>NC_135271.1:50801926-51144426 GCF_051311805.1 Agelaius phoeniceus | reverse complement strand
ATGGTTTGCTTTTTAATTTTTTTTTTTTTTTTTTACTCCCAGGGAGCCTGAAAGTTTCTACTGCTGCTTTTTTAAACTAAAGCTAGAAACGAAAACAAAAAGTTAGAAAGGTGAGAGAGAAAGGAGAAGGAGAGAGAGAGAAAGGAGAAGGAGAGAGAGAGAAAGGAGAAGGAGAGAGAGAGAGAGGAAGGAGAGAGAGAGAGAGAGAGAGAGAGAGAGAGGAGAAGGAGAGAGAGAGAGAAAGGAGAAGGAGAGAGGGGGAGAGAGAGAGGGGGAGAGAGAGAGGGGGAGAGAGAGAGGGGGAGAGAGAGAGGGGGAGAGAGAGAGGGGGAGAGAGAAGAAGGAGAGAGAGAGAGAAGAAGAGAGAAGGAGAGAGAGAGAGAAGAAGAGAGAAGGAGAGAGACAGAGAAGAAGAGAGAAGGAGACAGAGAAGAAGAGAAGGAGAGAGAGAGAGAGAAGAAGAGAAGGAGAGAGAAGGAGAGAGAGAGAAGAGAGAAGGAGAGAGAGGAGAGAGAGAGAAGAGAGAAGGAGAGAGGGGGGAAGAAGGAGAGAAAGAGAAGAGAGAGAAGCAAAGAGAAAAGAGAGAGAAGCAAAGAGTTGGAAAAAATAGAGGGAGAGGAGAAAAGACAGAGAGAGAAGAGGAGAGAACAGGGACAAAGAGAAAGAAGAGAGGAGGAGAGAACAGACAGAGGGAGAGGAGACAGAGAGGAAAAGAGAGAAGAAAATAAAACAGGAAGACAGTGAGACAGGAAAAGGAGGGTGGGAGAAGTGAAGAAGGACAGGAGTTAGAGGGAAAGGAAAGTGGTTAGGGTTAGAGTGAAAGTGAAAACTTAGGAGTGGGGTGAAAAAGGAAAAGACTAAGAGCAAAAAAACACAAACCAAGGAAAAGGAGAACACTGAGAGAAAAAGAAGCAAGAAGACTGAGATTGACAGTGATAAGGAAACAGAAACAAAGGGTTAGAGATAGATGGAAGTTAAGTTAGAAATAGAACAGTAAAGTGAGGAGCAAAAGGAAGAAATACAGTGGAAAGAAATGACAAAACCACACCAAAAAAAGACAGGAGCCACGGTGGGGAAAGGAAGGGCAGGGGGTATCTTTATTAAGGGTGACTCAACTTTATTGAAAGAATGCTTTTATTGATACATCAGCAAAATACATGGAAACAGTGTATACAAGTGCAAGTGCAGATACAATGCATAGACACACTGGTCAAAGTCTAATTTACATATAGAGCAATGCAGCAAAATGAAGCAGTTAATGCAAATGCAATACAGAGCAGCAATACAGAGCAGCAATACAGAGCAGCAATACAGAGCAGCAATACAGAGCAGCAATACAGAGCAGCAATACAGAGCAGCAATACAGAGCAGCAATACAGAGCAGCAATACAGAGCAGCAATACAGAGCAGCAATACAGAGCAGCAATACAGAGCAGCAATACAGAGCAGCAATACAGAGCAGCAATACAGAGCAGCAATACAGAGCAGCAATACAGAGCAGCAATACAGAGCAGCAATACAGAGCAGCACAGCAAAATGCAGCAGGTAAGGCAAATGCAATACAGAGCAATACACATATTAACACAAAGCAATAACCGTTTTCTATTTTCATTAGATGTTGATTTATTGTTACAGGAAACTCAAAACAACAAAAGCACACAGAAAACAACACTCATCTACCATTAACACCCCCTTCAGCTTACACACAAACTCACCATCACTGCCATCACAACTGCTAAATTACTCCCCAGCAATCATTGGTCCTCAGGAACACGGTTCCCGGGTGCCTCCGAAAAATCCTCCTGCCTGACGAAAACCCCGGTCCCTGGACGGTCTGCGCCCAAACTTTGGTGATGAATGTTGCCTCGCAGACCGACCGGGACCCGGGAAAAAAAAACCCAGCCGGGGGGAAAAAAAAAAAACCCCCCCGGCTGGGGATTTTTTATTCTAAATTTAAAAATGATTTGAAAAACCTGAAAAGCAAAAGTCATATAAGGTTACAACCCTTCAACACACACATACACACACCTCCTTCAGCTTACACACAAACCCACCCTCACTCACACCTCAACCGCTCTGCTAACCCCCAGCACGCATTCACGCCGCTCCTCGGAAACGCGGTTCCCGGGAGCCTCCAAAAAAATCCTCCTGCCTGACGAAAACCCCGGTCCCTGGACGGTCTGCGCCCAAACTTTGGTGATGAATGTTGCCTCGCAGACCGACCGGGACCCGGGAAAAAAAAACCCAGCCGGGGGGAAAAAAAAAAAAACCCCCCGGCTGGGGATTTTTTATTCTAAATTTAAAAATGATTTGAAAAACCTGAAAAGCAAAAGTCATATAAGGTTACAACCCTTCAACACACACATACACACACACACACACCTCCTTCAGCTTACACACAAACCCACCCTCACTCACACCTCAACCTCTCTGCTAACCCCCGGCACACATTTGAGCCGCTCCTCGGGAACGTGGGTCCCGGGAGCCTCCAAAAAAATCCTCCTGCCTGACGAAAACCCCGGTCCCTGGATGGTCTGTGCCCAAACTTTGGCGATGAACGTCGCCTCTCAGACCGACCGGGACCGAGGAAAAAAAAACCCAGCCGGGGGGGGAAAAAAAAAAAACCCCCCCGGCTGGGGATTTTTTATTCTAAATTTAAAAATGAATTACAAAACCTGAAAAGCAAAAGTCACATACACAAGGTTAAAACTAGTCAGCATGTGCTCACACACACAGAGACGAGTGGACACAGACACACACAGTCACGTGCTCTCACACACGCTCACATGCTCTTCCTGCTTACAGGCTCGCTATGGCCCTTACTCGAGACGCTGAAGAACGTGCTTCGACGCGTCTCCTGGCTGCCGCTCCTTGACGTCGAATGGTAGATTCTGGGGAAATCGGTAGCCTCGAGGACCTGTGAGACGACAGGAATTGGTCAACTTGTGGCTGACAGCTAGGAATTTTCCCCACTCTGGACCAATACATTTTCTACCCAATATGCCATAAAAGACAGATGAACAGTAAAGTTTTTACAACTGTTCTACCTAACTATGACTACATGCCAGGGCAGGGCAGCTCCAATCATAAGTGGTATATTATAAGTACATACAATATAAGCAAACGCATACAGTGCAAGTGTACATACAGTGTAAGTAGACACAATATAAGCCGACACAGGTACACGCAATATAAGTATATACAATATAAGCCTATACAATACAAGCCAACACAGGTACACGCAATATAAGTATATACAATATAAGCCTATACAATATAAGCCAACAAAGGTACATGCAATATAGCTACACACAATACAAGCCAACATAGGTACACGCAATATAAGCCTATACAATATAAGCCTATACAATATAAGCCAACAAAGGTACATGCAATATAGCTACACACAATACAAGCCAACATAGGTACACGCAATATAAGCCAACACTTGAGATAACTCTGTGGAAGATTAATTGTTGGGCCCCATACCCTTTGAGAAGATGGAACCTACAGAACAACTGCAGTCACTTGAGGAGGGTGTAAGATGCTCCCTCTAGAAGTCCAAGATAATGGCATGGAAAAAAAAGCACTACCAAAGCTGGTAGTGAGAAGGAAGATGGATGAGAAAATCTTGTAATCCTTTCCTGTCTCAAAGGGTAAAAATGTAAAGATGCCAGAATAAGCTATATCTGGGAAGGAATGTGAGTAAAATACTGCCTATATGGCACAAAATAGTGCCTGTAAAGCGTCGAGATGTAACAAAGGCCTATGACACGGAAGACAATAGACACAGACTACGTAACACGGGCGACACAACATAGACACGGATGGCATAACAGAGACACAAGTAAACTGCCTAGCGCTTTCAACTTATGGACCCGAGATTCGTAGCGCAAGATGAGCCAGAGGCCGATGATGCCAAAGGAAAGAAAGCCCTATGATGATGGCACGTGATGATGAAACGTAACTCATTAAAAGAAGTTAGTGCCAAAGCAGTTAAGAGGATGCTCGAGAGGCTCGGTGAGCCTAGAGAAGGAAGCCGACTGCCGGGTGACCGTGGCCGTAGCTCCGGACCTGAAGGCGAGCTCCTCCAAGGAAAGATCCGTGACGACGTCGAGTCGAGGAAGGCGGACGACGCAAAGTTCCCGAGAACGTGGAGATGGGTTGGAACTGCCCTGCCCGGCAAAGGCTCTGGTGAGGCTGAGGAGAAACCCTCTCCCTTTACTTCCAGAGAGCCTGTCCCGCTACAGACCTCTCCGCTAAGCTGACGTGAAATTGCCCCCTGTGATAGTAAAGGTTTTTCCCCTTCTCCCGACCGCTGGCCCCGACACTTAGCTTTTGGAAGAGGAGCGGACAAAATCCATCCTCGGTCGCACGTGGACGTTGATATGTTCTCCGCGTGTGCTTCGGTGTTGCCGTTTCTAAGCTTTGGGTAAGAGCCTCCTCAGGGTACCTAAGACAAAACAGAAAAGGTGACTATTGCCCTCAACAACAGTAATCCCCTGGACTCCTCCGCACCACTCCCCCGGCTCACCTCAAATCTTGATTTGACTCCGGAGGCTGGCCAGAAGATACCTGCAAAGAGAAAAGGTACATGCTTAGCATGCTGCTGCATAACATTCACCTATGAGTCAGCCTGCCTAAACGCCGACTCACCTGCCCTCCTCTGTTCCTTGGCGTACCTAGGGCAGCAACAGCACCTGCAAAGTAACAAAGCAGAAAAGCATGCTGAGATACTGTGAAAACACAACCTCCCAAATCTGACAAATATGCCACACCGATACCTTAAGCTCGCACCCACCTGGCACGGATATGCTCGGCTAGGATAGAATGCAAGCGGACCACCTAAAATAAAAAAAAAAAAAAAGAGATGCTTAAAGCTGCACCAGAAACTGAGACCTCAGCAATAACAATTGCTTCTGTACGCTAGTCAATGCTCACCTCGCCCACTTGGCCTTGACTGCTGCTCTCGGCTTTAACTTCCTAAAAAGAGAGACAAAGAACAATGCTGTAACAGCCACCATTTATGCTTCCTCTACAGAAACAAGTAGTGCCTCACCTGCTTGCGGGAATCCCCTCACCCGGGATGGGGCCCTCTGGCACGGATTTAATCCATCTGAATCTGAAAAAAGGTTAGGACAAGAGTCAAACTGTTGCAGGATAACTTAAGAGCTCCAGATATCTTGTGTCCATCTACAAATCCCATCTAGAGTCCAACTACACCCCACATTACAAACTTCAAGTCCCCGGGACTTCTCCTATTGCACCGGGCTACGCGGCAGGGCAGAGCAGCTCCGGCACAAATGTGTGTGCTGACACCCGTGACGGGACGTGACAGACGACGGGGACGCGACATGGACAGAAATCTCCTGGCAAGGAAAATGGCTGCGAGGACTGAGAGAATGCAAAAGGAGATGACCGAGGTGAAACTGATGGTGGGCTGATGAGGCTCAGAGAACACTGGAGGAAAAAGATGCTAACTGAATGATTTATTCCAAGAACTGCAAAGATGGATGCCCGAGAATCCTACGGCCAGAAGCCTGTACCTGCCCTCACATTCTTACAAGTCCTAGTCCGCCATAATGGATCCTGGCGGGGTATAGCTGTCCATACAGCTCAGAACAAGACCTGAAAAAGCAGCTGACTGGATGCTTATAAAAAGAGATGAGAGTCTGAGCTCCCGAGTCAAAAGTTCTATGGCATGGGTGCCAGGCCAAGGAACGCTGAGAGCACAGATGCTAAGACTGGTGCCAAGGTTTCTGGTAGGCCCCTCAAAGGGCTAAGATAAAAGACATGAGACAGCTAAACAAGACATAATGCACAACAGACAAGTGACACGATACACACCGGGACTGCTCTGCCCTGCTCACCTCAGCACGGTGATCAAAAGTGAGATTTTGCTTTTAGGGGGCCTAAGGGGCCACTTCTTGGCTACCCTCGTCTCCAGAGCCAACTCAAAACCTCCCCCATCCCAGGAGTGCCGACCCAGCACCTCGCTTTCATCCCCTCTGTGGGTCGTGGCCCTCTACTTATCTCTCGGACATCCGGGGATGCCGGTCCGTGTCGGGTGCGAAGAAAGGCCGCCTCGCCGGCTGGGAAGTTGTGCTGTCACCGGGCTGTTGTCTCTTAGACAGCTATATTAAAGAAAACCAAACATCAACGCCTGACCTTGGCACCACATCGGCCAAAACCACACAAGTCTGCTACTCACCGTTCTCCTAAGAAGGCCTGGCACCTCGTAACCATAACCCTCTGCCACAGATGTAATTCATCTGCACCTGAAAGAACGGTAGAACATATGTCAAACACATGCACGATAACTCAAAAGCTGCAAACACCTTATGTCAAGCTAGGAATAGCATCTAGAGTCCAAGTACAGCCCACATTACAACTTTCAACTCCCCGGGGCTTCTCCTATTACACTAGGCTATGCGGCAGGGCAGAGCAGCTCCGGCACAAATGTGTGTGCTGACACCCGTGACACGGGACACGACAAACAATGGGCACAAGACACGGACAGAAATCTCTAGGCAAGAAGGATGACTGCGAGGACTGAGAAGATGCCAAATGAGATGACCGAGGTAAGACAGACCGATGGCGAGCTGATAAGGCTCAGAGTGCCCTGGAGAAGGAAGATGCTAAACTGAATGTTTTAGTCCAAGAACTGCAAAGATGAATGCACAGGAGCCCTATGGTCAGAAGCCTCTACCTGCCCTCACATTCTTACAAGTCCTAATCCACCATAATAGAACCTTGCAGGGTGCAGCTGTCCATACAGCTCAGAACAAGACCTGAAAAGACATCTGACTGGATGCTTACAAAGAGTTGCAATTCTGATGCCTGTCTGAGCTCCCGAGTCAAAAGTTTTATGGCCTGGGTGCCGGGCCAAAGAAACGTGGAGATCGTGGCTGCTAAGAATACTGCCGAGGTTTCTGATAGGCCCCTCAAAGGGCTAAGATAAAAGACATGAGACACCCAACCAAGACATAATGCACGGTAGACAAGTGACACGATACACACCGGGACTGCTCTGCCCTGTGCACCTCAGCACTGTGATCCAAAGTGAGACTTTGCTTTTAGGGGGCCTAAGGGGCCAATTCTTGGCTACTCTCATCTCCAGAGCCAACTCAAGACCTCCCCTCCCCGATCCCAGGAGTCCCAACCCAGCACCTTGCTTTCATCCCTCTGTGGGTCGGAGCCCTCTACTTATCTCTCGGACATCTGGGGATGCCGGTCCGTGTCGGGTGCGAAGAAAGGCTGCCTCGCCGGGTGGGAAGGTCCTGCTGGCACCGGGCTGGTGTCTCTTAGACAGCTATATTAAAGAAAACCAAACATCAGTGCCTGATCTTGGCAGCCCATCGGCCAAAACCCCACAAGTCTGCTACTCACCCTTCTCCTAAGAAGGCCCGGCTCCTCGGGTAGCACGCTTTGGGAACGCTCGGAGGCCGACGCCGTCGTTGTGGGGTACGCCTGGGTTAAGAAGACAGGAGGCGATGTGGCATTGCTGAAAACTGACTGGACCCTCGGTCCTCCTCCCTACTTCCCTGACTCACCGCAACTCCTCGGTGGTTCCTGACTGCTACCCGGAAGACGGGGCTCATCAGGGTGGAAAATTCGGTCCGTCGGCCGGGTGGGGATGGGAGCTTGGCGTGCTTTGAGTGGATTGCCTAAGGCACAAAAAGAGAATGGAGACTTAGACTTGCCCCCTTAGAATTCAGACCTCAGCAACAGGAAAGGCTACTGCTCACCTTGCTCTCTTGAACTTGACTGCTGGGATCCAGCTATACTTCCTAAAAATAAAGACAAAAAACAGTGCTGTAATAGGGTCACACTTGACACTCCCCCTGCACAGACAAATGGTACTCTGACCTGCTTGTGGGAACCCCCTCACCCAGGATGGGGGGCTCTGCCATGGATGCAATGCATCTGCACCTGAAAGAAAGTTAGAACATATGTCAAACACCTGCAGGATAACTCAAAAGCTACAAACACCTTAGGTCAATATAGGAATAGCATCTAGAGTCCAAGTACAGCCCACATTACAACCTTCAACTCCCCGGGGCTTCTCCTATTACACCACGCTGTGTGGCAGGGCAGAGCAGCTCCGGCACAAATGTGTGCAGACACCCGTGACACGGGACAGACAGGACGTGACAAACAATGGGCACACAACACAGACAGAAATCTCTGGGCAAGAAGGATGACTGCAAGGACTGAGAAGATGCCAAATGAGATGACCGAGGTGAGACCGATGGCAAGCTGACGAGGCTCAGAAAACACTGAAGGAAGAAGATGCTAACTGAATGATTTATTCCAAGAACTGCAAAGATGGATGCCCGAGAATCCTACGGTCAGAAGCCTCTACCTGCCCTCACGTTCTTACAAGTCCAAGTCTGCCTTAATGGATCCTGGCGGGACATAGCTGTCCATACAGCTCAGAACAAGACCTGAAAAGACAGCTGACCGGATGCTTCTAAAGAGACAAGAGAGTCTGATGCCTGTCTGAGCTCCCGAGTCAAAAGTTCTATGGCATGGGTGCCAGGCCAAGGAATGCAGAGATCACAGATGCTAACAATGATGCCAGGGTTTCTGACAGGCCCCACCAAGGCCTAAGGTAAAAGACATGACATATGCAAACAACACATAATACACAAAAGACAAGTGACACGATACACACCGGGACTGCTCTGCCCTGCACACCTCAGCACTGTGATGAAAAGTCAGGCTTTCCTTTTATGGGGCCTAAGGGGCCGCTTCATGGACACCCCCCACCTCCAAAGCAGACTCAAAAACCCCTCCCAGTAATTCCCAAACCAGCACCCTGCTTTCATTCCCTCTGTGGGTCGTGGCCCTCTACTTATCTCTCGGACATCTGGGGATGCCGGTCTCCGGTGCGAAGAAAGGCCGCTTCGTCAGCTGGGAAGGTCCTGCTGGCACCGGGCTGGTGTCTTAGACAGCTGTATTAAAGAAAACCAAACATCAGTGCCCGATCTTGGCAGCCCATCGGCCAAAACCCCACAAGTCTGCTACTCACCCATGCTCCTAAGAATGCTCAGCTGCTCGGGCCGCACGCTTCGGGCACGCTCGGAGACCGAGGCTGTCGTCACAGGGGGTGCCTGGGTTAAGAGGAGAGGAGGTGATTTGGCATGGCTGAAACCTGAGTAGAACCTGGCTCCTCCTCCCTACTTCCCCTACTCACTGCAACTCCTCGGCAGCTGCTGAAGGCCACCTGGATGGCACCTTTAAATAGAGTTCAGGGTTTCATCACCAGGTCCTGTAATGCATCCACAGGGCTCACACGTGCAGGGAACCCGGTGCATCGGCCGGCTGGTGACGGGGGCTTGGCAGGCTCCGAGTGGATTGCCTAAAGCACAAAAAAGAGAATGGAAGCTTAGAGCAGCACCAGAAACTGAGACTGGAGCAATAACAGCTACTTCTCTCCACTGCTCACCTTGACTGCTGGTATCCAGACTTAGTTCCTAAAAAGAAAGAAAGAACAGAGCTGTAACAGAGTCACCACATACACTTCTGTTGCAGAGACAAATGGTGCCTCACCTGCTCGGGGGAAACTACTCACCCGGGATGGGGCCCTCTGGCACACATTTAATCCATCTGAATCTGAAAAAAGGTTAGGACAAGAGTCAAACTGTTGCAGGATAACTTAAGAGCTCCAGATATCTTGTGTCCATCTAGAGTCCAACTACACCCCGCATTACAAACTCCAAGTCCCTGGGACTTCTCCTATTGCACCGGGCTATGTGGCAGGGCAGAGCAGCTCCGGCACAAATGTGTGTGCTGACACCCGTGACACGGGACAGGACGTGACAAACAACGGGAACACGACACAGACAGAAATCTCCTGGCAAGGAAAATGGCTGCGAGGACTGAGAAGATGCAAAAGGAGACGACCGAGGTGAGACCGATGGTGAGCTGATGAGGCTCAGAGAAACCTGGAGGAAGAAGATGCTAACTGAATGATTTATTCCAAGAACTGCAAAGATGGATGCCCAAGAATCATACAGCCAGAAGCCTCTACCTGCCCTCATGTTCTTTCGCGTCCTAGTCCGCCATAATGGATCCTGGCGGGACATAGCTGTCCATACAGCTCAGAACAAGACCTGAAAAGACAGCTGACCAGATGCTTCTAAAGAGACAAGAGAGTCTGATGCCTGTCTGAGCTCCCGAGTCAAAAGTTCTATGGCATGGGTGCCAGGCCAAGGAATGCAGAGATCACAGATGCTAACAATGATGCCAGGGTTTCTGACAGGCCCCACCAAGGCCTAAGGTAAAAGACATGACATATGCAAACAACACATAATACACAAAAGACAAGTGACACGATACACACCGGGACTGCTCTGCCCTGCACACCTCAGCACTGTGATGAAAAGTCAGGCTTTCCTTTTATGGGGCCTAAGGTGTCCACTTCATGGACACCCCCATCTCCAAAGAAGGCTCAAAAACCCCTCCCGGTGGGTCCCTACCCTGCGCCCCACTTTCATCCCCTCTGTGGGTTGTAGCCCTCTACTTATCTCTCGGACATCTGGGGATGCCTATCCGTGTCAGGTGCAAAAGAAGGCAGCCTCAACATCTGGGAAGTTCCTGCTGGCACTGTTGTTCAACAACTCCCTGTTGTTTCTTAGTCAACTACATGAAAGAAATCCAAATATCAATGCATGATGTTTGCAGCACACTGGCCAAAACCCAACAATTCTGCTACTCACCGTTCTCCTAAGAATGCCCGGCTCCTGGGGCCGCACCCTTCGGCCGCGCTCCGAGGTTGATGCCATTGTCACGGGGTAAGCCTGGGTTAAAAGGAGACGAGGTCATGTGGCATTGCTGAAACCTGAGTGGACCCTAGCTCCTCCTCCCTACTTCCCCGACTCACCGTGACTCCTGACTCCTCGGCCCGTGCCCAAGGCTACCCTGGTGACACCTTTATATAGAAAAGGCAGAGGCTTCATCAACGAGTCCCGTGATTCTTCCGCAGGGCTCGAGAGAGCGGCACACCCGGTGCGTCGGCCGGTTGGTGACTGGGGCTCGGCGTACTCCGAGTGGATTGCCTAAAGTGCAGAAACAGGAACAGATGCTTAGAGTTGCACCGGAAGGTGAGACTGGAGCAATAACAACTGCTTCTGGACGCTACTCAATGCTCACCTTGCCCACCTCATCTTGACTGCTGATATCCAACTTTACCTCCTGAAAAGAAAAAGAACAGTGCTGTAACAAAGTCACACTTTACACTCCCCCTGCAGAGACAAACGGTGACTGACCTGCTCGGGGGAACCTCCTCACTCAGGATGGGTGGATGGATTTTGCCCTGGATTTTATCCTTCTGCATCTGAAAGAAAGTGAGGACAAAAGTCAAAGGGCTGTGGGATAACTTCACAGCTCCAAATATCTTCTGTCTATCTAGGAATATCATCTAGAGTCTGGCAACACCCCACAAACTGCAAGTCCATGGGACTTGTCCTGTTGCAGCAGGCTATGCGGCAGGGCAGAGCAGCTCCGGCACAAATATGTGCAGACACCCGTGACACGGAACGTGACAAACAGGGGGACAACAAACAACACATTATGCTTGTGGTGAGGGTCTCGAGGGGAAAAGGCAAAAGGGACCCCAAAGACACACTAGGTAACACGGTACGCCAGACAACACGACGTGGACCGGAACTGTTCTGCGCTGCCTGCCTGAAAGCTGCCGTCAAAAGGAGAACCTCTCCCTTTAGCTGTCCTAAGAGGCCCCTTGGAGAAGATTACTTTTCCCTCTGCTAATTTTTAAATCTGTCCCAGGAACTCCCAACCCACTACTCTCCCATCATCCCATCTCCAGGCCGTGGCCCTGACTTATCTTTTGGATGATCGGTGATGTGGATCCGCATTGCGCCTGAAATGAGTCTGCCTCGGAGGGCCCCGTGATCGCCTGTTAGCCTCTCGGTCAGCTACAATAAAGAAAAACAAAACCAAAGTATGAGTACAGAGTTATGTGGGCCAAATCCCAGCAAGTCAGCTACTTGCCCTCTCCTGAGTGTGCCTGGCTCCTTCAGGCTCCAGCTTCATCCTGATTCCAAGGCTGTGGCCATTATTATGAGTGGTGCATGGGTTAGAGAAAGGCAAAGTAAATAGCATTCCTGTGAGTGCAGTGGATGACCTTGTGTGCTGTAAGACATGTGAATGCCTCTGCTAGGCTTCTAAAAAGCCTTGGGGTGGGGGGGGGGCCTCAAATAATCACCCTTTCTCACCCTGCTGCCTTCAAAACCACCCCCCCCCCCCCCCCCCAACAATAACTCCTAACTGGATACCTGCTCAGCCTCCCTCTCCCAGTCATATGCCTCAACTCACCTGAAGCCTCAATCTCAAACATTATCTTTGACACTGGGCAGATCCCTCTTGTGACATGATGAATCTGCTGAAAAGTGTCGTAGCTGACACAACCTGGAGCCTCTGGAAGCTGCACTCTTCCTAAAAAAAAATACAAACCAAAATACAAACAAAACCAGAAATTACAAATGCACTTTACCACCCCTAAACACAAAACCCAAAATTGTGAACTTAAATACTCCCTGTATTCTATGCTGTTTTCTTCACAGTATCTTCAAAGCCTCTGTTGCTTTAGATGCCCAGAAGCACCTACTGAAAACAAGCTAAGATAAGCTGAAAGAGCCTCTTCTCTGAAATGAGAGGAAAGCTCTTATCCTAGCACAGCCCAGAGAGGGAATGAACCCCCTCAGCAAAAGCTGGGGTTAATATACCCCTGATGGTGCCCGCCTCTCGTTCCCGTGGCACCCGGGAAAAGGGAGGGGGCTGATCCCACCGGGCATAAAAGCCCTCAGAGAAGCTACAGCTGTTTGGCTCCTCTGACTCAAATTCAAGGGGAGCAAAGGGCTTGTTATAGAAGAAAACTCTTCAGAAAAATAACAGCACTTTCTTTTTTGCAACAACTACTTGGAGTAAAAGGGTAGAAAACTGGTAAGAAATATAACTTTCTGTTTAGGCAGCATAACTAGATAAATTGGGTAATTTGCTGTTAACTTACTTATAATTATTCCTTAGTGGCTACTAAGTAGTACTTCACGTGTGACTGAGCTGGGTGGAGAAGAATGCTTATGATATGAATAGTCTAAGTCTCCTTGGGACCTCTAATTAGGCCTATCTACATTATAAGTAAAAATAAGAAAAATAAAAGCTTCCCAGGCAGTGTAAGGGTTAAGTGCCTGCCAGGCTCACCCTGCTCTGAGGTACTTGGTCCTACGGCACAGAAAGAAGGGCCCTGAAATGTAGTTTTAAACCCTTAAAATGCTGAAAAAGGCAGAGCTTCCTTCCAGTGCACCCCTTAAACAGAGGAAATGGGGTAGTTACCTCTACTGAAACTAATACAATAGCAAATAAATAGCTTCTGCCCTTTGATTTATTCTCCTCAAGTACTGGGAAAAGAGGGGTTTTCATCACTTTAAATCTCTCTAGTGATGAAAAAAGAGGGATTTTTCCCTCAGTTCAAACTCTTATGGAGGGATAGCTGGGCTTCTCCCTCAATTTAGGCCTCAGGACAACAAAAAGGGGCCGGCTACCCTAAATTCAAACCCATAAGAAACATTTTCAATATTTTCCCCTTCTACTTAAACTGGGAAATAATAGAAAATGAGGACTCCCTGTCAATTAATACCCCTGACAGCATAGAAAAGGCAGGGATTCTTTCAACTGAGACCATTAAAATTGCAGGGGAAGCAGAGTCCCTCCCAGTTGGAACACAAAAAATAAAGGAAAAGGAAGCTTTTTGCCTTTTTTCTAAACCTTTTTTCTCCTAATAACCCCTCTCCTTTCTGGGAGTGCTGTGGAGGGTCTGGGGGCCCTGGGGAGGGACTGACACAGTAAAAGGGGAAAGTTGAAAGCTCTCTCCTGGAACCCCACATGCTGCCTGGCCTGCTCAGATGCTGCCCCTTGGCAAAAGGGCTCTTCCCTTGGCATTTTCTCAAAGTGATGCTCTGTGCTCAGGTGAGTCTGGCTGCTCCCTAGTCCGTGCTGGATGCTCCGACCGTAGTTCCTGGAGGGACCCTTGGGATGCCCCTGTTAGCCACTCTGGACTAGCAGCTCCCTGTGTGGGTGTGCCTGGGTAACCCTCTGAAAGCAGCTGGGCACACGGGGGGCTGCTAGACCTTGGAGTGGGGCTTGAGGTGAAGAAAGGTCCTGTGAGGAGTTCCTTCCCCTGCACAGCCCTTCGTCTGCCCCTTAAACCATGGGCTGCCAGACTTTCCTTTCTAAGGAAATTAACCGTCTTTATTCTCTGTGTGCCCGTGGCCAAAACTGCGAATCGGCCTCCAAAACTGCAGAGAACGATTTCTCACGGACCGCGGCTGCCAACGCCGAGAACTCTTGCCGCCCTTGGAGGGCCACGTGCCTCCTGCGAACGGACGTCGACGCGCAGCGGGGCTGAGTTTGGCTTTACGGGGAAGAGGGCCGGCGCAGGATTTCTCGGGGAGCGAAGCTGCCCCCGCCGAGAGCTCGGGCTGCCCTGGCAGTGCCGAGCACCTCCTGCAAACTGGCGTCGGGAGACGCGGGGGGTGAGTTTTTCTGTGCAGAAGTTCTCCCAGACCAAAGCTGAGAGCATCTAACCCTAACCACAACTTATCTGGGTCTAAAACTTACAACCTTTGGACTGGCAGCGTGGGACCCAACCCGCTGTGCCACTGCTGGCCCCTTTCTAAAGCATTCCATTGCAGTCCTAAAACTCTGCCTTTTTGGAGGCTGTTTTCTCTGACCCTGACCATAATCTTCCAAATATGCTAAAGACTCATAAAATGGCTTTGAAAAAGCCCCAACAATACCCTAAGAAGTCCCAGAAAAGTCCCTTCCAAAATCCCCTAAATACCTTTAAAAGTCCTGGAAAAAAAACCTCAAAAAGACATGCTCAGTCTCCAAACTCTACCTCTTGCTGTCTAGCCCACAGATGTCGTCCCTACCTTGCTGCAGTGTGTCTGTTGTCCTCTGAGGGTTCTGTCCTTGTCCTGGTGTGTGAGGGTTGCTGTCTGGTCTCGCTGTTAGGGTTGCTGTGTTGTGCTGCTGTTGGGGGAAAAGGCTGTTTTTAGGGGGGCTGCTTAGGCTGAGGTTAGGGCTGGGGTGAGGGGTGGTACAGCTGTACCCTGTACCCTTGATCTCCACTGGACTGTCCGGCCCTCAAGCCCTCTCCCTTTACCCCTCAACTGGTCCCTCTGCCCCCCAGCCCTCAGCTCCTGTGTGTCACCCTTGACCCCTCTCCTTTGCCCCTCAGCCCCCAGCTTCTCTGCGTCACCCTACAGCTGCCCCTGCCACCCTCAGCATCTCTGTGTGTCACCTGCTGTCCCCTCTCCCTGTTCCTCCCTCAGCTCCCAGCCTCTGTCACCCTCAGGCCCCCACAGTGCCCCTCAAGCTGCCCCTCAGCCTCCATGTGTTGTGCCATGAAAAGACCCTAAAAAAACCTAAAAATTCCCTGAAAACCTCCTAATCTTCAAAATATCCTAAAAACCCCATGAAAACCTAAAAGCAGCCTCAGAATGCTGTTAGAATACACTGGAAATATCCTACTTTTAAAAAACCCCTAAAAATCCCCAAAGAACCTTTAGAAATCCCTAAATATACCCTAAATAGTTCAAAAAGAGCTCAAAAAATACCCCAAAATCCTTAAAATGCCCTGATAAGATCCTAAAAAACCTAAAAATTTCCTCAAAAACCCTAAAAATACCCTAGCCCTAAAAAGTCCTCCACATACCCTCAATAGTCCTAAAAAAACCCCAAGAACACCCAAATCCCCCCGCAAACAGTTCTTAAAAGTACTAAGAAAGCCCTTAAAATACCCTAACAAAATCTTTTAAAAGCCCTGAAAAAGCCCTAAAAGTATCCTAAACATTACCAGAAAATTCCTGGAAAACTCCTCCAAAAAAGCCCTAAAATATCCTTTTAAAGCCATGAGAAAAACCCTAAAAAAAACCCTAAAAAACTGCTCAGCACCCAACTTCTACCTGTCACGCTCTAGACCACAAACATCATTGCTACCTTTTCATTAGGGTTGCTGCCTGCAGCTGCTGGGAGAGTTCTGGGGCTGTCCCAGCATTGGGGTTACTGCCTTGTGCTGCTGTTGGGGAAAACTGGGGTCCTAGGGGTGCTCTTTAGGGTGACCTTGGAGTTGGGTTGAGGGCTGCTGCACCTGTACCCTAACCCTACCTGGTACCCTGTGTCTTTTGTACCCCTAACCCTCAGTGTGAGCTCTCCATCTGTCAAGCCTCCCCCTCCTTGCCCCTCAGCCCGCAATATCTGTGTGCCACCCCGAGAACTCTGGCGTTGTCCCTTGGTCCCCTGGCCTCCACCGTGCGCTCTCCACCTGGTTAGGGGTGGTTTTTAGGGTAAGGTTAGGGGTGGTGTGAGGGGTGGTTCACCTGTCACCCTCAAGCAGCCCCCACTTTGCCCCTCAAGGCATCTGCTTCCCCTCACTCTCTTCTTGTCACCCTCAAGCTCCCCACTCCCAGCCTCTCAGCATCTCTGTGCCACCCTGGAGCCCCCCAGTTGCTCCTAAAGCCCCCTTCTGCCTCTCAGCTCCCCCCATCCTCTGTGTCACCCTCCAGCCCCCTCCCCTCAGCCCGCAGCCCCTTGTGACACCCTGCAGCCCACAGACGTTGTCCCTGCCTGTCTCGCTTGGGTGTTGTCCTGCTGCGAGAGCTGCGCCGTCCTCCGAGGGTTCGGGCTCCTGGGTGCTGCTGGAGGGGACTCACGGGTGGGCGGTGGGTGAAGTAACGGATGGAGCGGGAAGTGTGGTGGGACGGGTTAAGAGCGGAGTGAGGGATGGAGCAAGGGCGGGCTGGAAAATAGAGTAGGGTTAGGGGTGGAGAAAGGGACGCAGCAGCAGGGGGCTGAGGTGAGGAGGTGAGTGTTAGGAGGAAGCGTAACTCCGTAACTCCAAGACCGAGTCTGCAGCCAACGAGAACTCTGAGTGACCTGGGAGTGGTGAATGTCTTTGGCAAACTGATGTAAGGAAACTGGGGTGATGAGTTTTGTTTCCCGTGGGAAAGGGGTGGCATTTGTGTCCGTGGGCCTGCACCCTGCCCAGGACCTTAGATCTCGAGTGGGCTGCCACCTCCTAAAATTCCAAACATCGCAGGTGAGACAGGGGGTCAGAAATTTTACTTGGGGTAGAAACCAATCTTGGATTTAGCTGAAGTCTGCTGGTGAAACTTGTGTAGTCTGTTAATTGGTGTGCTTGCAAAAAGGCCTGCAGAGAGAACAAAGGAAGTTCGAGGATTCTGTGGGAAAAAGAGAATCTGGGTTACAATTGAGTGCACGGCCTCGTCCCTGTGTGAGTAAAAGTTTGAGGTTTTGCTGGCAGTGTCACCGAGTGCTGAGGGGTCCCCTGGTCGATAGGGCAACTTGGGAGGGTTTGCTTCAGGCTTTGCTTGTGAAAGGTGTGAGAAAAGCAAGCACCTCTGAAGCAAATGAGCCCCCTCTTGCCTGTTGAAGTGTTGCATAAATCAAAGATAAACCTCAAGGTCCCTTCCCACCCAAACCATTCCGTGATTCTTTGCCCTGGAGGCCAGGGTGCATCTGTCACCACACTTCACTTCACAGAGAAAAGCAAGGCACAATTCTCCCCAAGAATATTTCTGGGATTCACATTCTCTGAACCTCAGAGGAAGGAAAAACAATTCTTATCTCATGTGCTGTGCCTGTGTTTGTGCCGAAGTAGAATGCAACGTGGAGATTGTTCACCCAAAGTGATGGTGTTTTGTTTCCTTGGCCTGTCGGGGCCAAGTGTGTGTGTGTGTCGGGTCTGTTGGGTGACAGTAACGAGTAGTGTGTGGTGTGTGCAGGGTTGAGTACTTGGCAGATTCAGTTTAGATGTAATGTAATATAGTATAATAAAGTAATTAATTAGCCTTCTGATAAGGCAGAATGCAGATTGGAAATATTTGCACATATGATATTAAAGGACACATGAACCACCTTTCTGTGAGACAAAGACACAAGACTTGGCCCATCCCTAACTTAGGACACAGCTAAAAAATAATATATAATTTTTAATCTATTTTTGAAGAACTCTCTAAAACTAATGGCAGATGATATAGCTATTTTATCTGGCAAGCTTCCGTGCAAAATTTCCTGCTGATGCTGGCTCAGACGGATGGAGATTTGGGAGGAGGGGGAAGAACAAAGTGCCACAGGGCTTTATTGGATAAGCCTTGAAAGGTTTCTGCAAGCTTCTATTGCAAGGTTGATGAACCTTGTGTTTGTTAACTTCAGTTTTGCTCAGTGTTTTAACCCTGCTTTATCTCCTGTGGTCCAGATGACACATTCACACATCGTTAGAAAATTCAGTGGGATGCTCTTCAAACATGTGACTTTGCAGCAGTGAGGGCAGAAACTTGATGGTTTTACCTCAATCTATAGTTTTTCAATATTGCTATAGAAAGTGCTTTTCTGTGAAATGTCTACTTTGGTTAGATCATGCAAATTGAGTGCTGGCTACTTCCATAAGTTGAAGAGTAAGAATAACTCAGGAATGTTTCATCATTTGTCTCTGCACTGGTCAGAAATGGTAATTTGAACTCCAATCTGTAGAAATTTAGCAAAAGAAGTTGGACACTCGGAGGATAAAAATAGAAAAAAATGCTTTGGAAGGATTTTTCCTGCTAGTGAGTGAGTTTCTAGCTGTAGGAGCATCGGAGGGGGTAGCACGGTCGGGACGAGAGATCTCTGAAGCCAGGTTGTGGAACTTGGGGTTTATTGCAAAGGGCCCGGGGGCAGGGGCCTTTTGGAACTTGGGGTTTATTGCAAAGGGCCTGGGTGCAGTGGCCTGCTGGGAGCTGCCAGCCACAGCTCAGAGCAGGCCTGAGAGAAGAGAGGGGTTGAGAGGATGAGAGGGTAAGAGCATAAAAAGGTAAGAGAGCAAAAGCAGAAGAGTAAAAAGGGGTAAGCGAGTAAAAGGTCAAGAGAGTGAAGTTCCCATTACAATACAATAAATCATTTTCTGTGTTGAATATTCTACTTCTCACTAACCAATCTAGTACAATACACAAATCCTATAGCATTTCCATACGGCCTATAAGAATCACTACATTACCATACTGTGTTACATTTTAAACCCTAAAAGCTCCTCTTTGGACCCCTTCTGCCAAGCTAGTAGGGTCTGCTCGGCCCCTTGGAGCTGTCTGCAGGCAGAGGGTGTTGTTTCATCAAAGGGGATTACCTTCAGCTGGCCACACCATTGTTTTCCTGATGTCCAGTAACTGAGGGATCTCAAAGCTCGCTTTCATTTCAATCTTGCTTATAGAAATATTACCTCATCCATTCCCGTTTGTTTCCCCACTCGTTCGCGGCTGCCCCAGCCCCTGTGCCGGCTCCGGCACAGTCCGTCTGTCCCGGTCCGTCTGTCCCGGTCCGTCTGTCCCGGTCCGTCTGTCCCGGTCCCGGCCGCCTGGCCCGCGGCCGCTCCGCTGGCCGTGCCGGCGGAAGGGGCGGGGGGGTCCGTCCTGCCGCGTGCACCGTGGGTACCGCGCTGACCGCACCGAGGCGGGGTCCCCTCTGTCTCATCCCCGGCTGCCCTGACTCTGCTGGGCTCCCGCCGCTGCAGCCGGGGTCAGTCGCCGGCTTTGTCTCTGCCGGATCAGCCGCCGTGAGCCATGGGGGGCCGATCCACGCTCCAGCTCGGTCTGCACCGGAACAGCCCCTGGGACGATTCCGGCTGCAGACCCCGCCTTTGGAGGACCCAGACCCTGAGCTGTGCCGAGCCCCTCGGGCGATTCCCCCTGCAGACCCCGCCTTTGGAGCACCCAGACCCTGAGCTGTGCCGAGTTCCCCCGTCCTGCCCTGAGCTCCGTTCCCTTGGTAACCACAGCTCCGGCTGCTCAGCGGAACTCTCTAAAGGAATCACCTTATCGAAACACTTAAAGTTCAGGTAAAAGAAAGCCCTCTCCTGATTCATCCTTAAAATACGGGAGAAAAGCTATAGAAGATAAAAATCCAAAAAGAATGGGATAAAGGGATTGGTCTATTTCCATTAAAAGAGGGTCCCATAGGAGGCGGCGGACCAGGGTTTGTAAATGCTCCTTTGACTTCGTCTGAGGTCTGAAATTTTAAGAAATAAATAAAAGGGATATTTGGAGGATCCCATAGGCATAGCTGAACAATTAGACCAATTTTTAGGTCCAAACATTTATATTTGAGAAGAGATGAGGTCTGTAATGAAAATAATATTTTTCTCAGGAAGAAAGGCAATTAATCAGAGCAGCTGAAATAAAAGCTTAGGAAAAAAGATAATCTGTGGGGACTCCCAGAGAAGACAAAATGCCAACTGTACCTCCTGAGTGGGGTAAAAATAATAAGGAGGGGAGTAAACATGTGAATAATTATCGTAATTACATAATCAAAGGAATAAATGAGACAGCATATCAAAGGCGAAATGCAGGGAAAAAAAAGTTTTTAAGGGACAGCTTTTAGAGGGGAAAGAAGAAACTTCAGCTAAATAGATAAACAAACTTAAGAGAAATAGGAAAATGGTCCTAAGTAAGTGGAAGATCTAAAAATCATTAAAGAGATGGGCACAGACGAGGAATAGGGAGGTCATAATCTCTAATTTTTTGGGGGGGACAAATACCATCTGGAGCCTGTGATAACTTTAAAAGTGGGTCCCCAAGAAGAAGAATTGGAATTTGTAATAGACACAGGGGCAGAGAGAACCTGCCTGTTAAATATTCCAAAAAGTTATAGTGTGAGCAAACATATAGTGAAAGTAACGGGCAAAAAGAGAAAGTTTTACATTTCTGCTCATTAAAGATGTAGTAATTGAGGGAAGAAACTGGAATTTGGATGGGAGATGTCTTATTGGTCCCAGGGACATTTAGCAATTTATTGGGAAGAGTCTTACAAGTGCAATTAAGAATAGGATTTATATCAGAAAATGGGAAAATCACAGCTAGAGTTTTAAAATTAGGCCAAGAGGATGAAGAAAAAAAAAATCAACAAAGAAGTTTGGGCTGGAGAAGGAAATAGGGGAGGATTAAATATTGACCCCATAAGGGTTACAATTGAGAGAGAAGATTGTCCCATAGGGGTACATCAGTATCCTGTATCTTTAGAAGGACAGGAAGATTTGAAGCCGGTAATAGAAGGACTAATAAAGGATGGGGCATTAGAACCTTGTATGTTTCCTCATAATATCCCTTTTCCCCCAGTAAAGTCTGATGGGAGTTATAGACTAGTATAAGATTAAAGGGAGGTTAATAAAAGAACTCAGACTCACTACCCAGTGGTAAAATATCTTAGACACTTAATAAATAAAAGTAGCTAGAAAACCAACCATGAGAAAATTGCAAGAATTTTATTCATTCTCCCTCCCTCTTCAAAGAGAGAGATCAGAAAATTACCTAGATTATTGAAATATTATAGATTATAGATTGAGGGGTACGCACAAGTAGCAAAATTCATGTAGGAAAAAAATTGACAGAAGGAGATGATGTAAAACAGACCAAAGAAGATATTGTTAAATTAAAAGAGTTAAGTTAAAACTAGCCTAAGTACCAGCTTTAAGCTTACCTTTGTTAGAAAAATCCTTTATCATTTATACATAAGTACAGAAAATGGAGTAGCTCATAAAATTTTAATTCAAGAGTAATGAAGAGTAAAAAAATATCTAGTAGCTTATATATCAAAGATGTTAGACTCAGTAAGCCACAGCTAGCCAGTAGGTATTTAACAGCTACTGCAATCCTAGTAAAAGAAAGTTGTAAGCCTACTTTTGGAAGTAATTTAGTTAGGTTCACCTTGTACCATCTGAGGTCTGTTGAATTAAAAAAAAAAAAACAAACAAAAAAAAACAGGTAAGAAGAGAAGAAAGAGAGAAGTTGAAGTAGGGAGGTGGTTAGCAAACTCTGAGATGTTAGAATGTGAAGTGATGACATCTTGGTGCTAGAAGAGAGCAGAAGTGTGAAAGTTTTTTGCATGAAAGGTAGGGAAGTGTCTTAACACACGGTTGTTAGGAGGTTATTCAATGCCGAACTGAGGTCCAGAAAGGGTTTAGCAGAACCTTGAAGGGAAAAGAGGATAAGTTGACTAGAGAAAGGAAAAGAATGTCAGGAGCACC
Source organism: Agelaius phoeniceus (assembly GCF_051311805.1). NCBI lineage: Eukaryota > Metazoa > Chordata > Aves > Passeriformes > Icteridae > Agelaius > Agelaius phoeniceus. The sequence continues at coordinate 51,122,327 of NC_135271.1, read as the reverse complement.
TGGGGACGCCAGGTTTGGGGTTGTCAAGGTTGGGAGGTGTCTGACCGCTCCCTACGAGCGGCGCGGTCTCGGGGGCTGCGGCAGGCACCGATCCATGGAGGTGACCCGGCGGCGGTGCTGGCAGCAGGGGACACACGGGTTTGCAGGGCAGGAGCGGGCTGGCTCCGTGGCGGAACTGCCGGGGTGGCTCCCAGACTGTCGGGGTCCCGAGTCGAGGATGGCTGCGTCGGCCCTGGTAAGTGGGCCGAGAGAGAGAAGGAAAGAGAAAGAGAGAGAAGAAGAGAGAGAGAGGGCAAAAGGGACCCAAGGCTGCCCCCAGGGTCCCCATGCCCGTGGCTGTTCTCCCCTGCTCCGGCCCTGCAGCGAAGTGGCAGCACGGCATTGACAGCAAGGCCGTGAAAAGAGCGGGAGGGGGGCTAGCACTAAAAGATAAAATCAAAGCAGAGATTGCTCACTCTCCAAACCTCACAAAGGGGTTTGTTTTTCTTAAGTAAGAAGGTTTTTGGTCTTTTCTTTTGTGTGTTTTGTTTGCTGTTAAAAAGAAGTTTTTTGTTTTTTGGTTTTTTTCCTGAAGAATGGGTTTGTAAGGCTAAAACAATTAAATGCTGCCCAAAAAGTAAAAAGCAATAGATGTGATACATCTAGAGTTAAAATGGGTCTAGCTTTTCTTATTTAACTAACTGTAACTCACAAAAAGAAGAATTTGCCTCTGCAGCTATTAGCACAGCTGGATAGAAGAAGAAGAGGCTGCTGTGGAAAAAGGTTTTAGCTAAACCCTGAAAGTTTGGAAGAAAAGTGAATGGTAAAAGTTAATGCAGTATTATCTTTCTTTTATTACTATGCTATTAAGAAGTCCTATCCAGGTACTACCGAAGCAACAATCAGAATCACGGAAAGAGGGTGAATTCATGCCAGCAGAATCAAAGGACTATCACATTTAAACCGGGTGATACCAAACTGACTTTCCAATGGGGACTGAGTGGTAATAGTTTGGAAACAGCCAAATGATCCAAGAAATGTACAAAGAATAACACTGAATTCAGAAGTAAGACAATGCTTATACCACTGCTTTCAAGCACTGCCTGAATAAAACATCTCCTTATGGGAGGAATACTCCAGAGAGAAGGATCAAGACTGTTTTTGTGTTCTGACCTTAGCCTGAGAATTGTACAGGGGAGAAGGGGAATTACCATTTCCATCAGTAAACTTTATTTGATTCATTCCAATACTGGACATGCTAGCTGGATTATAAGTAAATGCTTGAATTGTGAGAATAATTAGTATTGTAGTTCACAACATTTATGCTCTTATTGCAAAAAGTGTTAAAGTAATAACTTAGCTTTGTGGATGGGAATTATTGCTGCCTGTTGAATGAGAGATACCTGAAGAATGGTAAGAGACCACAGTTAAAGGGTGTCCAAACCAATTTGCCTGGAAATTAGTTAAGAGAAAGTGACAAGGAAATAGAGGGCAAGACCAGATTGGCCTCTGTATTTTGCCACTGAGAAGATCAAATACACCTGCTGTGGGTTGCAACCTCACAGGCCTGGGAGGTGGGAGTATAAGCCATACTGGACCTCTGTTATTCCTGTTTCTGGCACTCATTTGTTCTCTTTTCCCTTTCGGGATACCAGCAAGATTGTGTCACAAATGCTGCAGAAAGCATCACGTGGAAAGAAACCAAAGTTCCTCTTTAATTACACACACCTATGTCAACAGCCACTGTTATAACCCATCCAAATTAAGAACCTGTAGGCAAAATGGAGTAAAGTATTGGATTACAAGAAACTTAGGAAAAAGTGGTAATAGATTTGGAATTGAATGTCCAAAAGGAGAGAGATGGATTTGTTTTACATTTAATCTTGAAGATACGGTTCGAGATTTGGTAAAAAAACAAATAATAAACGAAAAGGTAAAACCGGCACAGCAACTTAACTCTGTATTGACCCCAAATTATCTATTGAGTTGTATTACAAAACTCCAAGCAGCTATAGAAATGATAGCACCAAATAAAATAAAATAAAAAGCTCTATAAATAAAAAAAAATTTTAAAAAAAAGCTTTAAAAATGGAAAAAATAAAAAAAAAAAAAAATTAAAAATTAAAAAATAAGAAAAAAAGCTTTAAAAATAGAAAAATCAAAAATAAAAAATTAAATTAAAAAAAATAAATGCTTTAAAAGAAAAAAATTAAACTAAAAATTAAAAAAAATAAAATTAAAAAAATTAATAAATTTAAAAAATTAAATAAAAAATAAAATTAAAAAATAAAAAAAGCTTTAAAAATAGAAAAATCAAAAATAAAAATGAAATAAAAATAATATTAAAAAAATAAAATAAATGCTTTAAAAATAGAAAAAATAAAACAAAAAATTAAGATAAAATTAAAAAATAAAATAAAAAGCTTTAAAAATAGAAAAATCAAAACTAAAAATTCAATAAAAAATAAAATTAAAAAAGAAATAAAAAATTAAAACTAAAAATTAAAGATAAAAATAGAATTTAAAAAATAAAAAATGCTTTAAAAATAAAAAATTTTAAATAAAAATTTTAAATAAAAAAATTAAAAAATAAAATAAATGCTTTAAAAATAGAAAAATTAAAACTAAAAATTAAATAAAAAATTAAAAATTAAAAAATAAGAAAAAGAGCTTTAAAAATAGAAAAATCAAAAATAAAAAATTAAATAAAAAATATTAGTAAAAAAATAAAATGCTTTAAAAAGAGAAAAATCAAAACTAAAAATTAAATTAAAAAAATTAAAAAAAAGAAATAAAAATATTAAAACTAAAAATTAAATTAAAAAAAATTAAAAAAAGAAATAAAAATATTAAAACTAAAAGTAAAGATAAAAATAAAATTTAAAAAATGAAAAATGCTTTAAAAAAGAAAAATTAAAAATAAAAACTAAATAAAAAAATTAAAAAATAAGAAAAAGAGCTTTAAAAATAGAAAAATCAAAAATAAAAATTAAATAAAAAATAATATTAAAAAATAAAATAAATGCTTTAAAAAGAGAAAAATCAAAACTAAAAATTAAATAAAAAAATAAAAAAAAGAAATAAAAATATTAAAACTAAAAATTAAATTTAAAAAATTTAAGAAAAGAAATAAAAATATTAAAAATAAAAATTAAAGATAAAAATAGAATTAAAAAAATAAAAAAACTGTAAAAATAGAAAAATTAAAAATAAAAATTCAATAAAAATAAAAAATAAAATTAATTAAAAAATAATGAAAAACAAAATAAAATCCGTAAAGTGCTGTAAAGTACCGTTAAAGTTCCATAAAAGGTAGTGCCGTGAAGCACGGCTGTCGTAAAAACTGCCGTAAAGCGCGACTGTCGCGCTTTACGGCACCTTTTGCGACAGTCGCGCTTTACGGCACCTTTTGCGACAGTCGCGCTTTACGGCACCTTTTGCGACAGTCGCGTTTTACGGCAGCTTTTACGACAGTCGCGCTTTACGGCACCTTTTGCGACAGTCGCGCTTTACGGCACCTTTTGCGACAGTCGCGCTTTACGGCACCTTTTGCGACAGTCGCGCTTTACGGCAGCTTTTACGACAGTCGCGCTTTACGGCAGCTTTTACGACAGTCGCGCTTTACGGCCGCTTTTGCGACAGTCGCGCTTTACGGCACCTTTTGCGACAGTCGCGCTTTACGGCACCTTTTGCGACAGTCGCGCTTTACGGCAGCTTTTACGACAGTCGCGCTTTACGGCACCTTTTGCGACAGTCGCGCTTTACGGCACCTTTTGCGACAGTCGCGCTTTACACCACTACATTTTTGGAACATTTATAGTTTTATTTAGATTTTATTTTTTTATTTCTATTTTATTTTCATTTTTTCAATTTTTAAAACTTTTTATTTTTCTAATTTTATTTTTTATTTATTTTTTTAATTTTTCTATTTTTCAAGCTTTTATTTTATTTTTAAAATTTTTCATTTATCTTTTTTTTTTCTATTTTTAAAGATTTTTATTTTATTTTTTTAATTTTATTTTTTATTTATTTTTAATTTTTCTATTTTTAAAGCTTTTATTTTATTCATTTTATTTTTTATTTAATTTTTTCATTTTTTCTAGTTAAAAGCTTTTTATTTTATTTTTCTAAATTTATTTTCTATTTAATTTTTATTTTTAATTTTTGTTGTTTTAAAGCTTTTTATTTTATTTTTCTAATTTTTTAAAATTTATTTTTATTTTTAATTTTTCTATTCTTAAAGCTTTTTATTTTATTCTTTTAATTTTCTTTTTAATTTTTCTATTTTTCAAGCTTTTTATTTTTTTAATTTTATTATTTTATTTCATCTTTAAGTTTTCTACTTTTAAAGCTTTTATTTTATTTGTTGATTTTTTTATTTAATTTTTGATTTTTCTATTTTTAAACCTTTATTTTATTTTTTGTTTTTTATTTATATTTTATTTTCATTTTTCTATTTTTAAAGCTTTTTATTTTATTTTTCAGTTTTTATTTTTTATTTATTTTTAATTTTTCTATTTTTAAAGCTTTTATTTTATTTATTTTATTTTATTTTTTATTTAATTTTTATTTTCATTTTTTCTAGTTTTAAATATTTTTATTTTATTTTTCTAAATTTATTGTTTATTTAATTTTTATTTTTAATTTTTCTAGTTTTAAAGCTTTTTATTTTATTTTTCTAACTTTATTTTTAATTTATTTTTATTTTTAATTTTTGTATTTTTAAAGCTTTTTATTTTATTTTTTTAATTTTATTTTCAATTTTTCTATTTTTAAAGCTTTTTATTTTATTTTTTAATTTTATTTTTTATTTCATCTTTAAGTTTTCTACTTTTAAAGCTTTTCATTTTTTTTTTTTAATTTTATTTTTTATTTCATCTTTATTTTTAATTTTTCTATTTTTAAAGCTTTTATTTTATTTTTTGATTTTTTTGTTTAATTTTTGATTTTTCTATTTTTAAAGCTTTATTTTATTTTTTTATTTTTTATTTACATTTTATTTTCTTTTTTCTATTTTTAAAGCTTTTTATTTTATTTTTCAGTTTTTATTTTTTATTTATTTTTAATTTTTCTATTTTTAAAACTTTTATTTTATTTATTTTTTTAATTTAATTTTTATTTTCATTTTTTCTAGTTTTAACGCTTTTTTTTTCTAAATTTATTGTTTATTTAATTTTAATTTTTAATTTTTCTAGTTTTAAAGCTTTTTATTTTATTTTTCTAATTTTATTTTTAATTTATTTTTATTTTTAATTTTTCTATTTTTAAAGCTTTTTATTTTATTTTTTTTATTTTATTTTTTATTTCATCTTTATTTTTAATTTTTCTATTTTTTTTTAGCTTTTTATTTCATTTTTTGTTTAATTTTTATTTTTAATTTTTCTATTTTTGAAGCTTTTTATATTATTTTTTTTGGTGCTGCCCAGACCAACTCAAGCTGGTGATTGTGGTGGTCTTTGAGGGTCTTGCATTACAGCACTACATTTTATGGAAGTTTTACGGCACTTTACAGCACTTTACAGTTTTTATTTTGTTTTTCATTTATTTTAAATTAATTTTTTTATTTTAATTTTATTTAATTTTTATTTTTAATTTTTCTTTTTTTAAAGCATTTTATTACAATTTATTTGGTGCTGCCCAAACCTGCTGTAGTGCATTTTTATACTTTGTAATACTTTGAAGTAATTTTGTTTTATATCCCCATATTTTTGCCAAATGGTTTATCCCAAACTGTACCCCCCTCCCTTTACCTGCGTTATCCCTCTCCCGGGATGAGATCATACCCAAACCCCCACCCTGGCTCTCTGTCAATCACTCAGCCTCCCATCCCCTCCATGCAGAAGTTTCGGTCCAAGTCGTCGAGTGATTAGCCAGAGGCCAAGGTTCAGCCCCCCAAGCCTTGCCCCATACGCTGTCCTATATGTCTACCCCCCAGTACCCATCCCTTAGGGTCACTTAATAGTTGGTAGGATGTTATCTACTTTGGGTTTCCACCTCCCTTTAAATGTAACCTTGGCACATCTCCCTGGGGCTCTTGGCAGGAGGCCCCTGAGGTGCAGGAGCTCCTTTGGGACTCCTAATAAAACCTTGGATTAACCCCTGCTAAGAGTCGGCCCTTTATCTTCTGCCGATGTCTCTGGTGTCTCTTCTGCTGCAAAGGCGACCAGCCCAGGTGCCCTCAGTACCCTCGGGGCACAGACAGTGTCTCCCCGCTGTTGGCCGAGTCACGGCTGCGCCCCCCGGTGTCTGCCGACTCGGGACTGGCCGAGGGTTACTGACAGGCTCACACAAACCTGGTCGGCCGGTGATTATGGTGCTGTTTGAGGGAAGAGAGGAGAAACTTGACTCCACCTTTCAGAAGGCTGAAATATTATTTTATGATCTCAATTTTACTGCCAGGTCTCTCCTTGAAGCTCCAGCTCTGTGTTTCCCCAGCTTCAAAGGGCAGCATCTTGATCATGGTCCAGCTCGGCAACAATTCAGCTCCCGCACGAGCCTCTCGAAGCCCACCCCACCAGCAATATTCCAGCCCTGCAGTGATTTTACCTGCCGCCCAACAATCCCCTAGTCACTTTACCTGCCCATTCATAAGTTCACCTGGATGCCCACAACCCCATTCACAGGTCTAGTACCTTTCCATTTTCTTTCCAAGTCCCAGCCCTGCAGACCACTTCCCAGCCCCACAGTGATTTCAGCTCCAACCCAAGAGGTGCAAGCACAGGCGCAGGCAATATTCTACCATCAACAGGGTTTCCAATAACAAGGTAGAAGCCCTCTTCACACTCCACACATACTTTTATACTTTCCCTCACAATCCCCAGTCCCTGGAGCCATGTCACAGGCCTACAGTGATTTCGCAGCAAGAACACTAAAGTCTCCCTGCCAGCCCTATGGTTTCTATACCATGCTCAGCCGTGATCCCAGACCCACAATGATGACAGCACCAGGCCCAGTGATTTCAGCTTGTTGTAGTGCGTTCTTATATTTTGTAATACTTTGAAGTAGTTTGTTTTGTATCCCCATGTTTTTCCCAAATGGTCTGTACCCCCCCCCCTCCTTTTCCCTCTACTTGTGTTATCCCTTTCCCGGGATAAGATCTCCAAAACCCCCACCCTGGCTCTCTGCCAGTCACCTCGACATCCCAGCCCCCTACCTAGAAGTTTCGGTCCAAGTTGTCGAGTGATTAGCCAGGGGCCAAGGGTCAACCCCCCAAGTCCTGCCCCATACGCTGTTTTGTATGTCTATCCCCCCAGCACCCATCCCCCAGGGATACCTATTGGTCAGTAGGATTTTATCTATGTTAGTTTCCTCCCCCCTTTAAATGTGAGCTCCAGACTTCCCCCAGTGCTCTCGGCAGGAGGAACCCCCTGAGGCAGAGGAGCTCCCTCGGGACTCCTTAATAAAACCTTGGAATATCCCCTGCTGGGAGTCGGCCCCTTTCCTCTTCCACCGACGTCTCGGTCGTCTCTGCTGCAGCGAAGGCAACCAGCCTGAGTGCCCTCAGCACCCTCGGGGCACAGAGAGTGTCTCCCCGCAGTCGGCCGTGGTGGGGTCACCCCCCCCACTCTCTGCCGACCCGGGTAAGGCCCAGGGACTCGAGAGGCTTGCAGAGAGACTGGGACATCAGCTCTTTCAGCTCTTGACCCACAAGCTTTATTTTACAGTCTCTGTGCCAGCCCTATATTTCCTATGCCGTGTTCAGCCCTGATTGCAGACCCACAATGATGACAGCAGCAGGCCCAGTGATTTCAGCTCTTTCAGCTCTTGACCCACAAGCTTTATTTTACTGTCTCTCTGCCAGCCCTATATTTCCTATGCCGTGTTCAGCCCTGATTGCAGACCCACAATGATGACAGCAGCAGGCCCAGTGATTTCAGCTCTTTCAGCTCTTGACCCACAAGCTTTATTTTACTGCCAGCTCTCTTCTTCCAGCACCAGCTCTGTTTCTCCAGCTTCAAAGGGCAGCATCTTGCTCTTGGCTCCAGCTCGGCCACAATTCACCTCCCACACGAGCCTCTCAAAGCCCACTCCACCAGCAATATTCCAGCCCTGCAGTGATTTTACCTGCCGCCCAACAATCCCCAGTAACTGTGCCAGCCCCTGCATAAGTTCACCTCGAGACCCACAGCCCCATTCACAGGTCTAGGACCTTTTCCGTTTACATTTAAAGTCCCAGCCTCACAGTCCACTTTCCAGCCCCACAGTGATTTCAGCTCCAACCCAAGAGGTGCAAGCACAGGCGCAGGCAATATTCTACCATCAACAGGGTTTCCAATAACAAGGTAGAAGCCCTCTTCGCACTCCACACATACTTTTCTAATTTCGCTCACAATCCCCAGTCCCTGCAGCCATGTCACAGGCCTAGAGTGATTTTGCAGCAAGAACACTAAAGTCTCCCTGCCAGCCCTATGGTTTCTATACCATGCTCAGCCGCGATCCCAGACCCACAATGATGACAGCACCAGGCCCAGTGATTTCAGCTCTTTCAGCTCTTGACCCACAAGCTTTATTTTACTGCCAGCTCTCTTCTTCCAGCACCAGCTCTTGTTTCTCCAACTTCAAAGGGCAGCATCTTGATCTAGGCTCCAGCTCAGCAACAATTCAGCTCCCGCACAAGCCTCTCGAAGCCCACCCCACCAGCAATATTCCAGCCCTGCAGTGATTTTACCTGCCGCCCAACAATCCCCAGTAACTGTGCCAGCCCCTGCATAAGTTCACCTCGAGACCCACAGCCCCATTCACAGGTCTAGGACCTTTTCCGTTTACATTTAAAGTCCCAGCCTCACAGTCCACTTCCCAGCCCCACAGTGATTTCAGCTCCAACCCAAGAGGTGCAAGCACAGGCGCAGGCAATATTCTACCATCAACAGGGTTTCCAATAACAAGGTAGAAGCCCTCTTCACACTCCACACATACTTTTATACTTTCCCTCACAATCCCCAGTCCCTGGAGCCATGTCACAGGCCTACAGTGATTTCGCAGCAAGAACACTAAAGTCTCCCTGCCAGCCCTATGGTTTCTATACCATGCTCAGCCGTGATCCCAGACCCACAATGATGACAGCACCAGGCCCAGTGATTTCAGCTCTTTCAGCTCTTGACCCACAAGCTTTATTTTACTGTCTCTGTGCCAGCCCTATGGTTCCGATGCCATGCTCAGCCCCCAACCCAGACCCACAATGATGACAGCAGCAGGCCCAGTGATTTCAGCTCTTTCAGCTCTTGACCCACAAGCTTTATTTTACTGTCTCTGTGCCAGCCCTATATTTCCTATGCCGTGTTCAGCCCTGATTGCAGACCCACAATGATGACAGCAGCAGGCCCAGTGATTTCAGCTCTTTCAGCTCTTGACCCACAAGCTTTATTTTACTGCCAGCTCTCTTCTTCCAGCACCAGCTCTGTTTCTCCAGCTTCAAAGGGCAGCATCTTGATCTTGGCTCCAGCTCAGCAACAATTCAGCCCCCAGACCAGCCTCTCAAAGCCCACGCCAACAGCAATATTCCAGCCCTGCAGTGATTTGACCTGCCGCCCAACAATCCCCAGTCACTGTGCCAGCCCCTGCATAAGTTCACCTCGAGACCCACAGCCCCATTCACAGGTCTAGGACCTTTTCTGTTTACATTCAAATCACAGCCTTACTGTCCACTTCCCAGCCCCACATTGATTTTGGTTCCACCTCTAGAGGTTCCATCCCAGGTGCCAACAAGATTCTACCATCGACGGGGTTTTCAGGCGCAAGGCTGCAGCCCCCTTTTGCAGTCCACATGTTCTGTTCTAGTTTCAGTCACAATCCCCAGTCCCTGCAGCCATGTCACAGGCCTACAGTGATTTCGCAGCAAGAACACTAAAGTCTCCCTGCCAGCCCTATGGTTTCTCTACCATGCTCAGCCGCGATCCCAGACCCACAATGATGACAGCACCAGGCCCAGTGATTTCAGCTCTTTCAGCTCTTGACCCACAAGCTTTATTTTACTGCCAGCTCTCTTCTTCCAGCACCAGCTCTGTTTCTCCAGCTTCAAAGGGCAGCATCTTGATCTAGGCTCCAGCTCAGCAACAATTCAGCCCCCAGACCAGCCTCTCAAAGCCCACTCCACCAGCAATATTCCAGCCCTGCAGTGATTTTACCTGCCGCCCAACAATCCCTAGTCACTGTGCCAGCCCCTGCATAAGTTCACCTCGAGACCCACAGCCCCATTCACAGGTCTAGGACCTTTTCTGTTTACATTCAAATCACAGCCTTACTGTCCACTTCCCAGCCCCACATTGATTTTGGTTCCACCTCTAGAGGTTCCATCCCAGGTGCCAACAAGATTCTACCATCGACGGGGTTTTCAGGCGCAAGGCTGCAGCCCCCTTTTGCAGTCCACATGTTCTGTTCTAGTTTCAGTCACAATCCCCAGCCCCTGCAGCCATGTCACAGGCCTACAGTGATTTCGCAGCAAGAACACTAAAGTCTCCCTGCCAGCCCTATGATGTCTATACTATGCTCAGCCGTGATCCCAGACCCACAATGATGACAGCACCAGGCCCAGTGATTTCAGCTCTTTCAGCTCTTGACCCACAAGCTTTATTTTACTGCCAGCTCTCTTCTTCCAGCACCAGCTCTGTTTCTCCAACTTCAAAGGGCAGCATCTTGATCTAGGCTCCAGCTCAGCAACAATTCAGCTCCCGCACAAGCCTCTCGAAGCCCACCCCACCAGCAATATTCCAGCCCTGCAGTGATTTTACCTGCCGCCCAACAATCCCCAGTAACTGTGCCAGCCCCTGCATAAGTTCACCTCGAGACCCACAGCCCCATTCACAGGTCTAGGACCTTTTCCGTTTACATTTAAAGTCCCAGCCTCACAGTCCACTTCCCAGCCCCACAGTGATTTCAGCTCCAACCCAAGAGGTGCAAGCACAGGCGCAGGCAATATTCTACCATCAACAGGGTTTCCAATAACAAGGTAGAAGCCCTCTTCGCACTCCACACATACTTTTATACTTTCCCTCACAATCCCCAGTCCCTGGAGCCATGTCACAGGCCTACAGTGATTTCGCAGCAAGAACACTAAAGTCTCCCTGCCAGCCCTATGGTTTCTATACCATGCTCAGCCGTGATCCCAGACCCACAATGATGACAGCACCAGGCCCAGTGATTTCAGCTCTTTCAGCTCTTGACCCACAAGCTTTATTTTACAGTCTCTGTGCCAACCCTATGGTTCCGATGCCGTGCTCAGCCCCCAACCCAGACCCACAATGATGACAGCAGCAGGCCCAGTGATTTCAGCTCTTTCAGCTCTTGACCCACAAGCTTTATTTTACTGTCTCTCTGCCAGCCCTATATTTCCTATGCCGTGTTCAGCCCTGATTGCAGACCCACAATGATGACAGCAGCAGGCCCAGTGATTTCAGCTCTTTCAGCTCTTGACCCACAAGCTTTATTTTACTGCCAGCTCTCTTCTTCCAGCACCAGCTCTGTTTCTCCAGCTTCAAAGGGCAGCATCTTGATCTTGGCTCCAGCTCAGCAACAATTCAGCCCCCAGACCAGCCTCTCAAAGCCCACGCCAACAGCAATATTCCAGCCCTGCAGTGATTTGACCTGCCGCCCAACAATCCCCAGTCACTGTGCCAGCCCCTGCATAAGTTCACCTCGAGACCCACAGCCCCATTCACAGGTCTAGCACCTTTTCTGTTTACATTCAAATCACAGCCTTACTGTCCACTTCCCAGCCCCACATTGATTTTGGTTCCACCTCTAGAGGTTCCATCCCAGGTGCCAACAAGATTCTACCATCGACGGGGTTTTCAGGCGCAAGGCTGCAGCCCCCTTTTGCAGTCCACATGTTCTGTTCTAGTTTCAGTCACAATCCCCAGTCCCTGCAGCCATGTCACAGGCCTACAGTGATTTCGCAGCAAGAACACTAAAGTCTCCCTGCCAGCCCTATGGTTTCTCTACCATGCTCAGCCGCGATCCCAGACCCACAATGATGACAGCACCAGGCCCAGTGATTTCAGCTCTTTCAGCTCTTGACCCACAAGCTTTATTTTACTGCCAGCTCTCTTCTTCCAGCACCAGCTCTGTTTCTCCAGCTTCAAAGGGCAGCATCTTGATCTAGGCTCCAGCTCAGCAACAATTCAGCCCCCAGACCAGCCTCTCAAAGCCCACTCCACCAGCAATATTCCAGCCCTGCAGTGATTTTACCTGCCGCCCAACAATCCCTAGTCACTGTGCCAGCCCCTGCATAAGTTCACCTCGAGACCCACAGCCCCATTCACAGGTCTAGGACCTTTTCTGTTTACATTCAAATCACAGCCTTACTGTCCACTTCCCAGCCCCACATTGATTTTGGTTCCACCTCTAGAGGTTCCATCCCAGGTGCCAACAAGATTCTACCATCGACGGGGTTTTCAGGCGCAAGGCTGCAGCCCCCTTTTGCAGTCCACATGTTCTGTTCTAGTTTCAGTCACAATCCCCAGCCCCTGCAGCCATGTCACAGGCCTACAGTGATTTCGCAGCAAGAACACTAAAGTCTCCCTGCCAGCCCTATGATGTCTATACTATGCTCAGCCGTGATCCCAGACCCACAATGATGACAGCACCAGGCCCAGTGATTTCAGCTCTTTCAGCTCTTGACCCACAAGCTTTATTTTACTGCCAGCTCTCTTCTTCCAGCACCAGCTCTGTTTCTCCAACTTCAAAGGGCAGCATCTTGATCTAGGCTCCAGCTCAGCAACAATTCAGCTCCCGCACAAGCCTCTCGAAGCCCACCCCACCAGCAATATTCCAGCCCTGCAGTGATTTTACCTGCCGCCCAACAATCCCCAGTAACTGTGCCAGCCCCTGCATAAGTTCACCTCGAGACCCACAGCCCCATTCACAGGTCTAGGACCTTTTCCGTTTACATTTAAAGTCCCAGCCTCACAGTCCACTTCCCAGCCCCACAGTGATTTCAGCTCCAACCCAAGAGGTGCAAGCACAGGCGCAGGCAATATTCTACCATCAACAGGGTTTCCAATAACAAGGTAGAAGCCCTCTTCGCACTCCACACATACTTTTATACTTTCCCTCACAATCCCCAGTCCCTGGAGCCATGTCACAGGCCTACAGTGATTTCGCAGCAAGAACACTAAAGTCTCCCTGCCAGCCCTATGGTTTCTATACCATGCTCAGCCGTGATCCCAGACCCACAATGATGACAGCACCAGGCCCAGTGATTTCAGCTCTTTCAGCTCTTGACCCACAAGCTTTATTTTACAGTCTCTGTGCCAACCCTATGGTTCCGATGCCGTGCTCAGCCCCCAACCCAGACCCACAATGATGACAGCAGCAGGCCCAGTGATTTCAGCTCTTTCAGCTCTTGACCCACAAGCTTTATTTTACTGTCTCTGTGCCAGCCCTATATTTCCTATGCCGTGTTCAGCCCTGATTGCAGACCCACAATGATGACAGCAGCAGGCCCAGTGATTTCAGCTCTTTCAGCTCTTGACCCACAAGCTTTATTTTACTGCCAGCTCTCTTCTTCCAGCACCAGCTCTGTTTCTCCAGCTTCAAAGGGCAGCATCTGGATCTGGGCTCCAGCTCAGCAACAATTCAGCCCCCAGACTAGCCTCTCAAAGCCCACTCCACCAGCAATATTCCAGCCCTGCAGTGATTTTACCTGCCGCCCAACAATCCCCAGTAACTGTGCCAGCCCCTGCATAAGTTCACCTCGAGACCCACAGCCCCATTCACAGGTCTAGCACCTTTTCTGTTTACATTCAAATCACAGCCTTACTGTCCACTTCCCAGCCCCACACTGATTTTGGTTCCACCTCTAGAGGTTCCATCCCAGGTGCCAACAAGATTCTACCATCGACGGGGTTTTCAGGCGCAAGGCTGCAGCCCCCTTTTGCAGTCCACATGTTCTGTTCTAGTTTCAGTCACAATCCCCAGCCCCTGCAGCCATGTCACAGGCCTACAGTGATTTCGCAGCAAGAACACTAAAGTCTCCCTGCCAGCCCTATGATGTCTATACCATGCTCAGCCGTGATCCCAGACCCACAATGATGACAGCACCAGGCCCAGTGATTTCAGCTCTTTCAGCTCTTGACCCACAAGATTTATTTTACAGTCTCTGTGCCAGCCCTATGGTTCCGATGCCATGCTCAGCCCCCAACCCAGACCCACAATGATGACAGCAGCAGGCCCAGTGATTTCAGCTCTTTCAGCTCTTGACCCACAAGCTTTATTTTACTGTCTCTCTGCCAGCCCTATATTTCCTATGCCCCTAACCCTAACCCTTAACCCAGCCCTGATTGCAGACCCACAATGATGACAGCAGCAGGCCCAGTGATTTCAGCTCTTTCAGCTCTTGACCCACAAGCTTTATTTTACTGCCAGCTCTCTTCTTCCAGCACCAGCTCTGTTTCTCCAACTTCAAAGGGCAGCATCTTGATCTGGGCTCCAGCTCAGCAACAATTCAGCCCCCAGACCGGCCTCTCAAAGCCCACGCCAACAGCAATATTCCAGCCCTGCAGTGATTTTACCTGCCGCCCAACAATCCCCAGTAACTGTGCCAGCCCCTGCATAAGTTCACCTCGAGACCCACAGCCCCATTCACAGGTCTAGGACCTTTTCCGTTTACATTTAAAGTCCCAGCCTCACAGTCCACTTCCCAGCCCCACAGTGATTTCAGCTCCAACCCAAGAGGTGCAAGCACAGGCGCAGGCAATATTCTACCATCAACAGGGTTTCCAATAACAAGGTAGAAGCCCTCTTCACACTCCACACATACTTTTCTAATTTCGCTCACAATCCCCAGTCCCTGGAGCCATGTCACAGGCCTACAGTGATTTCGCAGCAAGAACACTAAAGTCTCCCTGCCAGCCCTATGGTTTCTATACCATGCTCAGCCGTGATCCCAGACCCACAATGATGACAGCACCAGGCCCAGTGATTTCAGCTCTTTCAGCTCTTGACCCACAAGCTTTATTTTACAGTCTCTGTGCCAGCCCTATGGTTCCGATGCCATGCTCAGCCCCCAACCCAGACCCACAATGATGACAGCAGCAGGCCCAGTGATTTCAGCTCTTTCAGCTCTTGACCCACAAGCTTTATTTTACTGTCTCTCTGCCAGCCCTATATTTCCTATGCCGTGTTCAGCCCTGATTGCAGACCCACAATGATGACAGCAGCAGGCCCAGTGATTTCAGCTCTTTCAGCTCTTGACCCACAAGCTTTATTTTACTGCCAGCTCTCTTCTTCCAGCACCAGCTCTGTTTCTCCAGCTTCAAAGGGCAGCATCTTGCTCTTGGCTCCAGCTCGGCCACAATTCACCTCCCACACGAGCCTCTCAAAGCCCACTCCACCAGCAATATCCCAGCCCTGCAGTGATTTTACCTCCCACCCAACAATCCCCTAGTCACTTTACCTGCCCATTCATAAGTTCACCTCGATGCCCAGAACCCCATTCACAGGACTAGGACCTTTTCTGTTTTCTTTCCAAGTCCCAGCCCCGCAGTCCACTTCCCAGTCCCACAGAGATTTCAGCTCCAACCCAATAGGTGCAAGCACAGGCGCAGGCAATATTCTACCATCAACAGGGTTTCCAATAACAAGGTAGAAGCCCTCTTTGCACTCCACACATACTTTTCTAATTTCGCTCACAATCCCCAGTCCCTGCAGCCATGTCACAGGCCTAGAGTGATTTCGCAGCAAGAACACTAAAGTCTCCCTGCCAGCCCTATGGTTTCTATACCATGCCCAGCCGCGATCCCAGACCCACAATGATGACAGCACCAGGCCCAGTGATTTCAGCTCTTGACCCACAAGCTTTATTTTACTGTCTCTGTGCCAGCCTTATATTTCCTATGCCGTGTTCAGCCCTGATTGCAGACCCACAATGATGACAGCAGCAGGCCCAGTGATTTCAGCTCTTTCAGCTCTTGACCCACAAGCTTTATTTTACTGCCAGCTCTCTTCTTCCAGCACCAGCTCTGTTTCTCCAGCTTCAAAGGGCAGCATCTTGATCTTGGCTCCAGCTCAGCAACAATTCAGCCCCCAGACCGGCCTCTCAAAGCCCACTCCACCAGCAATATTCCAGCCCTGCAGTGATTTTACCTGCCGCCCAACAATCCCCAGTAACTGTGCCAGCCCCTGCATAAGTTCACCTCGAGACCCACAGCCCCATTCACAGGTCTAGCACCTTTTCTGTTTACATTCAAATCACAGCCTTACTGTCCACTTCCCAGCCCCACATTGATTTTGGTTCCACCTCTAGAGGTTCCATCCCAGGTGCCAACAAGATTCTACCATCGACGGGGTTTTCAGGCGCAAGGCTGCAGCCCCCTTTTGCAGTCCACATGTTCTGTTCTAGTTTCAGTCACAATCCCCAGCCCCTGCAGCCATGTCACAGGCCTACAGTGATTTCGCAGCAAGAACACAAAAGTCTCCCTGCCAGCCCTATGGTTTCTATACCATGCTCAGCCGCGATCCCAGACCCACAATGATGACAGCACCAGGCCCAGTGATTTCAGCTCTTTCAGCTCTTGACCCACAAGCTTTATTTTACCGTCTCTATGCCAGCCCTATGGTTCCGATGCCGTGCTCAGCCCTGATTGCAGACCCACAATGATGACAGCAGCAGGCCCAGTGATTTCAGCTCTTTCAGCTCTTGACCCACAAGCTTTATTTTACTGCCAGCTCTCTTCTTCCAGCACCAGCTCTGTTTCTCCAGCTTCAAAGGGCAGCATCTTGATCTTGGCTCCAGCTCAGCAACAATTCAGCCCCCAGACCAGCCTCTCAAAGCCCACTCCACCAGCAATATTCCAGCCCTGCAGTGATTTGACCTGCCGCCCAACAATCCCCAGTAACTGTGCCAGCCCCTGCATAAGTTCACCTCGAGACCCACAGCCCCATTCACAGGACTAGGACCTTTTCTGTTTACATTCAAATCACAGCCTTACTGTCCACTTCCCAGCCCCACATTGATTTTGGTTCCACCTCTAGAGGTTCCATCCCAGGTGCCAACAAGATTCTACCATCGACGGGGTTTTCAGGCGCAAGGCTGCAGCCCCCTTTTGCAGTCCACATGTTCTGTTCTAGTTTCAGTCACAATCCCCAGCCCCTGCAGCCATGTCACAGGCCTACAGTGATTTCGCAGCAAGAACACTAAAGTCTCCCTGCCAGCCCTATGATGTCTATACCATGCTCAGCCGTGATCCCAGACCCACAATGATGACAGCAGCAGGCCCAGTGATTTCAGCTCTTTCAGCTCTTGACCCACAAGCTTTATTTTACTGCCAGCTCTCTTCTTCCAGCACCAGCTCTGTTTCTCCAGCTTCAAAGGGCAGCATCTTGATCTTGGCTCCAGCTCAGCAACAATTCAGCCCCCAGACCAGCCTCTCAAAGCCCACTCCACCAGCAATATTCCAGCCCTGCAGTGATTTTACCTGCCGCCCAACAATCCCTAGTCACTGTGCCAGCCCCTGCATAAGTTCACCTCGAGACCCACAGCCCCATTCACAGGTCTAGGACCTTTTCCGTTTACATTTAAAGTCCCAGCCTCACAGTCCACTTCCCAGCCCCACAGTGATTTCAGCTCCAACCCAAGAGGTGCAAGCACAGGCGCAGGCAATATTCTACCATCAACAGGGTTTTCAATAACAAGGTAGAAGCCCTCTTCACACTCCACACATACTTTTATACTTTCCCTCACAATCCCCAGTCCCTGGAGCCATGTCACAGGCCTACAGTGATTTCGCAGCAAGAACACTAAAGTCTCCCTGCCAGCCCTATGGTTTCTATACCATGCTCAGCCGTGATCCCAGACCCACAATGATGACAGCACCAGGCCCAGTGATTTCAGCTCTTTCAGCTCTTGACCCACAAGCTTTATTTTACTGCCAGCTCTCTTCTTCCAGCACCAGCTCTGTTTCTCCAGCTTCAAAGGGCAGCATCTTGATCTAGGCTCCAGCTCAGCAACAATTCAGCCCCCAGACCAGCCTCTCAAAGCCCACTCCACCAGCAATATTCCAGCCCTGCAGTGATTTTACCTGCCGCCCAACAATCCCCAGTAACTGTGCCAGCCCCTGCATAAGTTCACCTCGAGACCCACAGCCCCATTCACAGGTCTAGCACCTTTTCTGTTTACATTCAAATCACAGCCTTACTGTCCACTTCCCAGCCCCACATTGATTTTGGTTCCACCTCTAGAGGTTCCATCCCAGGTGCCAACAAGATTCTACCATCGACGGGGTTTTCAGGCGCAAGGCTGCAGCCCCCTTTTGCAGTCCACATGTTCTGTTCTAGTTTCAGTCACAATCCCCAGCCCCTGCAGCCATGTCACAGGCCTACAGTGATTTCGCAGCAAGAACACAAAAGTCTCCCTGCCAGCCCTATGGTTTCTATACCATGCTCAGCCGCGATCCCAGACCCACAATGATGACAGCACCAGGCCCAGTGATTTCAGCTCTTTCAGCTCTTGACCCACAAGCTTTATTTTACCGTCTCTATGCCAGCCCTATGGTTCCGATGCCGTGCTCAGCCCTGATTGCAGACCCACAATGATGACAGCAGCAGGCCCAGTGATTTCAGCTCTTTCAGCTCTTGACCCACAAGCTTTATTTTACTGCCAGCTCTCTTCTTCCAGCACCAGCTCTGTTTCTCCAGCTTCAAAGGGCAGCATCTTGATCTTGGCTCCAGCTCAGCAACAATTCAGCCCCCAGACCAGCCTCTCAAAGCCCACTCCACCAGCAATATTCCAGCCCTGCAGTGATTTTACCTGCCGCCCAACAATCCCCAGTAACTGTGCCAGCCCCTGCATAAGTTCACCTCGAGACCCACAGCCCCATTCACAGGTCTAGGACCTTTTCTGTTTACATTCAAATCACAGCCTTACTGTCCACTTCCCAGCCCCACATTGATTTTGGTTCCACCTCTAGAGGTTCCATCCCAGGTGCCAACAAGATTCTACCATCGACGGGGTTTTCAGGCGCAAGGCTGCAGCCCCCTTTTGCAGTCCACATGTTCTGTTCTAGTTTCAGTCACAATCCCCAGTCCCTGGAGCCATGTCACAGGCCTACAGTGATTTCGCAGCAAGAACACTAAAGTCTCCCTGCCAGCCCTATGGTTTCTATACCATGCTCAGCCGTGATCCCAGACCCACAATGATGACAGCACCAGGCCCAGTGATTTCAGCTCTTTCAGCTCTTGACCCACAAGCTTTATTTTACTGTCTCTGTGCCAGCCCTATGGTTCCGATGCCGTGCTCAGCCCCCAACCCAGACCCACAATGATGACAGCAGCAGGCCCAGTGATTTCAGCTCTTTCAGCTCTTGACCCACAAGCTTTATTTTACTGTCTCTGTGCCAGCCCTATATTTCCTATGCCGTGTTCAGCCCTGATTGCAGACCCACAATGATGACAGCAGCAGGCCCAGTGATTTCAGCTCTTTCAGCTCTTGACCCACAAGCTTTATTTTACTGCCAGCTCTCTTCTTCCAGCACCAGCTCTGTTTCTCCAGCTTCAAAGGGCAGCATCTTGCTCTTGGCTCCAGCTCGGCCACAATTCACCTCCCACACGAGCCTCTCAAAGCCCACTCCACCAGCAATATCCCAGCCCTGCAGTGATTTTACCTCCCACCCAACAATCCCCTAGTCACTTTACCTGCCCATTCATAAGTTCACCTCGATGCCCAGAACCCCATTCAGAGGACTAGGACCTTTTCTGTTTTCTTTCCAAGCCCCAGCCCCGCAGTCCACTTCCCAGTCCCACAGAGATTTCAGCTCCAACCCAATAGGTGCAAGCACAGGCGCAGGCAATATTCTACCATCAACAGGGTTTCCAATAACAAGGTAGAAGCCCTCTTCGCACTCCACACATACTTTTCTAATTTCGCTCACAATCCCCAGCCCCTGCAGCCATGTCACAGGCCTACAGTGATTTTGCAGCAAGAACACTAAAGTCTCCCTGCCAGCCCTATGGTTTCTATACCATGCTCAGCCGCAATCCCAGACCCACAATGATGACAGCACCAGGCCCAGTGATTTCAGCTCTTTCAGCTCTTGACCCACAAGCTTTATTTTACTGCCAGCTCTCTTCTTCCAGCACCAGCTCTTGTTTCTCCAACTTCAAAGGGCAGCATCTTGATCTAGGCTCCAGCTCAGCAACAATTCAGCTCCCGCACAAGCCTCTCGAAGCCCACCCCACCAGCAATATTCCAGCCCTGCAGTGATTTTACCTGCCGCCCAACAATCCCCAGTAACTGTGCCAGCCCCTGCATAAGTTCACCTCGAGACCCACAGCCCCATTCACAGGTCTAGGACCTTTTCCGTTTACATTTAAAGTCCCAGCCTCACAGTCCACTTCCCAGCCCCACAGTGATTTCAGCTCCAACCCAAGAGGTGCAAGCACAGGCGCAGGCAATATTCTACCATCAACAGGGTTTCCAATAACAAGGTAGAAGCCCTCTTCACACTCCACACATACTTTTATACTTTCCCTCACAATCCCCAGTCCCTGGAGCCATGTCACAGGCCTACAGTGATTTCGCAGCAAGAACACTAAAGTCTCCCTGCCAGCCCTATGGTTTCTATACCATGCTCAGCCGTGATCCCAGACCCACAATGATGACAGCACCAGGCCCAGTGATTTCAGCTCTTTCAGCTCTTGACCCACAAGCTTTATTTTACTGTCTCTGTGCCAGCCCTATGGTTCCGATGCCGTGCTCAGCCCCCAACCCAGACCCACAATGATGACAGCAGCAGGCCCAGTGATTTCAGCTCTTTCAGCTCTTGACCCACAAGCTTTATTTTACTGTCTCTGTGCCAGCCCTATATTTCCTATGCCGTGTTCAGCCCTGATTGCAGACCCACAATGATGACAGCAGCAGGCCCAGTGATTTCAGCTCTTTCAGCTCTTGACCCACAAGCTTTATTTTACTGCCAGCTCTCTTCTTCCAGCACCAGCTCTGTTTCTCCAGCTTCAAAGGGCAGCATCTTGCTCTTGGCTCCAGCTCAGCAACAATTCAGCCCCCAGACCAGCCTCTCAAAGCCCACTCCACCAGCAATATTCCAGCCCTGCAGTGATTTGACCTGCCGCCCAACAATCCCCAGTCACTGTGCCAGCCCTTGCATAAGTTCACCTCGAGACCCACAGCCCCATTCACAGGTCTAGGACCTTTTCTGTTTACATTCAAATCACAGCCTTACTGTCCACTTCCCAACCCTACATTGATTTTGGTTCCACCTCTAGAGGTTCCATCCCAGGTGCCAACAAGATTCTACCATCGACGGGGTTTTCAGGCGCAAGGCTGCAGCCCCCTTTTGCAGTCCACATGTTCTGTTCTAGTTTCAGTCACAATCCCCAGCCCCTGCAGCCATGTCACAGGCCTACAGTGATTTCGCAGCAAGAACACTAAAGTCTCCCTGCCAGCCCTATGGTTTCTCTACCATGCTCAGCCGCGATCCCAGACCCACAATGATGACAGCAGCAGGCCCAGTGATTTCAGCTCTTTCAGTTCTTGGCCCACAAGCTTTATTTTACTGCCAGCTCTCTTGTTCCAGCACCAGCTCTGTGTTTCTCCAGCTTCAAAGGGCAGCATCTTGCTCTTGGCTCCAGCTCAGCAACAATTCAGCTCCCACACGAGCCTCTCGAAGCCCACTCCACCAGCAATATTCCAGTCCTGCAGGTTTTTTAGCTCCCACCCAATAATCTCCAGTCACTTTGCCAGCCCCTGCATAAGCTCACCGCAATTCCCACAGCCCTGTTCACAGGTCTAGCACCTTTTCCACTTTCAAATCCCAGCCCCACATTCATTTCATCTCCACCTCTAGAGGTGCCATCACAGGCGGAAGCAATAGTCTACCACTAACTGGGTTTTCAGGCGCAAGGTTGCAGCCCCCTTTCCCACTCCACACATCCTGTTCTACTTTTGGTCACAATCCCCAGCCCCTGCATCCATGTCACAGGCCTACAGTGATTTCGACACAAGAACACTTTTGTCACTGTGCGAGCCCCTGCATAAGTTCCCTTCGATGCTCACAGTCCCATTCTCAGCCTTAGTTTTTTATGCATTTTCAACCACAATCCCAGCCCCACAGTGATTTCAGCTCGTTCCCTAGAGATGCCATTACAAATCTCGACAATATCACGGCATCGACGGGGCTTTCAGGCACAAGGTTGCAGTCCCCTTTTCCACTTCACATATCCTGTTCTACTTTCAGTCACAATACTCAGCCCCAGTATTCATATCACAGGCCTGCAGTGAGTTTAGCACATAAATCATACAGTCTCTATGTCAGCCTTTCAGTCTCCATCCCATGTGCAGTCTCAATCCCGACCCCACCATTCCCCTTTCCCAGCCCCAGTGATTTCAGCTGTTGACCCACAAGCTGTATTTCACTGCCAGCTCTCTCCCTCCTAGCTGGCACTTTTCTCTAGCTCTGACAGGCAAAGCTGCTCTCAGGTTGAAACAGGGTTTTGGCTTCGGCTGCAGTTTTGGGGTTTCATATCCACATTCAGTATCACCGTTCTCACCCCATTCTGGTAGTCATCATTCTATTTCCAGATTTTTCATTTGTGTGTCTCATTCTATGGTTACTCTTCAGATCTACAGTGAGTCTCCCTTTGAGCAGTAATTGATGCTGCAGCACTGCAGTCCCCACCCTGGCCCCAGTGATTTCAGCTCCAGTCCCACAAGCTTTATTTCACTGCCAGCTCTTCTGTTCCACTTCCTGCTCAACATCTTCACAGCAGTGCCACATAACGCTAGTACTGCTTCTTAGGGCAGGATCTTTGTTTTAGCTCTAGCTCTGTGTGGTTTGAGCTCAGATCGCAGCTCTTAACAGCAATTTCAGCTCCAACCCTGCAGTTCACCTCCCAGCTCCACATTCCCACAGGGGTTTTACCCCAAACCCTACCATATTTCTGTCTCCTCCAGCTCTGCTGCCTCAGCTCCAGCTCCTCAGCTTCCTACTGGCTGTAGCTAAAAGCTGCTCCTGCTTCTCACTGCAGCTTGGGGCTGTTGATAAGGTCACAAATCAATTACTGCCATCATTTCAATGTCTCTAGAAGCTGTCCCACCCACCCCAGCGGGATCCCAACTTTGGGGACACTTGAGGCCTGAAGCTCAACATCTACCTTCTCCCTCCCTCTGGCTCTCAGCCCAGCACCTGCACAAAGGCCCCCTCACCTCCTCCCAGGCAGCTCCAGGGGCTGGGAATAGCCACCGGGCTCCTGCTCCCCCATCCCAAAAGGCACCCTTGGGCTGGTTCTTGGGCCCTGGAACCCTCTGAGCCCCCACACCCGCAGCCTCTCTGCTTGGTACCACGGGGCAGGGGCTGGGAAGCCCCAGGCATGTCCTGCAGGCCCTGTGCTGCAGCTCCGTGCCCTTCTCCCATGGCATTTTTCTAGCCCCAGCATTTCCACCGCTCCACATTGTTTTGGGCCTGACTCATGTCGATATCATTATTCCTGGGGTTTTATGTCCCCACTGATCTCACAACTGGTGTTTCAGCCCCAGTCCCACAACCCTTACTGAATTAACGTCAGATATCTAGTAAACAAATCAAACCAAAAAGATGTAATAAAACGAGCAATGATAAAATAACACAATAAAGAAAAAAATCATTATAAGTAGAAACAAAATAAAGTAATAAAAATGCAAAAAAAGCAAGCTTTATTCCTCGTATTCTGAACAATACTTTAAATCCAGAAACCGCGGAACGGCTACTTCCCGGCCCCCAGTGACAACACTCGGTTCCCCCCCGCGCCACTCCAGGCCCCACACCAGTCGCCAGCTACCCGAGCCGCGCAG
Source organism: Agelaius phoeniceus (assembly GCF_051311805.1). Taxonomy (NCBI): domain Eukaryota; kingdom Metazoa; phylum Chordata; class Aves; order Passeriformes; family Icteridae; genus Agelaius; species Agelaius phoeniceus. Next base: position 51,098,572 of record NC_135271.1, on the reverse strand, counting down.
GGCGCGGCAGAAAGAACTGGACACAACCGGCTCCCAGATGCTGCCGCAGGCGTCGCGTCCGTGCTCACCAGCGCTCCCCGGATCAGCTGCCACTGGGGTCCCGTCCCGGCGCAGCGCCGCTCCTCAGATCGCGCACCCACAGCTCCCGTCGCTCCAGCTCCGCCGCCGAACTGACGCCTGCGGCGCCTCAACGCACGCTATTTATGCCCCAGGGCCGGACCAGCCAGCCAATCACAACCCGAGGCAGCGCCTGCCGGCCCCACCAATCCCAGCCCGCCCATTCCCGCCGCGCTCGGCTCCGCGACCTCCCGCCGCCATTGCAGGGGCCGCGTCCGCCCGCTCCCCGCCGTCTGCCCGTTTCCCTGGACCAGAACCTGATCCCGGTCAGGACCTGAACTGAAGCTCGCTCCCGGCCCGCCCTTCCCGGCCCCAACAGCGCCTGCCGAGGCAGCGGCAGCGGGGACACAGTTCCGCCGGCTCCCAAAGCGGCGGTGGCGGGAGCGGCGCCTCAGGCGTACGGGGGAGTGGGGCCAGGCTGAGGGGCCGGGCCGCGACTGAGCGGGCTGAGATTGGCGGGACCGCGCCCGGATTGAAAGGGCGGCTGTGATTGGACAGGGCGGGCGGAGAAAGGCGGGCCGGGATTGGCAGTCTTGGGAGCCGTGAGGCTGCGGCCCGTGGGAGCGTGGGGCGGAGCCTGGGCTGCCCGAAGGGTCCGCGGGCGCCGTGGGTCCCGCTCGCGAGACCCTCCCCCGTCCCCTCATCCGGCCCTCTCTCGTGCCCAGGTCCCGGCGAAAAGACCCCCGCAGAGCCCCTACCGGAGCGCCCCATCGGCACTCGGGGCAGGGGCGGGGAGGGGGGCGGTGGGGGTGGTGCAGCCCGGGAGTGGTTCCGGGTCGCAAAGGCGGACTCTGCGACAGCAGCGCGGACTAGGGAGCGGCGGCGACTTGGTGAAGAGGGGGTTTGGTAGCGGCGGCGACATGGTGAGGAGAGGGTTTGGCAGCGGGGAGTGGGGAGGGCGTGCAGAGCCCGCTCCGGGCTCTGGGCGCCTCTTCCCCTGCAGTGCTTCCGCTTCTGCGGGGACTTGGCCTGCCCCGACTAGCCGAGATCAGCACCCTGGCCAAAGTTACGTGCCCGCGTCCCCCCGCCCGCTGCGGGCCCGCTGCTCACCCTCCTTCTCCCCCACAGTGGTCGGATGTTATAGATGATAAAACAATATTGGCTTTCCCATTCATAGATTAGCTTTTTGCATCACAAGTATTTTGATATGGTACAACTTGTACTTACTTTTAACTGCTTTGTATTGTGTAATATGCCAGTTTATGTATGCACTGTGTATTTCATATGAATAGTAGTGTGATAAATACATCGTAGGCTTTAACAGAAAGTTAAAATAGAAACTAAAATACTTCTATGTAACTACCTCAGAGAATGGTGTAAAGCAATTACTGTGTTTCTTGTATCTGCGGATTGGCCCGGCCAAGTGATAAGATAACAGTGACAAAAACAAAGCATAAGCATCCAGGAAGATTTATCAGCTCTGTCGGCGCTATCAGGGAGTGTGAAGCAACAGGATAAAACTACAGGAAGAAATAAAATATTTAGACCTAATTTACAGAATGTTCTGCAGACAAGTCAGAGATTAAAACCAAACAAGAGAGTTCCTGGAACACCAAAAACTCAAAGGAATGTTTGAATAATGTATAAGCTAATGAATATGCGTGTAACCCCAGCAATGTAACCATATATATTGAACATGATTTTAAGCTACCTCTGTGCTCTGTGGCCGGGTGCCAAAAGCACCCCAGTGCTAGATTATTTTGTCCTTTTATCCTTTATTAAACTTTTAAAAATTTTTAAGAGTGAACTCTGTTTATCACATCAGTGATGCTTAAGCTGATCTGCATCCCAGTGCTTCGGGACGTGCTGGGGGAGGCCATCGAGGTAAGTGTGGGGCTACTGCAGTGGAGGCCAAGTATTTCAACACCACAATAGCATAATCAGCAACATTAATTAATTTTGTGTTCTTCATGCAAGCCTCAGCGTTAAGAACGCTACCAGCCTCTACTAGCATTAATAATATGCATAGTAAGTGTTATTAGTATTAATATTTGGGTAAGAATTGTTAGTGTTAACACTGGTAGTAAGCGTGTTAGCTGGTGTTTACTGTGAAGCTCTGCTCTCCCACAGTATGACAAGATCCCGAAGCTGTCCTCAGGTGCAAAGTTAGGTGAGCACTGCTGTCCTTACCACGATCCCCCGATAGAGCCATGCTCCAGAGATGGGCAGCAATGAATCTGCAGATGCCTTCCCAAGGTGACAGAGCTCGCCCTCCCTCCCGTCTGCAGTCAGGGGATGTGAAGGCAACCATTGCTGTCCTCAGCTTCATCCTCTCCAGTGTAGCCAAGCACAGTATAGACAGTGAGTCTCTGTCAAGTGAGCTGCAGTAGCTAGGACTGCCCGAAGACAGGGGAAACCCTCAGGGTGGCACCATAAGCCAGACCTGATGGGAGGACAGGCTGCCTGCTGTGCTGTCCTCCATCAGCTCCCTCTGTGCCATCAATCCCTGGGGGCTCCTCAGGTGCTTTGGTGAGGTTTGGCAGCTGCAAGTCTGGTGTGAACAGAGGGATTCTTCTCTTGTCTCCCCTCACAAGCAAAGCATGCCAGCCAGTTGTGCTGTTCTACACATGACTGACCCACAAAACTGCAGGAGACTGAAGACTTGTAACAGGTGCACAACAGGTTCAAAAGGAACTTGGGAAAAAACCTGTCTTTCTCAGTCCAAAGGGACAGCAGGGCTCACATCTGCTCACAATAATCCTCTGGAGAGGGGAGCAATGTTTGTATGGAAAGATGACTGAGGGTAAAATCAGAGAAAACTAAGTTACATTTGTATCCTAACAGGAGTTACAACGGGACAGAAATTTTAGGGTAAAATACAGATGCTGTTCCCAGGATGGAACTGGGTTGGCATGCTGCACAATGATTCCCCATACAACCATAAGCACCTGCTAAGGGAAGGGTGCAGTGGAATGGAGATACCTCGACCAGGCTCTGCCAAAATCCTTGGCAGCAACTTGATGGTACTTTGAAGCTGATTAACTGCATAGCAGCTGTGAGAGAGATGTCTTGCTGCCAAGCTAGCAATGTGGCAAAATCGCTTTCCTCAGATGAACGTGGTTTATTATAGCCTAATTGTAATATTAATGCACACCTCCATCCCAAAGTTAACTGCCTCCAAATTATGAAAACCTCTCAATGAAAATGAGCCCTATACATTTTTTTGATTGTATCTTTGAAAGTGAAGTGAGAGGATTTTACACCAGTCAGTAGCAAATATATGCATGAGTAGAGTCACTCAAGCTTCACCTAAATATAAAGAAATACTATAAAAGTAAGCCAAGAATGGAGAAAAAGTTAGTGAAGGCTCCATCATAACTGCTGGGATCAGTCAATGGGCTGAACCTGTCTTCTGCCCCATAGGAACCCCTGTTGGGTTAGAAATGCACTCTGCCTGCTGAATATTTTTATTGGGGACTACAACTTCTCCGTATATTGCTTTGAGTGAGTTTTTGCAGTCAAATACTATCACTGACAGATACCATCACCAACAATTCCTGAACCTTAACCTGTCACAATTTCATAAAAAGCATAGTTCCATAAACTGTTCTATAAAATTCCAAAGTGTGACTCCTTCATGGATGCTAGCAGTTGCCAGCAGCAGGTAACATATTCAAATAAGAAGTCCTACTGAGAGGTCATAAAGTGGAAAGACCTGCTGAGGGGTCTCCATTACGTTCTTGGCCTATTTCCGTGAATGTCAGTCAGACTTCCCTCCAATCCAGCAGGACTGCTCAATGAAGGGTCCCTGTAACAGGATGCTGACAGACTGGTCAGCTTTTCTGGTGCACTGATAGCTGGGCAGCTTGTTTTTCCTGGAATTTCTTGAGCAGCAAAAGTGCTCCATAAGCGCTTCTCAAGTAATATCCTCCTGTGAAGGACAGCAAAGAAAGAACTTCTCAGAATGGTCCCAGTCACAAGTACAGGCACTTTTCTTTGAGATACCTAAATATCCACAGAGAGGCACCCAGCCACACACATAGATATGAGTCCCTGTATTCTATTGCCAAAATATTTACACAAAAAAGTAAAACAGCTATCTTGCTTGCAAAACACTGGAAGGTATGTTCTCAGCTGCTCGGAGAGATGCAGTGGTTGCATGTGCTCCATATTACACAGCAGTGCCCATGGCTGGTTCCTCTCATGCTGAGGAAAGCTGATTCCTTAAATGACTCCTGAGTGCTTACTCCTCCACTCTTGGAACACCAGCTTTATTCTAAACAATCTCCAAACACTGTTTTGGTTTCTTCCCAAGCTTTGGAGGTGGATAAAATAACCATGGCTGTTCAAACAAAGTAAGACAGTCTACCAGTGTTCATCAACTTAAAAGCAAGCACCCTCAATGGCAATAAAGCAACAACTGAGTGTGAGATTTGTACTCTGGAATCATCCCAAAGAATTGCCTTTGTTTTTAAAACAACAACTGATCTGTCACCTTCTTAGCATTCCCCATAACATCCAACTAGTTCAGGAGATGGTGTATACAGTCGTGCATAGTCCACCTTTATTATAGGGGTAGAGAACAAATTAAAGCCACAACAGAGTTGCCAACGTACAAAAGAAGCTGCAGGGTCTCAAGAGTCTCAACAGGAGGTAACAGTCCTCAGCAACCAGAAGAAACAAAAGACATGCTGTCTGCTTTTCTTTTTAAAGTCAACTATTTGGGTGGGAGTGTCCAGGTAAGAGGTAGCACAGTCTCTTCAGAGGTATTCAGATGCATTCTATGCCCACAGTAGTATTTTCTGTATTACTGACAGCATTCCCTCTCAGCCTTTAGCTTTGCAACAACATTAACACATAAAATTCATGCAAGACCCATTAGACAAATTTGACAATACATTACAGTTGAAATGCACAACCCCAAAGCACTAAACATTTTTTTTCTGTACAGTAGAGCTGAGCTAGCGCAAATGACAGGCCCAGCCAATAGACGGCCTTCCTTTGCTGCATTCAAAACAACGTGACAATAGTCCAGTAAACCTTTCTGCTTTTCAAACACGTGCATGATCTCCAGCTTCACATCTCAAGTATCTTCCGTGCTAAGATTCCTAACAATGCATTCAAGGATGCTCTGTGCCCCAAGCAAGGTACAGACTAGTGCCAAATTGGAGGAATCATGGCATGAATTCTCTCAGGCATACGGCATGCAAGAGGATATAGCAATTCCAGAAAGCCAAGATATAGCAGGAACAGGAAACCTCCCTTTTGATTGCTCACTAAAGGGGTTTCTGGTATAGAAACCACTGAACTGGACTTCACTGAGCTGCAACACAAAACTGCTCACAGCAGTCAAAGGCAAGAAGTGCACACAGCACCAAGAAGCAGCACCTGGACTTCGGGGAACACAACCTTACCGAGCTCCAGAGGGGATGACGTTTGGGAACAATTCTTGCTGACTGGAAGCAATTCAGGCCACAGAAGCAACAGGAGACTACGAATGCCTGGCGGCAGCACCGCCACAGCTGTGCGATTTGCACTCTGGGCACTGTGGCCCCACAAGGGCAGGACAAGCACGAGGCGGCGGCACCCAGGCAAGGCGTGAGGTCCCGGCTGCGGTACGGCACGTTTGTTACAGCACGAGGCGGCGGCACCCAGGGAAGGCGTGAGGTCCGGGCTGCGGTACGGCACGTTTGTTACAGCACGAGGCGGCGGCACCCAGGGAAGGCGTGAGGTCCCGGCTGCGGTACGGCACGTTTGTTACAGCACGAGGCGGCGGCACCCAGGGAAGGCGTGAGGTCCGGGCTGCGGTACGGCACGTTTGTTACAGCACGAGGCGGCGGCACCCAGGGAAGGCGTGAGGTCCCGGCTGCGGTACGGCACGTTTGTTACAGCATGAGGCGGCGGCACCGAGCGGAAGAAGCCGCGCCGTGTGGGCGGCGGTCCCGGGGCACTGCGCGTGCGCAGCTGCGGCCGCTCCCTGCACACCGCGGCTCTCCCGAGTCAGCATCACCTCCTGTCAGCCAGCAGGTGGAGACAGCGAGCTGCCCTAGACGCAGCTTCCCTACCCCCGGCCCGCCGCTGCGCATGCGCAGTAACTCACTGTGCTGCGCGTGCGCCGCTCTCCGAGTCGTCCCTCGTCCCTTTGCTTTTTTGAGTCCTGCCGCTATGTGCACGCATTTTTGCTGGGTGTTTTTATGTTTGAGTAGCTTTATTACTGCTTTTTAATTGTGCATGCACGGCGCTGCAGAGTTCGTGTTCACGGGTGAGATCCTCTGTGCTGCACACGTACAGCCTTCTTATTTTCAGCGTTAACGAGCAGAAGAGCCCAGCCCGTGCTTAGGTTTGGGAGGAGCGCAGCAATGCGCAAGATGGATGTTTCAAACAAGGCAGGTCAGTGCAGTGCAAACAACCTGGCAGGTGAGGGTGGCACAGAACAAAAGACTACTGCACTGCACACACAGTAGCCAAAGTCAGAATTTCCAGTATACTGGAAAAGTATACTCCTTCTCACCCCCAACTCAGGAGGCCAGGATAGACACTTGGAGCACATCCAGCAGAGCACCAAGGAGCTCTGCAGGAGCCAAAGCCCTAAATACTCACGGTGGCACTGAACATCTTTGCATCCTGTCAACCTCACAGCTCTAAACTGGCCTCAGGATGGGATGAGGCACTCAATTCTGCAGCTTGTTCCCATTCACACATGGATCTGTCATCACCGGCATCATTAGGGATATCTAGGCCCACCACTGACGATCAGGTATGCCTATGAATTGCTGGAACCAGCAACAAGCCACAGTTATTCCTCACGTCTTAAAACCCTGGGAACTAGCAGGGCGCGTGCATGTGCGGACAAGACAAAATGCATGTTTGCACAGACACCTGCATGGACACTCGTGCGGTGTGCTAACAAAAATCCGCTTGCATGGACCCACAAGAGCTTGCACAGATAGGTGCGCTCATGGACAGAGATCTCACAGCACAGGTACATAGATGACAACTAACCTGGCTGCTGCCAGGCTCTACCCATCTAAAACTGTGCGGCATCAGGGCTGCAAGGCAGATCTCCTCGGAGAAGGGAGCTGGGTCTGCTGACACCATTCCTCCCAGCTGATGCATTCAGACCCTCTACTCTTCAGCAACTCCCCTGGGTATTCACCCATGTCACTCAATTGCAATGAAGCTCAACAAGGCTGCAGAACATCAAACACACGTATCGCTTCAACTGCATTTGTACGTGGAGCTCCTTACATTGCTCACCTTTGTGCAACTCTTTGTTTTGTTACAAAGAGTGAGGGAAAATTTTTTTAAATATCCCTCAAGTCATCAATTTATTAGGGTATCAGAACCCATGCTTGTAACCCTAAATGTATTGAGTGCATATAAAATACTGACTGCTTCACTGTATGACATTTTATTAAGCGGTACCATCTACCTCAGCAAGGATTGAACATTTATTATAAGCTTCAATTCATCTTCTTCATAAATGAGTCAGAAACATCTTCACATATGCCTGGAGCTTCACTTTTCAGATTAATGTCCTGGAGCTGTATTTCAACTAATTACTGAATAATACTTGTAAGTGCTGGCACTGAATGCCTAAAGTTACTAGAATAGGCATAGAAATATGCCATTTCCTTAGCATTCCATTTTCTTTCAAGTCTTACAGATGACAGGCCAACTCGTGTAATGCTAGCAAAGTTAACTCTGCAAATCATGAGTTCATTTCAGCTGGTAAGGCACATCCTTTCCTCTGCACAAGTTAGTTTTACATACTGCAACAATGAACTAAACTCATGGCATTTCAACATACTGCACTCTTTGCCAACACATTGTTTACTGAGGTAATTACAAAACTAACACGTACCTGTAGGACATACAATTCCAATACATGTATAAGAATTTATTGTATCACCATTTATAGAAAGCATTTCAATCCAAAATGGTCAGAACAATCTTAAATATCTGCGTAAGAATTCAGAAACAGTGAAGATATCCCACAGATTCCAGCTTTCTATGTTTTCAAGTGTAAGTTCTGGTAGATATCCACATTTAAATGAAATGGACAATACCAGTAGAGATGCATACCTCTTTTGTCTTTATTTATAAAGAAGTGACAACACTAGAAAACACATTGATAACTGGTGCTTTGAACAGTGAAGGTGGGATCTAAAAAAGTCTGATTAAACTAAACAACCTTAGGTCTTTATCAAGTTGCATATCTGCCAGGAATGCTGAAATGCAAGAGTTCACACCTGCAATATTCCATAATGGAACAGCCACATGATATCAAATATAATCTCAAATTTCCAAACTGGTACATAAAAAAGCCATCGCCAAGTATTAAAAGACCACTGCAAGTTCTTATTGCTTTTTCAGTTAAATAATAGTCTTCAAATAAGCCTAAATCCAAACAATCTCTACGGTATCTTGCTTATCCTCCTGTTCATTCATTAACAATGGAAGCAATCAGTTATATGATGCAGCAAAAGAGGCATTTAAGAACACCTTAACAAAACCTATTTAAGTACACAGGCATCCCCACCCTCCCCCTGAAACCCCCTATAACCACTTAGTGCCAGTACAGGAGCAAAACCCGGTAAGACAAAGCCAGAAGTCTGACTACAGTAAGAAGAAAACACAAAGGGAGATAGAGCTTCCTTAAATATTCAGAATCCGATGTCTTCCAAAACAAAGTACAACATCCTCATAATTTAAAAAGGGAAGTTGCTTTCTATGTATCTAATCCGCACACATGCTGAGTAGTTCTCAAGTCTACTGAGCTCCACTGTGCAGCAGTTGATTTTGAATTCAACAATGCTTCAAAAACTACAGTAATATTCAATGCGCATTTTACTAAGGAGAGGTATAAAACAAATGCGTGTTGATGTTGTTCTTGCCAGTTCAGCATTTCTGCAGCAATTCTGTTTGTTTCTTGCAGTATGAAAGTTCTACCAGCATCAGTCTTCAGAGTCATCTTCAGAAGCTGTTGGAACAACACAGTGTAATCAGAAGCCTTCACAAAAATGTGTGAAAATTAAAGCACTTTAGGATGAATAGAGGAAATAGAAGTGATTTTATAATATTAAATAGCAGACTGCAATACCCACCCAAACCTTGAGTAATCACATAACTTAATTCTTAAATGCATCTCATGTCCTAAAAATGCAGCATTTTCAAATCAAAACTCAACAGAACATACAATATGCTGTGCCCTCCTACTCTCCTTCCTCAAAATAAGAGGGAGAAAACTTAATTAAGCCAGAGATTCAACTTTTATGTAGTGCTTAACGTGGCTAATTCCAGCAGTAGTCAGAGGAGGATATACTCAATCCATGACAGCAGCACCCAACATAAGTTAACACCAAGTTAACAATTTGGATACTAAAATACCTAGAATGATCCAGCAGTCTAAACAGACTCTTACATTTTATATATATATATATATATATATATATATATATAGCTTAATGCAACCTGGGCCTACTTGGAAGAAGCTCCTCTACTCCACTCCTGTCCTTTCAGCATATGCAAGATGAACCCAATGCCCGCATATGCACAGGATTTTGTCGTTGCAAGGTGAGTCAAAAGACAAATACACACTTGTCAACTATGGTAGAAAAGTCCATACACACATCTACATTAGGTTTGTAAAATGTTCCTCTCTATAACAGGAATTTAATGTGTCCTCTTAAGCCAGGTCTGCAGACAAGAAAGTATGTATACTGGAGTAACATGTTCCATCCCTGAACACAGAAAGAAGAAAAGTCTGACTCCTTGCTTCTTCAGTTCTTAGAAGAGAAATGTAACTGAAGCGCATCAATAATAAATCTACAAGTCCGTATTCCTCACCTGCAAGTTAAAGGCTAAATCAAATATAGATTGAACTAAGGAGTTAAATGACACTCATTAATTTTTCCACTAGTAAGGATGCACATAACTTAGGAATGAATTCATAACTCATGTCCACTTTTGACCACTCTGAATGCAGAAATAATCACCTTGAACCAGAACTCCCTCTTTCACACACACACACACACACACACACACACTCCCTTTCTTTATAGTATTCCAAATGCATCCTGAGTACTAAAAACCCATATGAAGTTGACAGACACATGCACACTAGGAAAAAAAGGGTAGACCAACTACCCTTCTATGCCTATTCAACATGCTCAGAAATAGATCCAGGGTATATTTACCAGAAATTTAGATGTATCAGCATATAGTTTTGAATTTAAACACATTAAAAAAAAAAGCCATTAGATGAAAGGCAGGCTAATCCTTTGGTTTGCCAAAATTGGCAACCTTCAGACTTCATTCAAGAGGTCTGATAGATCTGATCAAGGAACCCACACAACCAAAAAGTGTGTATGAATGGAAAAAACAAAGGGGAGAAGAGGGCAAGAAAAAGAAAGGGACGAAAATTGGCAATACAAGTGTCTAATCTAAATACAGTAAAATTCAATTCTAAATGCTTCTTTCATACTACTTTCTTTCCTACTTTCTCTTGTAAAAGGCAGCAACCTGAAGGTCACCATTTATCCTGTAATTATGAATTACCAGAACTACAATAACCAAAGTGTAACTACTAAGGAATTCTGTTATTGATTGCAGATAACACTACTGTGGTCTAAACAACTCTGTGCTGTTGGGAAGTTAATAACGGAGAATTAAAATTGGTTCCCCCTCAGAATAATTCTACTGATGATGGAAAAAGCACTGCTGAGTAAGGTTTTCAGTAATTATATTCAGTACTATGAATCTTGGCAAGGAGGATTGTACTCATTAGCTTTGAGTTGATCTAATGGGAGGGGAGGAAAAGAGGGGAAGCACCTACTTTCAATATCTTCCATATGTGCCTGAAGAGTTCTTGCAAGGTTAATAAACTAGAAACAAGGCAGAGAGAAAGTAGTTTAAAAGTTGCAAAGTTATCTGCAGAAATTTGCAACAAGTTAGCAAATTTTTCTTCACTTTTTACATCCCAAAGCTTCATGACAGATGTTGGTTACCTAAACCATTTGCCCAACTTCCAAAAAACAATGCAAAATTTAACATAAATCCCCACACACTAGACTTCAAATTGCTATTACACAGTTATTTCAGCTGCAAAATGTTTGTGGTAGCAACTTGTGACATCATCTTCATGTTCTACAGTCTGTAGAACACATCGATTTTGAAAGCAGCAAACATAAACAAGTGTCAGGTTCAATGAAAACCTTTCCTAGAAACTCTGATGCAGAAAAACAATCACAGTAAGGACTTGCATTAGTTAAATCCATTTAATTTAATTCACGACTAATATGAAAAAAACAGAACCCTCTAAATGAATATTGTTCAGGAAAAATTCATAAATACACTTAAGTTCTTGTTTATAATTAAAATCTTAAGAGCATGATTACTATTGGGCAATGGTGGTGGTTTGAAGTAAGAAACATATGGTATCAAAACCCAAAGCCAAAATTCCTACGATTAAAAAGTCTCAGCCAAGTGGTTTTCGTCACTGCCAATCTGCATCACTGCTTCAGTTAAAAGCCCAGATACTGAGACACAGCAGATAACAAGAGTTTCCACAGCTTACTCATATGCTTGATATAAAATACTAGCATTGATGCTCTCACTAGTTTAAAATGCAGTGTCACACACAGAAGTACGTAATGCCTCCTCTGATGGGAAACCAGTAAAAACATATTCTGCAATACACTCAAGCTAACAATCTGTGCTGGATGCTGACTGCAATTTTATCATGTGTCTTTTATATCTCTACACTTGTAGCACAGAAACTGGAGCATGGAATACAAGCTCTACGTTGGATCTGTACAGAAAAGAGGAGCACTGCTCTAATACATTAAAAGATTAGGTAGAGCACAGTCCTGCCTCTTCCAAAGATCTACTACCTGCTAGCAGTCAATCATTCCCATATGCACTGGAAAAGGTATAATACTGTCACTCATTTGTATGTAAGAAAAAAAAAACCTAAAAATAACCGGCTTTTCAGGAGCTCAGTTGACTAAGAGCACTGATTAATTATCTAGTATCAAATAAACATGTAGCAAACTGGATTTATGAGTGAATCACTGTGCAGAAAGAACTCTGTATGCTGATCTCTTACTGGTTAAAGGTGTACTTAACATGTCCCTAAGCTGGACCTTTAGAGCAACAAGAATGCAGTCAAAGGCAATAAAGAGTTTGGACTAATGCCAGAGAACTCACACTACAGCTATAGGCTGTTGCAGAATGTTAATATTCAAGTACACATTTAGGTGTACTCTGGCAGACAAGCACTAGTCTAGTGCACTAGACAAGCACAAGTTCTAGTCCTTTGCAATATAGACTTGCATAATGAGAAAAATTAAACAAATCAGGTAGTCCAGCATTCTTAACTGCATGTTTGGCACAGAGAGAGGTTAACCTTCCAGTTTTGCATAAATTCACAATAATCACGACAACATGTATGCTAACTGTATGCTGTGTGCTAATGTGTGCTAACTAATGAATTACCAACAACTTTGACAGAAAGTATTCTGTAGCAGAGTACCTGCAATTATGTAGTACCTTCAGCTTCGAATCAAACACAGCACACTGACAAGCACAGCCCATTTTAAACCTAAATTTGTTTTAAAAGTGTGTTTCTTGGGTATCTAGCTCCTAGGTCACCCAACGTAACAATCTGCTTCCAAGTTCTCTGTATGAGTAATTCCTGCCAGAAAATCACTGCATACTTACTCTGACACGTGTGCTGGCCTCATTTGCAGTTCCTAACATATCAGAAAAGCGCTGCTCGCATAAGTGTAACAACACTACAAGGTAGAGACCAGAGCTGATAAATTCATAGTCTGCCTTAAAGGAGATCAAAAGAAACATTCAGAATGTCAGCAATACATCTGCATATGTGATTCAAGTAGAACAACAATTAGATTTTTAATGAAATCATTACAGAGTTATCTGTAGTTGTTCGAAAGAATTAGGAAAATGTAATACTAAAAAATTTAAGTTGCTGAAAAGCTATTTATACCTCTGGTCCTTCCCATCCACCCCAAATCTAACCTGTTATCCTTGAAGATAAATAGAGTTCTACAAATTAAATCTGTCAGCCTGATTAGTTCAGAGGAAAGAATGTGCGAATCGGAGTATTAGATCACTTGGGTAAATCAAACCAGTATTGCTGGTTTCTTCTCTGTGGTCTCAAGGCTTTACAGAAAGCCAAAATAGAGGAATATATTTTAAGAATGTTATGATGTTATAAATATTTGAGAAATTCCTTTACCTGCTAAGATAAGAGAAAAATTTTAAAAATGCTACTGCTGAACAGATAATTTAGTCAATTCTTTAGGAAAAAAAAAAAATCAAAATTCTTATTTCTAATAAAGTGCAGTGGCAGTAACCAATAAGCACTAGCACTAAAACAAGATGTCTTGAGAAAGACTTTTCAGAGACTTCCCCGACTGATAGGAATTCGAGTACCAGGGTAAGAACTTACTTTAAATAATAAAAAAAATAGAGCCCAATGTTTTGCCCCAAAATTGATGTCACTTGGCATGGATTCTTACAACTTGGTATTTTCTTTAAATATTCGAGATAGGATAATAGCATTAGTCGTCATATATCATCAGATTACAACCCAGAGAATAGGGAAAACCCCTCTGAATAAGTTCATTAAAAACACCAGCTCTGAGTTATTTACTCTTTTTTAAATACTACACAGTCCAGTAGGTCTAAGATATTCTATTTTAAATACCAAAAGTTATACCAATGGGCCTTTATTTTTAAGTTAGAAAATTATTAAAAGGAGCAGTTAAAAACTGCTAGAACAGAGGTTAGTTTCTACCACTCTAATGAAATAAATTTTTAATTTTATGTTTAAAACAACTGCTAAACTGTGTTCAAAAACAGCTAAAAGTGACAACAACGCCTGAGTATGAAATTCAATATAATCATGCTAGAACTCACACTGCACCTATGTGGCACAGACACTGGATTACAAAGCTAGATGACAGATATGCAACTCAGGAAAGAGATATGTTACACTTACTGAAAGCTCAGCTGTAGGAAGCATAGCAGGAAGGTAGTGGTAGTTGGAATATTGAGGAGAAAAATCTGTTCCACATTAACATTACTTTATATGCATAACAGCCCTTCTGAAATGGAGATGCATTTGGCTTCTCTAAAGACTGCCCTCCCAGCGCTAAAGCAACACTTACCAAATAAGGTAAAATATACTAACTTGTTCATTTGCATGTGCCCTATAAAGTTCATGAATGTCAAAGTCTTCCAGATTGAGATGCAACTTCTCTTTGCACAATTCACAAGTTGTCACTGCTTCCAAAGAAGAACCTGGTGGGGTGGCGGGCAAGGGGAAAACTCTGTCAAGTTTCAACAGTCTATAACAAACAACACACTCATATACACATTAAAAACTCTACGTAATTTTTGACTTTATTTTGCAGAGCAAGGTTAGAAGAAAAGCAAGCCTCTAATAGGAATGTAGTGACATCTGCTACTGTCAGAATTTAAACCCTGTAGAATGTTTATTCTCTATCCAGCTGCATCTATTTTGCCTCACATTCACTCTGGGCATTAATATGCTTCTTCCTGCAAGTATGGCATAAAATCACTTCTTGGGCTTTCTGAATTTTACCGTGTAATTCAAATACACACTAAAGTAAGAATAAATACACCACAACAAAGTTATTGTTAAGTAACATTTTGTCTTAAGTACCAGTTTTAAAACAGACTCCTCCATAAGCAACAAGATGAACAAAGCAAGTTGATAGTGGACTTCTGTCTTCATATATAGCTAAATAATTCTAATTCTTTTTCTTCTACAGGCTGAGACTTCTAAAACATCCCTTCGCTGATGTGTATCCTCTGGTGCTGAGCAAAAACTTCAGATACTAGCACCTTCCTTTGGTATAAAGTATTTCATGTATTCTATCAAGCCACCTACTTTTAAGAATACTGCTAATAATAACTTTGTAACAGTTACAAACCAGTCAATCAATCTGTTACAAAAATATTTCTACAGCATGCAATATCTGAAATGTTTCTTAAAGAATTATATACGCACTTTTAAGTAATTTTTGAACAAGCATTTTTAAAGTGCCTTGAATAGGCATTAATATCTTTAAGAAAAAATTAACATACTTTAGTTACAATTCAAAATAAATTCTGGATTTTCAAATTCCTATCACTGCTAACAGTTAGCTCAGCTATAGAAGTCTTGGAAAAAAACACAACCATTTCCATAAGGAAGAGTGGGGAACAAATGCCACCCAAAGTGGTACAACTGAAGTGGCAGAGTAATTTTAAAGCTAGACTTCTGCAACATTATTTTTTGTCCAAGATCTTAGTAGACAACCCCAAAAAATGCAGTTCTCTAAACAAAAAATACAGTTCTTGGAACTATTCACATGAGAAGCTGCACAGAACACAAAAAGCCTGGAAGTGCCATACTACTGTTTGTCCCCACTGCTCGCTTTTCAACTAAATACCCCAGTAGGTGCAATCCTTCCAATAAGCCTCCCTGTGTAACTGGAAGTCTACCTTGGTCTAGAGTTTGCTTTACCTGAATTTATCTTCGACTGCAGCCATTTTTTCATGCACTCCTGGTGAACATACTGCAGACTTCCAGTGCATTTGCATGGCTCTATTAAAAGGTTGTCAGAACTTGCAGAGGACATCTGACAGATTCTGCATATGTCACCCTCTTCATCTTCAGAATCTTCTAAAAGTAGGCTGAATAGGATGGAATACCAACAAACACTGTGACATTTCACACAGGACTTTTTATAATGAGAATTCCACTTATCAAACTGTTCTCAAACCCATGAGAATTAAAAGTTTCTTTAAAGACAAAAGTGAGAATACAACTGAGTTGCCACCTCCTCTAAAAGAAAGTTGTTTTTTTTAAATCATGATTGCAGAAAGCCCTCTCAGGTTAGAACAGGTACATTTTACTGTTCCAAAAGAACATACTAACTTACCTTTCCTTTATTTTCTGGAGTCTTTCCGGATCTCTTGAAGGTGGTATTTTAGACTTGCCACTTTCTTGTCCATCAGACTGATTCCAGCCAGAGGGAATAATATCTACAGTTATCATAAGATTGTCAGACAGACTGCTTCCTAATGTTGGAGGCACTGCAAAGCGAAAGAGAGAAGCAGGCAGAATTCCTGAACCTCTTCCACTGGAGGCTGAATCCGGTGGGGAGGCAGTAGCTGTAGAAATAACAGATACTGAAGGCGTTGGTCTGCTAACAGAAGCCCGAGGAGGGCTATCTGATGCTTCAAGAGAGGTCTCCTCACCTGACCCTCTCCTTCTAAAGACATGTTGTGATCTAGCAGCTGTATCAGGGGTAGAGATCCTTGCAGATTCATCTCTTCCTTCTCTTCTTCTTCTGGAAAAGAGAGGTGTACATCTGTTCCTCAAAGAGGACGACAACCAGGATCCTGTGCTCCTACTTTCAGTGTCTGGTCTGTAACTTTCCCCATCAGAATCAGAGCTGCGATTCTGTGAAACTCCTGATAAACCCCATCTTCGTCCAAGAAAACTGAACCCCTGAGAAGCTTCGGATGACTGAAGTCCTGGAACCTCCGGAGTTGCAGCTCCATTACTACTTGACAGAGCAGTAGCTTGAACTCTTGGGACCGCTGTTGACTCTTCAGGGCCTAACGATCTTGTATGCAATGGGTCTTGGCTAGACCTTCGAGAGAAAAATGTGGATGACATACTAGATGCTAAACGAGACAGCAGCTGTCTGGTTGTGCGCCTCCCTTCACTGTCAGCTGCAGACTCATTCAGTGACCTCTGAGAAGATAAAATCCTTTCAGAACCACTTGAGGAAGGGGTTTCATCTCTAATGGCAGTAAGAGAAAATGCTGGCTGCACACTCCTGTGGGGAGATTCCAATTCATTTCTCCTTTGTCTTGAAGAATGGCTGGATCTTGAAGAGCTCACGTTAGAGTCTCTGTTGAAAAAAGATGGCTGATGATCAGAAGGCAACTGGCGGTTCATGGGTGCATTCAGCCTCAAAGTGCTTAATGAGTTGTCTTTTGGTCTTGCTCCCTCTGCGTATGAAGAGGCAGGCCTGTCTTGAAGATCTGTTGCAGAAAAGCAAAGGAAAATACTATGATGATGTGCACATACACATCAGGAAACATTCAAGGTTAGGTTCAACAGGGCTCTAGGCAACCTGTCCTAAATGAAGATGTCCCTGCTCACTGCAGGGGGATTGGACATGGGGATTTTAAAGGTCCCTTCCAACCCATACCATTCTATCATTCTAACAAGCACATCTTCTGTAAATGCTGTCTGAGTATCTCAACACACTGAGAACAACTCCACTGCAGATGAACCATAGTTCACATGAAGCAGCTGAGGTGGCTAGTGTCCTTCCTCAAACAGCTGCACTGGGTGGTTGTGGGTGGGAAAAGGGGGAAGAAGAAACAAGCATGAATAGATGAAGGTAGGAAACAGAAGCTCTCTATGTAGTCTCAATTTTAAAACTTTCATCTTTGCAGTTTTGGTGACTTTCTTTTAATGGGTGCTGCATTGCAATCACAATTTACTGCTCAAGATGAGCTTTATTTATCTGGCAGATTCCAGCTAACTAAACATCTGCACAGATGCCAATCATCTACCATATGCTTTTGATTACACATCAGGGAACACAGCTGGGAGTTTATTAATAGCGCTTAATAGCAGCACTACTGCTAGAAATGCAGCATAGACAGTACAAAGGCTGCTCCCCAGTCCACTTCTCCCATAAGGTTCTACCAGGTAGAGTAGCTGAATGTCCACTTACTAAAAAGTGCTATGAGTATGATGACATTAAAATATACTCTTCTGTCAAGGCAAGACTCCAAGACAAATTCTGAAAGTAGTTTTTAGCTTTTCTAAAAGTTGCAGATCAAGACTAATGGTGAGCTTCCCCTGAGACAGCTCTAGAACATCACAGCTCTCTGAACAGAAAGTGAAAATTACAGTGCTGAAGTCCTTACTAGTCCTAGCAGTTGCCACGAGACAAACCTCTCAGCTCATGTCAAGTGTGTGCTTATTCATTTTTATTCTCAGTGTTCTAACAGTTTTCCCTAATAACCATTTGAGAACCCAAATAAAAAGAGATAATATGCACCTTTAAGAAAAAACTTCCCTGGGTCAAATCAACATTATTTCTCTTCCCATACCTAAATACAAAGAGTTTTTAAGACAAATAAGAAATGAGCTTTACTGAGTAATTGCAGAGTTACAGTGGCGATCATCAACACCACAATGCATCTACAAGCTAGACCATTCATATATCCTTCAATGGTTTGGTCAACACATGGAAAGTGGCCAACCAATTTTATTTAAAAGGATACTTTAAAATCTATTTTGTGTTCATGTTTTCAATAAAATATTAAAAAACATGCCCAGCAAAGTTTTGGATGCTCCATCCGTGGAAGTGTTCAAGACCACATTGGATGAGGCTTTAAACAATCTGGGATAGTGGAAAGTGTCCCTGCCCATGGCAGGAGGTGGAACAAAAGGTGCCTTCCAAACCAAATCATTCTGTGAACCTATGAACATGTTAAGAAACTAAAATCCATACAAACTGTAGGTTTATGAGCTTTCAGTTACACGAAACATACATGTTGAAGGTGAAAAGTCACTGTTTCCGTAGCTGGGATCCAGCAGGTTATTAACAGACAGATCTGTTCTTCTTTCTAACTGTGTTCGCTCTCTCACCAGATCAGTTCCAAGGGAGCCAAGCATTACTGATGAAGATCTAGGAATCCTACTACATCTCCAGGAGGAATCTAGGAAGAAAAAGTAAACAAATCCCCTGGTTTTGTAATCATCTAAAACTCCATTAAAACTGACACTTACACAGACATTTTCGCTATTCATATCAAGGGCAAGTTTAACATTACCACTAGGCTGACCAAGGACCCAGCTGCCAACATAAAGCTAAGTGCACTCTGCTGATGCAGACACTTACTTCATCTTGCAGAAAGTTGGCTCTGAAAGCTACATCAAACAAAAAGTAGAAATACTTTTGTGAAGAGTCAGACCCATTAACACTCTTACAGGATACAAGAGGAAGAGAAGTAGCATCTTGCTTCCTAATGGTTGTTAGTTTTTAAAGATTTCACATTATAGCAAAACAGCAGCTTGAGACTTAGCAAATACTGCCATTCTACTTGACATTACTTAAATGAAATTTCGTTTCTCATAAAAACAGCTGATGAAGCTTAAATACAGTTTAGACACAACTTTAAGAACAATGACTAGCACTGTCCTTGTTCATATTACAGAGTAAAACACTTCAGCGTAAAAATGGATCTTGGTTTTTGCTAACAGCTCCAACAACTGCATAGCAAGCTGTTATATACATCAGCTGGGGACAAAACTCTAGTTCCAAAAGAGTCTTCAATGACTCTGAAAAATTCACCTTGATATCACTTCATTGCTAACTTAGAAAAAGAAATTTAAGCACTCATTGGTCGGCAGTGTGACAACCAACCAACATAGAAACGGAAAGATAAACAGTCCTATACCACAAGAAATGTTAATGTTGTCGTTTTATTAACACAGTAAGAAAGTATCAATAATACTGAGGTTTGAGCAAGAATTTATTAATTTTTATTTGGATATCTATGCAATTCCATAAGGTTTTTTTAATAACCCATTAATCCATACTCACAAGGGTAATCTGAATTAATTTAATGATCTGTATCAAAATGGTTTAGAAATATTTTCAGCATAAGGTTTTGACCGTTACTTCCTGAGCTTTAGATTTCTGCTGGCATATTGCATAAATTCTGTCTATCCAAGTTTCACGAACTTACCCACAGCTTGAATGAAAGTCTCAGGTTTTCCTGAAAGAGCTCTTAGTGTAGAATGTTTCTTTAGCCAGGACCTAGAGAATGAGTTCAGGCCCTGCTAAAAAAGGAACACTTTCTTCCCCGACCCCTAACAACAGTGCTCTAACCAGCCATGACGCTGCGCTTGAACATATTGCTAAGTATGGTAAAGATTTCCTTTCTGCTGTCCCTGGCACACATTGATGTATCGACACCATCTGACTCATGAAATAAGAGCAGCTGCGCTTATTCTTTTCTTGACATCCTAACCAATGAAGGTTTGTTTGAGCCATGAAGTTCAGTTTGACCACAAATGGAATAGGTACAGGTAATAATTCTGAAATGGTATGAGTACAACTGGACTTTCCAAAGACCATGTAAACAGCATACTCGGAACTTTGGAAGCTGTTATCATTGTGAACATACTCTTCAAACAGGCATAAATTTTCATTAATTAAGAAAGATAAAGGCATAATATTTGAAGCAAGTCTTTTAAAACTTGGTAAAACCTCATCTTACTACTCAGACAATTTTGATGTAACTCAGCTCAAGCAATCAACCACTCACCTGAAAAGGCAGCCAAGCCATTACTTCTCACAGAAGAGGTAGATGTACAAGATAGTTTAGGTCTCTTTGAATCACTATCTTGCTGCTGGCTATGCAATCTTGGATATGCTCCCTGAGTTCTCTCAGATTCACCATAACACCCAGATGTGAAATGAGAAGAAGATGTAGACTGAAATAACATTAAAAAATAAATTACATAGTACATCAGATGCACTTATACTCCACAAAAGTGTGCATAACGTAAAACTCACAAACATTGTGAAGAATAACATTAGATACAAAACCTTTTCTTCAAAAATAAAGTAGGAATTATGCTTGTGCTCTTGATTAGTATTTCTAGGTTTACTCAATACAGTCCTACCAACAAAAGTGAGTTTCTGTAACATTCAACATTTTATTTCCTTTCCAGATAGATGTGGCTTACAACAAAAAATTGTTGCAAAAAGGGGGAAAAATTATATTCCTGGCCTGTAAGATGCTATAAACACAATCAAATGTAGCTTTACAGATCCCCAAGGGAACATATCTTGCTGTCCAGAAATGGCCAAAGCTTATTTTTTATCAACCTAAAATATAATTAGCTAAGGAGTGGGCCTCAGGAAAATTGTTTGAAACAAGTATATTTTGATTACAACAAGCTTAAGCGCAACTGAAGGATTTCAGAGAAAAGAACAGGTACAAAGCAACTTTTGCAGTGTACAGCACCGAAATAAAACAGTTCTCAAAAACTAGCACTATAGGACCTAGAAAAAAAAGTTTGGAATAGCCTACAAAGCTGTTTATCTGGTTACTTACAGTTAAGGCATTCATCTTCTATTTTAAATACTTCAGGTTCATTTTTTTCATATAAAAAAGAAAAAGGTAAGCTCAATCAAAAAGCTGAATTGAGCTGTTTGTCTTCCCAGAAACTATCCACAACCAAGATCCTTTAAAGATCAACCAAATTAGAGGACATTATATCTGTGGTTTATTTCTACTTAGTTATGGTTTTTACTAAGTTTAAGCCACAACTTCTTACTCTTTCACACTAAGAAGTCTTTTAAGTATTTCCCTCATCTCATCATAAAAAAACAGGGAAACAAACCAACATTCAGAAACCAAGTACAAACCAGAACACTTTCCCTTATTAGTCTTCTATTTAACATATCACTTATTTTTTAATCATTTACTACTTGATACGTGGAATTTTCAGAGTGTCTTCTGCAAGGTTCACTTGCATTAGAATTTACTTCAAGAGAATAATTAACCTTAATGGGGGAAAAAAAGGGTTTTTACCTTGAAAACCATAGCACTAATTTAACTAGATATGTAGACCACTTAGAAGCACAGATTCCATTTGCATTTAAACTATAGGTAGACATCTACCATGACCTCCCCTGAAGGCCAACACGTGCACACTAGTTCTTCCCTCCTCACCCTCCAATATCTCAGTGTTTCACCTTTGACTCACCTAAGAAAACCAACACCTCTTTAATGATGTGAGCCCAAACATCTTTCCCTTTGAAAGTGAGTAGAATTTTTATTTCTCTATCATCCTGCCAAACTTGTTCAGTTTTCTGCTTTTCTTAATATTTCTACCATGCTTTAAAGTGTTTCTCTGTCACTCTACAATGCATAAGCATGCCACAAGCAAACTACTTTATTCTTGGAGTTACCAAGGCACATTCTAGAACGCATTTAAGACAAACTCTCGTGGCCTGAGTCTTGAATCTCAAGTAACCATTCTTTTGCTTGTAAGCAAGAACAATCAGACTATGAACTACACCTCACAAGTAAATTTCCTAAAGTAGGTCTCCAAACCCATGAACATTGTGTTAACTCACAAAGCTAGCACCCAAGAAACACCCCCCCCCGGGAAATATCTGAGGGAGCAAGTATAAGTAATATGAACTTTGCCATCCACGGGACTATAACATGTCTGAGATTCCAATGACCCCCTCCTTTTTTCTTTTTAAATGGACTTTTACAAAGCTACTGACTTTAAATGTATTTCTTAACTCTTAGTAAAACTAATATACATCACTATTTTCATCCTCTGAATGTTTTTAAACACTGCTATCTTCTAGTTTTTGCTCCATCTTGAATTAGTAAGATCTACTTATCTGAAAATGTTACAGAGAGCCCCTGCTGGCAGCTTTTCAGATTGGGAAGACTAAAGTAAAACCCTGGGGTTTCAATATTTTTCCCCAATTATCACACATTAACAGTTCTCACCAATCTGCTTCTGCTTCCCAAAAATCTTCCAGAATGAGGGTGATCAAGTGTCCCTGAGTAGCGCGTTGGAGACGACGCTGTAAGCTTCCAAGGAGTTTCACGGGTGTCCCTTTCTCCAATTCTCCAGTCTCTACTGGAACTATTCAATACACTGGATTCCTGAAGAAAAACGTGATTATCATATGCATCTTGTAACTTAAAAATAATTCAGTATCTGGTCTGAGTATTGAAAATACAGGGAAGTGGGTGCAGTAACAAATCTGGGAACATTTATTAAGAAACCTTGAGGGATAGCCAAGAAATGAAACAGGCTTAGAGAGAACCACTGGCAAAAGGAAAGTCTTGTTATTCGCTTTATTTTATTTAAGTACTTTACAGCAGCTCCTTCATCTGTCCTCTGTTTTGAACTAGGACAATAAAAAGTCAAAATGTAAGGCTTTTGAGGCATTGGCCTGACTTAGGTACTGCAGCAACAGGGCAGAATTAAGGGCCTGATTTCGAGTGTTATGCAAAAACCCCCACAGGTGTAGAAAGGGTCTCTATGACAACAAAAGCACCTCTTTGGCCACTAAAACAAGCTGAATTTCAATGAATAGGTCATAACTGAGGAAAGATACTGCAATTTAATTTGCTCCATAGAATAATAATGGAGATTAGCAAAATTAATAGAAATAACAGAAATTCAACCATTTTATTAATACTAAGCAGCATTTTTGAGTGATTATTTGTCCATTCTCTTTCTATTAACTATGAGTACTACAAACACAGTAGTTGCTGTCACCATTTCTTAAAAGCAACAACAAAGCATTCAAAGCCAAACCAAAATAATACAAAAATCTCAGCCTTAGTTTTCTTCCTTCATTTCAGCTTCAGATTATTTAAAATCCCTTGTCAGAATTTAACAATTAAAGCCCTACATAAGGTATTCTGGTTATGGCGTTTGTTTTCAGCAGCTGAAAAATGTTATCAGGAAAGCATTCAAAACAATTTTATAAACTGCTCTTGACCCTATGCTTCCACTGAAAAAAAACAAACTTATAATTCATTTGTCATAAAATGTTTACTATGCTGTATCGTAAAGGATAGGATTTTTTTTCCTCATACTATGACACTAGTTCGATTTTTTAAAGTTACCTGGCAGCAACCCTATATCCCATACATCTGATTAGTTTACAATTAACCTCTCCATTATGCCTCCTCAGATAAGCAGGGGCTAGTACCCAGATTGATCTCAAAAGTGCATGACATACAAGAATTCGATATGTGCATGGAAAAAAAAAAACAACAAAACAACAAACCCATCCAACGGAAACCTTTCGTATTTGTTAGCCCTAATCAAAACCAAATATAAATTTGACTGATCTGTCCCAGAAGTTTTTGAGTTAACTTATAATCAAGTGTTCTCTCTATAGAAATTCTGTATTAAAAATCCAAGTCCTCCTTATACCTAAAGAATTACTGATAGTCCAAGTTTTTCTTCCAAATGACAAATTTTTAATTATTTGTAACTGTACTAGATCTTAAATACTTTATGGTAGGTTTCTTAATGGGTTAACAAAGTGAAAATGCCTGTCCTTTGTATTCCTATCTGACTGGACTTAAACTTTCTTGCTCTGTAATCTTAACCTGCCAGCAATAAGGCAATTTGTTCCTTCCAGCTCTGTAAATACCAAAGGTTAGTCAAGAGAGGGAGCTTCCTACAATTTTATCACTAAGCACCAGTGTTGTGTAATGAGTTCTCAGACTACCTTCTACAAACTGGGAGTGGAAAAAAGGGATACAACATAATCTTCTATACAAATATTTTCCCTGCTGTTTTAACTGGCAAGTGTTATGAGATCATTCCTCAGCTGAGAATCACTTTGCTCAACAGGAAATAGTCAAGAGAATACACAGTGCAGTGAACACATTGCAATTCATGTAATAAATAAAATAATGAAAGATATGTTGTGTCAAAATCTTTTAACAGCACCAGTTCAGCTGAAGACTTCTGATCAATGGCTTTCAGTATATGTACACTGTGTGGACTGTGTCCACATATCTCTACAAAAGAGTAAGATTGTTCGATTTGCTTTTGCTGAGCAGCCAGACAGCAAAAAACATGCAGGACTCCAAAATACAAAAATTACTAACTGCTTCCCCTTGTACATTCAGCCTATATATTGTAGCCTATATAATAACAAGCACATGCATGCTGAAGATAACAAAAATGTAACACACACAATTAATTGTGCTAAAAATAATGTTCTACTACTTGTAAAACTGTTTCTCAAAAAGGCTTTATATAATACAATGTCCCAGACAGCTTGACAGCAGGGAACAAACTCCTAACCATTTTTTTTTTAAATATGAACATTTAATCACAGAGTTAAGTTTCTGCAATTTCAAAGACCAAAATGGGCTTACATTTCTGAGCCCAAAACTGAGGTGAGAACTGCTGACAGGAGCAGAAAAAAAAGTACTAAGATAATTGAGCAAAACTGCTATTTCTACAGTAGTTTTATCTCTGCTTCCCATAATACCCTCCCAAACTGCAAGTACCTGCAGAGTGTGAATACTTCCTCTTGAGAACAGCTTCCCTTCCCCACAAAAGTAGTTTGGTTGGTGTAAAATGCTGCTGGTGAAATGGCAAAAGGCCTTTTTTCAGTCCCATGTAGTGCACAGAAAGCCCAGCTGTACTAACATACTAACATGACAGGCTAATGTGGGTCTCTGTTGGTTTTGCACAGTGTGATTTTTGGTAGCTGCCAAAAACCTTGGGGGCCAGAGAGGTGGCTTCTGTAATTAGCAGCTGGAAGCTTCCACTATGTTTGGCAGAGCAAATCCCTGATGGCTCTGAAGATGGACAGGCTGCTGGTTAAGGCTAGGCCAATTAGAGATGGTGGTAACACCTCTTGTGATGACAGATTTCAGAAATCAAAACAAAAGGAGGGATGCAGTTTTAATTTCAGCCACAACAGATTAGAAGGTGAGAACATGTGAGGGAAAGCAACACAGTGACACCAAGGTCAGTGGAGAAGGAGCGGGAGGAGATGCACCAGAACCAAGATTCCTCTGCAGGCTGTGGTGAAGACCATGGTGAAGCAGGTTGTCCTCCTGCAGCCCATGGGTCCACCGGGAATGCAGAGATCCACCCATGGGGGAGGTGCTCACACTGGAGCAGGTGAATTCCTGGAGAAGGCTGTGATTCAGCAGCAGACCCGATGGAGAGAGAGGGCCCCTGCTCCCAGGCTCCAGCGGCCTGTCCTTGGAGGACTTCATCCTGTGGAAGAGTGACCCACACCACAGCAGTTTTGGGTGGACTGCCGCTCATGAGAATGGACCCATGATGGAGAAGTTCAGAGAGAACTGTCTCCCATGGGAGGGACCCCTCAGCCTCACAGGGGAAGGACTATGGACCCTGAGCCAAGCGAAAGAAAACCTCGGGTGAGGAACTGACCAAAATCCCCATGCCCTGTCTTCATGCACTGTCAGTGGGAAGGAGGGAGGGGCTGGGAGAAGCAAAGGTGTTTCTCAGGGATTATTTTACTTCTTATTATCCTCCTCTGATTTTGTTAGTAATAAATTAACTTTATACCTTTAAGTTAAGGCTGTTTTGCCCTTGGAGTGTTTTCTCACAGTCCTTATCTCAACTCATGAACCCTTCATTAAGTTTTTCCCTCCTCTGCCCAGCTGCAGCAGGGGAGGATGAGTGAGCAACTGTTGTGGGTGCCTGACATTTGGCCAGGGTGAAACCACAACAGAGTCTAAAGCTCCTCTTCGTACCTTTTCAAAATATAAACACAGGAGGTGCTGCAGAACGGTATAGCCTTGTTACTGACAACATACTGTACTTTTTGCATCACCAACACATTAGGTGTAATGCCCTACACACATCAAAGTTCAAACAAAACCCTCACCTCTCCCGCAACAAAAAACTCCATTTATCCAGATTTAGAATGGCAGTGGTTCATAAGAAAATAGATCCATATTATGAGAATGCCCTCTCATTCATTAAACAGCTGATTTCTAAAGGTGCAGCTACAAACAAGAGCAGGTAAAACCAGAAAATCTAGAACTACCAGTTCAATGATTACTGTCACTGGCCTGGTTAGTAAATTCTTGCATTTTAGAAATTTTTTTGGCTAAGTTTTAGGGCTTTTCTTGGTTAAAAAAGACACTTTTAAAATTATTTATACTTTATAAAAAGGAAAAAAAAATACATTACCTGGTATCCAGATTCTAATCTCCATGAAGATTCTCTTGTACTATATGCACCAGATAAACTGTTTCCAGTTCTAGATCCTACAGGAGAGCTGGAAGCCTGAACAGATATCCTGCGAGGAATTCTTGAGGGTTTTGACTCCATCCTTTGTATCCTGTACAAGGACATACTGATCATTTTTTTCTCATGGAAGCAGGGAACTCATGCAAAATAGACACAGATCATTCTGGGTATAACATAAATATGACTCACACATACAAATATTTACACAGTGCTTTGGTCTGACTGCATCAGCAAAATGGGGAAACAAGTTCTTATCCTAGTTTTTGTAACCCCTTCTTTACATCTCCTCCCATCCCTCATCAGAAAACTACAGTCCCTTTTATGATTTTGTTACGATATATTCTTGCAATTATAAGTGTAAGAGGTACTCCCTTAAGAACCACACAGTACTCATATTAATGCAAAATGAGTCAGGAACAGATTACTCAGATTTCTCAAATTAATATATTACATTTTTGCTAATGAACTGCATCTCAACACTTGCAGAAATTATATTCAGATTTATTCCTCAGGGTTGAAATTGTGAAACTTCACCCTCCTGTGGAAAAACACACCTGCAGTCTATCTGCCTTCAACTTCTCCAAAGACAGCTCCCATGGAAGCTAACATAGGGAGCACAGGTTATCTCACAAGTGTATTCATAAATTGACTTCTCGCTTGCTGACTGTTTATCTGCCTTTTGCTCTTTCTAGGCATTTCAAAAGAAATGCTCGTGCCTTTTCCACATGAGATGTGCTCCTATACTCATACCTGCCCTTGAAATGGGATCTGACTTAATGTTTACCTAAAACCCAAGACAGCTAGTTTCTTCCTCCTCAGGACAGTAGAGACAGAAGCAGACCACAAACGTTAGCTCTTAAAAAAATTTAAGGAAACTGCAGTATCCTCAATGGTGTGGTACATAAACAATAGCATGACACATAACAAACAGATGGCAGAGAATCCCAGTGGTACAGGGTGATTTGCCAAAGTGGTACAGTCTATTTAACCACTTCTAATTCTGGCCTACCCTTTTGAGAACAGGAGTAAACTATATTGATAAAAAAAAAACCCTATCCATCAACAAAGCACTCCTTTTTTCCACAATTCAGTCATGCCCATCAGTATCACATTCTGCAAAAAGCTGTTACATCAATCCTGACACACTTCATGTCTGGCTGCAGTTTCAAGGTGAGTCCACATACTCAGGACTTTTAATCTTTGCTCAAGTCACGCTGAATTAAATATTCTACCTGGTAAAAGCCAATTAGTTTGTACAGAACTCCATCAACCTAACAGCATGGACAGCTGAGGTTAGTTTCCTTAACCACTGTTCTCATGCACGTTTAGTTGTTACCTAGCTTTACAAGAGCAGCCAAAATGTTTAATATTGCAAGTAGGACTCTAAAGTATACCAGGTTTAAGTGACTGTTTACCTTTGTGTACAAAAAAGCTACTGGCCCATATTACAGAGGACATCTGCTTCTAGATCACACTTCCAACACCAATAACCCGTTCGTGTTTGCCAAAGTCATCACCAGGTAAACAAGATCTGGTTAAGAATCTAAAATGCTCACTTGCCCAACTTCGCATCAATATACTGGAATAATTAATTAATTTAATTTCCCAGATTATATTTAAAACCTTTGGTAAATATTCAGCAACTTATGCAACTCTCAAGTTGTAAGCACATCTGTATCAATATAAGAATGTTCTAAGCAGCAGTCCAGAGTTCAAAAAAAACCAGTTGATTGTGGTAGTTTAAAAGAAATTGATTACAAGCCTAATTATCCAAACTACAGCACTCAAGTGGATCATCAGTTCAGTAAAACGTAACAATCATATTCATTCTCAAACTGTAATGATAATTTATCCTTCAGAGTAATCTGCCATGATGTGCTCTACAAGTTTAGTACTTGTATGAAGCTGCAATGAGTGTAAAAAAAGTAACTATCAAAGCTGCAAACTATAAAACTAAAATAATATCACAATAATATAGGCTAGTGTAGGCTGGACAGAACAGCCGTATGTCTTGATGAGATCTGATAGTCAAAGCACTGTTTGTCTGTGTTTTACCCTGATATAAAATACAAGGAACCAACACTCAAAATAATGATCCAAGTATGTACTATTAAGTACTCAACAAAGAGTGCTGGCATTATCTCCTCTATTATTGATCATTCTGTTTCTGAATCACTTTGTTTCAGATAGGTGTGGAACCAGATGAATTAAATAGCATAGATAAAAGACAGACACGGACACACATGGAGAACGCAAAGGTTCTAGAAGGAATGGAAGTTTCTATTAGTAGGAATTAATGCCCAGATGAGTCAGCAGAGTAGACAGAAGCATAAGACAACTTCAAAGACTAAATTATACATCATCTAATACTAATAAAATTGCTTATGCACCATCCACAGAACAGAGTAAGAGCATTCATACAGAACAGGATGGTGTGGAAGACTGGACACCAGAGCCAACTACCTGCAAAAGATGAAATCGAGTCCAAAATTAGCAAATTCCTTCTACAGACATACATAAATAGGCACAAGACTAATTTTCTCCTTCAATGGTAGCCCCAAGAGGACAGACAATGTTACTCATCAGCCTCATCTTGTAAATTGGCACAGGTTGTGATTTCAATCCAAATATGTCAGGATAATACTACCTATAGAGTATTTTCTTTCTACAAGTAAAGAAATCTTGCAGAAACTATACCCAAAAAACAGTGTTTAAACCAACTTAAGGTAGCACAATAGGAAAGGCAAAATTTAATGCGTCAGTTTATGTATACAAACTGTGATTCATTTCCTGCATACAACCTTAATTTTTTTCTGCAGTCTTTGCTTCAGCCAGCAAATGAGAAGGATTTGCTATAAAGATCAATCAGAGTAACATAAGAATAGGCATTTGACATCTGCCATGTCTGATGCAGAAGTGAAAAGATGCTGAATAAAAGGCATTATGATCTAGGCAAAGAACTTCAGGTCAAGGAAATCAGACTTTACCTTTCCCTTTCAATAAAGATTTGGTGACATAAAGCATGTTGTTAAGATGAATCATTTTTAAAACTCTGCTGCCCGAGAGCTCTTCAACTTCTGGGCATCCGTTATAAAATTTATTTGCAATCCAACTAGGAGAAATCATAGAATAGTTTGAACTGGAAAGGATATTTCAAGGCTGTCTAGTCCAACCACCCTGCAATAAGCAGGGACATCTTCAAGGAGATCACATGGCTCAGAGTCCCATCCCACCTGACCTTCCATGTTTCCAGGAACAGACCATCCACCACCTCTCTGGGCAATCTGTGCCCATGGTTCACTATGCTCATCATAAAAAATGCCTTCCTTAAATTCACTCCTTGTCCTATTACAACAGGCCTTACTAAATGTCTGTCCCCATCTTTCTTACAGACCCTTTTTAAGTGCTGAAAGGCTGCAATGAGGTTTCCCCAGAGGCTTTTCTTCTCCTGGCGAAACAACCCCAATTATTTCAGCCTTACCTCATAGTCTTACCCAGATGGACAGAGATGCAGCTGAAGTCAACGGAGCCATGACATCCATTTACTAGATAGACAAAACTAGATCTAGGCATTTCACCTCTAGTGATCAACACTATTAAGATGTCTTTTGGGTTTTGGAAATTTTTCCCCAGAGTTCTCTGAATACCATTTTAGGCACTGTACCTTAAAGGCCTGAGATGCAACTGTCTTTATAGGTGGCTTGAATACAAACAAAACACATACAAGGCTTATGCTGATCATGGCAACACAATGAGGTGGTTATAAATAAGGTGAGCATGCTAACATGCTAAGCTATCACAGAGCACAGGACAGAGCAATACAATGCTCTCATGCTAAAAAAAAACAAACCACACTATTAAAGCCACAACAATACTTCTCTGCAAGGGGAATATTGAGCTTGTATACAATATTTCAGAATGAGAATGGTTCCCTTTTACAATATCATTATCTTAAGGGTTTTCCTGAAGAAAAACACTCAAAACCTTAAACATTTTGTTTACACACATAGGAATTCAACAAACCCCAAGTGGTAATTAACATGCTGTAGCAAGTTCTGTAATGACAAAGTAGATACCTCAATTTATGCAGAAGGTAGTGAGACCAAAAAATACTTAAATTTCTTCTCTGAGGAA
Source organism: Agelaius phoeniceus (assembly GCF_051311805.1). Taxonomy (NCBI): domain Eukaryota; kingdom Metazoa; phylum Chordata; class Aves; order Passeriformes; family Icteridae; genus Agelaius; species Agelaius phoeniceus. The sequence continues at coordinate 51,067,494 of NC_135271.1, read as the reverse complement.
ATAATAACAATTATCATGGAACCAGAAATTGGGTTGTAGTCTGAACTGATTAAAAAGCCTGTTGTTGCCAAAAAGCAAAGAAACACCTTACTCAAATATCACACCTGATGTGCCTTCATTGAGAACCCTCAACACATCAACCAGTAAAAATGCACTTCTGGCTTCTCCATGATTTTAACACTACACACACTCCTACCCAACAACAGAAAAATGAGAACATGTACAGCAGGATGAGCAGCACTCTTCTTATCAAAGCAACATATTTCACCAACTTATGCCGTGTTACACTACTTAGCAATCAAAACCTCATGAAAACAATTGAAACAATTCCAGAACCTCCTGAAATAAGGGACATATGCAATACCTCTCAAAACTTGGGCAGAAATCAAGTTCTGAAATAAAAGTTTTTAGTCATACCTGAGAAACAGATGGTCAAGTTGAAAAAAGGAGGCGGAGCTGCACAGCCTATTTTGAGCACACAGATCAAATGTCCTGCCTTCCTTGATCTGTCATCCCTCCAACAGCATTGTAAAAGACGAACTAGACCTAACACAGCCACGGATAGACATAACGAAGTGATAAAAGATCCAAGCGGTCTTTGAGGGAAAGCAATGCAATCTCAAAAGACAAAACCAGTTACTATCCTTAACTGTCCATTTTTATACCCCTTCACAAAAAGGTATTCACAAAACACAGCAAATATTTCTCTTCTGCCTTGACCCTCTCTATCAATAAAAGAAGAGCAATTTCAGGTAACCACGTCTAAGAGTAAGTAAAGTGTTTGCCAGCTTCCATGATTATTACCAGTTTTAAGCAATCTTGTACCCTTCATCAGAGAGAAGCATAAGCTTCACTGCCTGCTCCTAAATTCATTCTTCTAGCTTGGAACTATGCACTTACACTTCTACCTAAGACTCGAGCTCTCATATCTACATGTTTTTGTGTAGCTTGAAATACAACTATTCATAAGATTTTCTCCCGAGCAACCTCGGGAGAAAACATGCTCACGTGTCTTCCTCGGAGCTTACTCACAATCACGTTTTTATGACAAACAAGACAGAGCTCACGAGTCTTTCTCTCAGACTCTGCAATTCTTCGTTACGGCTATTTTCTCAACCTTCAACGTAGTGAAATTGACAAATAACTCGGGAGCCTCTCGGGGACCTCTCAGGAGCAAGAATATTTACAAATGTCGATGGTTGCCCACGCTGCCGCGGCTGGTGCCCTAAGGCTGGGCTGTTCTCGCAGCCAGCAGGTGCTCTGCAGAGCCGCCGAGGGCATCTCACCTCCCTCGCCAGGCCCCGGGAAGCGGCTCGCACGGCTCGGGCCCGGCCGGGGCCCGCGGCCGCACCCGGTCCCGCTACTCAGGCAGCATCCGGCCCCAACGGCTGGGGAGAGGCCGCGAGGAGGGCGGAGAGGAACAGGGGGCACCAGGTGTCACAAAGCCTCGCTATGAGCGGGCGCGGAGCCGAGCAGCCGTTGACGGCGATGGCAGAGAGAAGGGCGGATGGGCCGGTCCCAGCACGGCACAAAATGGTTTCCCCGGCCCTGGCGTGAGGCCGCCAAGGCATGCGGGGCCCCGCAGCAGGCGCGGCCCGAGCCGCAGGCGGGCCCACCGCGGGGGTCTGTACTCACCGTCACGGCCGGGCCGCCGCGTAGGCCAGGCCAGGCCGGGCCGGGCCGAGCCGCCCGCTCCCGGCGCTCCCGCAACACAATGGCGGCAGCGCGAGACCGCCCGACTGCCCGGCGCGGCCACTCCCAGCTCCCGCGAGAACTGCTGCCGCGCGGGCCGGTCCCGCGGAAGGGGCGCGGCGGGGGCGGAGCCCTGAGCGGAGCCTGAGGGCTGTGGGCGGGCCGGAGCTGGAAAACCCTCCTGGGAGCGGTAGGATTCCCTTTAGTACGCCCAGCAGCATCGCCGGAGACATCCGAATCGTCTTCCACGTTCAGCCTGAAAACTGCATCACGCTCTTTGAGTTTTCTGTCTCTGTCACATTCTCTTCCTTGCCTGTACCCTGTAAATTAATTCCCCCCGTCTCTCGTCACCGCGTACACCCGGCTGTCTGTGAAGGACGCGGCGGGATGGGGATGTTGGACAGAGCCCCCTCAACGGCAAAGCAACAGAATTCTCGTTCATTTTAATTGCATTGAGGCCTCAGTTATGTCCTCTTGACAGTAATAGACATTGGCAGCAATTTTTACTTGAGGGGAAGATGTTGCATGATGTTGGAAATCAGGAGATAATCTTCTCAAATTCTTAAAATGCCGAGTCTTCACATAATCACAGCATTTAGATTAGCAATCCTAAACAAATTATGATTTCCAGTGTCCCTGGCCACTACAGAAAGTGGGAGAGACTTCACAGTGTGCTTCTGAGCCAGGCCCTGAAGAAGACAGGTTATGTTATTACTAACGGGTCTAGACTTGTATCACAGCTGTCATGAGCCTCAGTATTTTACTGATCCAATCTCCATCTGTCATCAGTCTGCAGCAGGGCTTTCCTGAATCCCAGTATCACAATAAGTGCCATAGATCATGCTTTGCAATTAAAATAAAGGAGTGTGCAACAGTAGCAGTCTGGCTATTCTTTAAGGGAAGATAAAAGGAAGAAAAAGAAAAGAAAAAAGAAAATTAAAAAGGGAAGAAAAACACAATCAAGATACCCTTACATGGGGCTACAAGACATACAAATTCAGTGTGTCCATGTCTAATAGGTCTGACAGATCTGAGACCTGTGTAAGACCAGCCAGGCTGGTTAGAAACTAGACAGGTGGCACCTAAATTGTAGACCATCCAATTGCTATGTTGAGCAACATCCTTGATTCTGTTTCCATTCATGCTTTTAAATATGTTTGGATTGTATTGCATTTTATTCACTTCCTCACACAGAGAAATAATGGACAAAGTACTATTTAATTGGAGACAAAGATGAAGAGCTCAGAAGAGCTGTACAATTGAGCTGGGAAAAGAGGAATAATGGAACAAAAATTGATATGGAGAGAAAGGTTTTTTTTGCTGATGGGCATGTTGCCTTTCACCATCATGCCAAGAGCAATGCTTATTGGACTTGGGAAAATCTTGTTTATAGCACCCAGAAGCAGGCCTACTGCCCCAGACAATACCATTTATTTGGCATAAGTCTCTCCAGGAGAAGAGGACAGCTAGAATGGGTTCATGAATGATTCCAGCAGTAGCAGTTATTCTTTTTCCTGGCTAGCAAACCAAAGCACTTATAGAAAGAGCACTTAGATCTATAATAAATTCAATCCTTAAAGACGTCATTCTGTGTTTTAGTAATGCACAAATCAAGTGTTATTCACAGATCTAGTGAAGTGTCTGTGTAAATGTGGAGGATGAAGCATACGGCCTTCCCTGCAGCCAGGATAGATCACAGCCACCACTAACCAAGGGCATTATGCTTGTCTTTTTAGAAGCTAGTTAGAAGGTAAGTGGGGAAAGCCCCATCCAATACAAAACTTCAGAGGTCTTCGACTCTGTCTTGCTAACATCAGAACATGATTTACTGGGAATGCTAAGATGTTATAGCATTCATTGCATTAGCCCTGTCCAATGCAATGCACAAATTGTATTGCTGGAGGGTTGATGCAATGACCTTTTATGAACAATCTATGAGCTCTATGAGCCATTTGCTAGCTCACAGAAAAAAGAAATTGGACTATCACCTGAGTTCATGAACTTGCTTTTTTTTTTGTTTGTTTTATTCAGCATAATGGATCAAAGATCTAGCCTGTAACAACTAGTTTAATTACAAATATACAAAATCAGGAAATGTTAAGACATAGTGTTCAATACTACCACATAGTACAAAGACTTCTCTACATTCTGAATCATTGCTAAAATAGGACCATCTTACAAACATGCATATAATTTGGGTTTCGTCTCAGGGAAAATATCTAATATTGGGCGTTAGTGGCTGAAGTCACAAATCCTGTGTAACAGTGTGCTCATAAATGGCAAAGCAGTACGTTTAAAGTACCTCTGCTTTATCGTGTTCTTTAACCATATCAATGATATGGAAACAGCCAGATTTAAATCACATCATTATTAACAGTTACTATCCTTAACTGTCTAGTCTTACATCTCTTCACAAAAAGGGAATCACAAAAGCTGTTTTTTCCACAAATGGCTAAACTTCTTCTAGTATCTGTCCTTAACTTCAGTAGGTCATAGTCTGGAATGTTAGGATTTTCAGAAATCAGTGTTGTCTAGCTGAATAGTTTATACTTATCCCTATTAGTAAGTCATTCTTCAGAAAAATTCACTTTTAATAACCTTTTGGAGATAGACCATTTCCATAGACTTTTTGTTAAATTTCTGACCAAACCGCAAGAATCTTATTAGAGAGCACATTTTTTTTAATGTGATTTAGACTGCATCTTGAATATTCATTTGTTATGAAGGATTTCAGGCAATATCCTAAGAATCTTAACCTTCTTCTTTCAGAGAGAAAAGGAAGCAAAAAGGCCTCAAATCCAGAGAATGGATTTTTATATGGCAAGTTATAACACAGATGATTCTGAATATTACAGTAGCCATTTCTGAAGGTGAGAGGCAGGAAGAAGACCTCCATGGATAGCAGCCATTGTGTCCAAGAAAAAGGAAAATGCATCCTTGAGACAGAAATCCATTTATTCAACATTCACTATGAAATACAGTTTTTAAAATACATTGCCTGCCATGGGTGTGTGGCTTAGACAGCAGAAAAGGAATAGGTTGAAGAACTTGCAGACAAGACAAAAAACCAAAACAATCTCAAATCATCCTTTTAATGTGTTTTTTTTTTCTGCGCTGAAGTGTTACTTTAGTTTACACATGGACTTGTTCTTTTTACTGTGTCAGCTAGAACAAGGACTAAGATAGTCCCTATGGTTGACTCTATACCCATTCCTGGGGCTGTTTTTAATGAATTGAACCCTTGCCTTTTCTTCTTTCTGCAGACTCTTGTGTTGGGCACTGGACAGGCTCCCCAGAGCAGTGGCCTAACCCTAACCCTAACCCTAACCCACAGCTCCAAGGCTGCCAGAGCTCCAGGAGTGTTTGGACAACGCTCCCAGGCAGCGGGTGGGATTGTAGAGGTGTCTGGGTAGGGCCAGGAGTTGGACTCGATGATTCTGATGGGTCTCTCCCAACTCAGGAGGTTCTCTGATTCTCTGTGCACTAGAGCTACTGAGCATGACGCTAAATGTATTAGAGGTTCCCTGGTTTCTAGCCTGCTGTGCGGGGTTGTGGGGTTGCTCCTGGTTGACTTGCTAAAACAGTAAGTCTGCACCATGTAGGTTTTACAGAGCAAGGAAAACTAGGATGTGAAGAAAAGCAGAGTTCATGTTTAACTGTCTAAGATAAACATTACACAAGAAAGATTTCTGAAAGGGGATGGTAAACCAGAAAGTTGTCCTCAGCAAATAAATCCAAATCACAGTTCATAGCTTAAACAAATATGGTAAATATGGTGTCCGTAAAAGTCTCGTGATCTCTATCCAAACTGTAAGATAAACGGTGATATTAAAAAAAAAAAAAAAACAAAAACAAACAAACAAAAAAAAACATTGCAGAGAATTTAGAACAGATTAAGCCATAAAGAAACTACTGTAATACTGACAGTGAGAAACATGGCATAATTCTTATAGAAATAAATAATTTATCAAAATATGTATATAGACTTTACAATGCAGGCACTTTGAACTTAGTAATTTTTTTGAGGCAAGGTTAAAATAACTGCTTTTAAATGTTTTGATACAGGAAATTAACTTAAAACCTAATTTTGATATGGGAAGCTTTTTGAAACTAAAATACTTTTTAACTTTATCAAAATCAAGCTGAAATAATTTTGGCCTATATGGATCCCAGTTTTATGAGATAAAACACTGTGGTGCACACCCATATTAAAAGGTTTCCTTTCCTTCTTGTTGTTTTATTTTATAAATTTATACTTTTTTAATATCCATCTAAAATCATTGTCCAGTGTTCCTGAGAATTTTTTTCAAGCATAAATAGATTTATTTTATCATGTTACCAATTTATTTTAATCAAGAAGCTTCTTTGTGCCTTCTGAATCACATCAGTGTAAAGTAAAAGGCAATTAAACCACATTTACAGATTAACTTTATGTGTGTTGCTATATCTTGGGTAGATGGATCAAGTGTACCTGTATCTTCTTTTGAAATTTTAGGTTTTGGCTAAACTTATATTTTGGAAGCTAAAAGAACGTGTACTTAAAATTACAGAAATCATTAGAATAGTTAAAAATTATTCAGCTCTATTTTATAAAGGTGATGAGTTCTTTTTTTTTCCCTGTAATTACTATTTCTGGAATTCTAATACTATAGAAAGTGTCAATGTTTTAAAATCTTTCTTTACTTCTTTTCTTCTTCCCATGTTCCAAGTCAGGAAGAAGACTAAAGCTCTGTGAAGCACAAAATTGTACTTCTAGTTCTGTTTTATTCACCAGGGAGCTCTTACTGCTCATTTTAAAGAACACTGATCAGAATGCTTCGGTTGGTTTGTTTTCTCAGAATACCTACATGCCCTTTCATTCATTTCTGTGGAATAACCAGTCTTCTAAATAGAGACATATAAAGTTAAAACAAAAAAACTACTCAGAACTTCAGCAGACATCTGAAACAACTACATTTTCCCTTTCCAATAGCTTTTATGTTTAAAAAGAAAAATCTAAATATTTGTATGCCTTGTGTATACCTTCCTAATAAATAGGAAGAATTCTTCACCTTAAATCACATGTGTCAATTGTTTCTCATTTTTGCAATAGAAAAAGCTAATAGTGAAAAGTCCCAACACGTTTTAGAGAAAAGAGAGTGTTTAGACATCAGTGTTTTCTTTCATCTTCCTATCCAGGAAGATGTCTTCAACCCAGGCTAGAGCAGTGGAAATTACTCCACTGGAGATGAAAATGTCTTTGTTTATTGTCCTTTAGCAAGAAATTTTAGCTACTAAAAGCTTGGATAGCCTTAAACTGTCTTTCTATATACCTATTATAAGAATGTAATAGTTGCACAAAACTGACACACATATACATATATATATTTGTAAATATATATATGGGATTGAAAGAGTTTTTGAGCAAGAATAATAGCAGTGTAAGATTTTACCAAAATCTGAGCTCTGCTACTGAGGATAGTATGTAAGTAGGGTGAGGAATGCAGGAACACAAAATGTTTTACTTCCGTGTTGATGATCTGGACTGGAATCCAGATTCAACATAATTGTTGTTATTGTCACATGGTGACTAATTCAGTGTTAAAGCAGAGAAGGAAGTGGGAGGAGCAAAACATCAGGAATTATTATTACAGTACATTCAACAAGGAGTTCATTCTGCTTTTCCTGTAATTGGCAGTGGAATTGTCTCAAAAGTTGTCTCAAATTAATTTATTGATTTACCTTAATTTTTATTATGTCAAACACTTTTATGGGTAGAAAAAAATGACTGTTATTAAAACATAATTAAAACCAGAAAGCATTTGCAACTGTTGATGAAACTATACCTCTCTCCTGCTCTTGCTTTATGATTGAAGAGATTAATATCCCTTTCTTAAGGTTCCAGTAGGAAAAAATAAAAATGAACATCTGTGTTTTGCTGGGCACTTAATAGGACCAGAGTAAATCTCTTCCTCTTGTGCCTTAAACAAATGAGAAAATAAATATCAAGTAGATTTGACTTAATGAATCATGTGTAGGATTAGGCATATAGGCCTTGTTTCTACTGTTGTATGTACTACAAGTGTATTTCACCTGTGGAAAGTGGCTCAACTCCCCATCTGGCTGATTTTTTCTTTTGTTTTGGTTTTGGGTTTTTTTTTTTTAGTTTTGCTTTACAGTGCACATGTGGTAGATACAGTGGTGCATTTAAAAAATAAAAAATAATTCATTTAAAACTAAAGGGTGTGTACATAAATATAACAAAGGCCTAGCTAGAATTTACATGAAAAGTGATTTACATGTAAAAGGCCCTATATGCTCCACTGTGCCCATTTTAAACCAGCTTAAGATAAAGAAATTGAAGGAGAAAATGAAAGGATTTTGTTTTGACCAAGGATAGGGAGCCACCAGTTGGCAGAGATGGGAAGGGAGGAGAAGGTAAATGAGGTGACAGTCCTGCATTTGGATAAGGTATTATTCTTGGAGGTTTTTATCAGGGAGACTCACATGGGGCTGAGACAGCATATCTTCACCTTTGCCTCACACAGAGGGGACTGGAAATAACAAGAACACAACATAGCCAATGCCAGAAACAGTTTGAGAAGTGAAAATTGACTTCATGGGATATTTAACGAGGTATTTTTGTCACCTTAATTTTTTTACTGGTGCTGTGATAGGTGCTGCCCGTGTTACACAGACTGTGAGACTGGACACCCACAGAGTTTGTGGAAAGGAACACCAAATACCAGACTTGCATTTCAGAGCTATAGATCAAAGACAGGTAGTAGCACACATCTTTATGATGACTGGTTATTTTATCCTCACAGACACATCCTGTAGTGGTAGTTCCAGAATTTAGCTTTGTGATGTGTAAAAAAAATGGATTCTCATGTTGTTTTCTTAGAGCTCACTATCTGATAATTTAATTTGATACTTCCCAATTTCTGAAATAAGACAAAGAACAAATAACTGTTTCATTTTCAAGTTCTGACTTTATAGATACCTATCATCTTGACTTTGAGTTTTGCCTCTCCTGAGTTACAGGATTCTAGTCCATTTTTTAGTTTGTGACTTCTTCTGTAACTTTGAACATCCTTTATTTTAGTTTTCTGGTTCTACTAGATAATTTCTGTCAGAAGTAGCTGTAACTGAACTCATTATTCAGGGTGTAGGCACACCACAGACTAATAGTGGTTTAGTGGCGACGTCACATTTGTACTGTATTCCCTTTCTAAGCACTTGTAACTTGTACTTGGGGTTTTATCACTACAGGCCATGAAGAAATGCAGACACCTAAGGATTTAGTCTGGAATGAAATTCATGCTTCTTCCCAGAAGGAGGATTGAACAGAACTCCATATGCTGGATTGTAAAGAGAAGCTGCCTTCATTGTATCTTGTGTTATTCCCATACTCTCACTGGATATCTGCTATTAGCTTGTATTGGGTTTATGTGGCAAGGATTTAGTAGTGGGAGGGCTGCATGAGTGGCTTCTGTGAAAAAACACGGGAGTTTCCCCCTTGTCCAACAGAGTCAATTCCAGCTGTCTCCAAGGCAGACCCACTGCTGCCTAAAGCTAAGCCCATCAGCAGTGTTGGTGGTGCCTCTGTGATAAAATGTAAGAAAGTGTAAAAACACTGTGGAGCAGCTGGGTGAAAGTGGAGTGAAAAAAATGTGTAATAATCCTGCAGACAACCAAGGTCAGTGAAGGAGGAAGAGGAGGTGCTCCACACACCAGAGCAGAAATTCACCTGCAGCCCATGAGGAAGACCATGGTGACGTGTGTTGAGGCCCTGTGCCCTATGGAGGACTCCACACCAGGACAGTCCACCTGCAGAAACTGTGGTCTAGGGAGAGGTGACAGGAGCTGGTTTTCTAGCAGGATCTCTGTGGCCTAGGTGGAAGAGAAATGGGGTGGGGTGGGGGACCCACACTGTAACAATCTCTTCTTGAAGAACTGTACACCTGAAAAGAGCCCACACTGGAGGGAGCAGTTCTTAAATAACTGCAGCCCATGGGAAGGACCTATGCTGGAGCAGTTTGTGAAGGACTGTACCCTGTGGGAGGGATCCCATGCTGAAGAAGGAAAGCGCAGGAAGAGGAAGGTGTGGTAGAGAGGCGCATGCTGGTGTGCACTGAGATAATTTTCTTCATAGTAGCTCCTACGGTCATAGTAGCTCATATGGTTTGGATTTGTGATGAAAACAGTTTTGATAACAGGAATGCTTTATTGCAATAGTGCAATCCCCATTCCTCATCCCCACTGTGCTGCTCATGGGAGAGGAGGTAGAAGAGTCAGAACAAAGCAGTAAAGTTGAGCCTGGGAAATAGGGGAAGGGAAGGGAGATTGATTTTCATTTTGGCTTTGTTTCTCACCATCCTGTTCAATTTTAAATTGGCAATAAATTTAATTAATCTTCCCCCAGTCAGTTCTGTTTTGCCCCTGATGGTAATTAGTAAGTGATCTGCCTTTATCTCAAGCCACATAATTTTTCATCATATTTTCTCCCCCTGAGTTCTTGAAGAGGTGGAGTGAGAGAGTGGTTTAGTGGGCATCTGGCAGGCAGCCAAGGTTAACCCACCACACAGACACTGTTGGAAAAAGATACTGTCTTGGATGCTCATTTTCTGATCTCATATAGGCAGACTTGTTTGTTTATTCTTGAATGTTCCATAAGTAGGAAATGTGTCAAACTAAATCTCTGTCAGCTACTGACTTTTTCTTTCTCACAAGTGTGAGTTTGATAGCTCTACTGGGAAGATGGCTCTATTACTGCTATGCACATACCCCTAAATAAATCTGTATCTTCCTGCCGGGAAGGACTGAACCTGAAATCTGAATCTCTGGTTAGTGACATACAGCTTTTTCATTTGAGGCAAGTTCGTGTGAAATTTGGCAAGTCTGAAACAAATTAATTAGATTATTTCCTTTCTAATAGTGTGCCCAAACCCATTGGGTGTCTCACATGCAGTGCCTTACATAAAAAGGGATTAGTTTTTGATCATATGACCTTCATCTGGAAAAGATGTGTTACTTTGTGTTCCAGCTAGTGAAGCTATCTTCTCAAAATGCATAAAGGAAGTGACAGCTGTTAATAACCTTCACTTCTTTCTTTTTATCCGCAGTCTCAAGGGTCACTTTTTGTCCTCTCCTGCATGCCAGGATGGATGTGTGATCCAGAAAAGTTCTAAAAGCCTCGACCCACTGCCTGAGAAGTTGTGCAGAGGGGAAAAGGATAGGGGAGGGTTACCCCGCATGGGACTGCAAGTTGTGAGTGCTGCAAGTGAGGTAGCATGTTCCCACCCTGCAGCTACCATTTGCTTGAGGGTTTTTGGTCAGAGCCTTAGGAGAAATACATAGTCCTTATAGAGTACAAGGCCTGTTGCTTTTTTGTGTTCCATTTAGAGGTCATACCCCAGTGACTCAGAGGGCTCTGCTCTTCATCGTGGAAATCAGGATGTAAGATTCAGGAATAATTAAATCCTGTTTCACATGAATATTAACTTTATAACTTTTGGTGGGTCTGGGTTTTAGGGAAACAAGAATGGCTTTGTCTTCCACAGCTTCAAGTAGTTTATTTCTGTTTGTTTTTTTTTTTCCTCCCTCTCTTAATTTTAAATATCAAATACAATATGAAAGGCTTTCATTTAGACGCTTTGTACAATGTTTGACTTCTATAAATAATGAATTGGTTTTATCCAAACTGTACAGCCTAAATAACAAATATATAACATCACATTTAGAATAAGAAAACTTGGATTTTACATTTTAAATCAGATTCTTAATATAGTTAAGTAGCACTTAACCTTTTCATTCTTAGAGCTTGAAACTAATAACAAATCTATTGCTTCTAAAAGTAGCCAAAGGAGATTTGGCTACACGCCGTCAAAACAAGAAATTATCACAGCTAGAAGTATCTGCTTTCTTTGTAGATGTTTGTTGAGTAGATGGGAACTAAAATGTTAGTGAAACAACTGCATCTTTCAAACGACTATTCAAATTAATATTAACATAAAAACCTTTACTGTTTTGACTGATGGTTTAGTCGTGTTTTGCAGAAAGTCATAGAAAGAAAATGCATGGCAGACTATTAGCATATTCACTTCTAATTAAAGATGTAAAGGATAAAAAAATTCTAAAAATACAACCAGTAACATTTTACTTCTAAAACAATGAACTGTGGGGGAAAAGGCTTTTACAATGGGAGCAGCTCTGAATAGAAGCTGGTAGAGCCTATTTAGAAGACTTTTGTGTGAATCCTATGCTGAACAAAATGTGGAATTTAAGCTGTTGTTACATGCAGATAAAGGTCAGAGATCATGATCTCCAGAGACAATTGTTTGGAGTATTTCCAACTTCTTTTATGTACAGGAGGCATGTGCAATGCAAAAAAGTAGACAAATCACTGCAAAATAAGGTTTTCTTGGCAACAGAGAAGAATGTACCGCTCCTAACAAAGACCAGCATACAAATGGGTTCAAAATTCAGACACAGACAACTGTTGGTATAAAGAACTGATGATAAGCATTTGTCTTGCATCAGCTCATCGGTAGGGAAAGGATATAATGTAATTTTTTTTCCTAGGAAATTGCCCCTGTGTCACTGGAGTCCTTTCATATGTGTTCACACTTAGAATCTGTTGTAGTAAACCCCATAGATTTAGGAAAAGCACCATGGAGGATATGAACAATAGGAATGCTGAAACAGCAAAAGAAAATTCCTGTTTCCCTGTCCTCCACCCCTTAACCTATCTCTGTAACCCTATAAGGCAATGTCATGTTAACCCCTTACCCATTGGTCAAGCTTGGATCCTTTCCAACCCTATAAAAGAAGCATACTGTACCCCATTAGGGGAGAAAGAAGAAGAGCAGAGACCCTTCACGGACCTCCCCAAATAAAGCCATCTCCGTGGAACAGCCTGTGCCTTCTCCTTCTCCTCTCTCTCCGTCTGCTGCAGCCTCCAGCCCAGGGCACCACTACCTAGCAAGCAGAGCTGAAATCCTGAGAGCTTGCAATCACTATAGAGCTGATAATCACCATGCTTGCTAGATGGTAGCCCTGCGGCCTTGGCATGAGTGAGCGAGCTTCGGGCACCCGGTCCCTGCCCAGGGACTGAGCTCCTGAGCCCTATTGCTCTGCTTTATGATAAGGCCAAATAAGAGGCTTTATTAATCTGTAATTTGAATTTTTAGTTATAAGCATTTACAGAACCTGTAGTTCATAAATATTAACATGGCTTGTCATGTCCTGTGGCACTCTGTGGTATGGAGTATCCCTTTGGCCAGTTCAGAGCCGCTGTCCTCAACATGCTTCTCCCCAGCATCTTGTGCGCCTCCTTGCTGACAGAGCACAGGAAGAGTCCTTGACTTAGGATGAGCACTGCTGAGCAACAACCAAAAGCACCAAAACATCAATATTATTCTCATACTGAATCCAAAACACAGCAGTCACTGGACCAGCAACTGAGAAGAAAACGAAGTCTGTCCAGGTTAAACCAGGATACCTGTGCAGACACTGACATCTCTTCAGATTCTAGTAAAACTAATATTGTGTCTAGTATCTGCTAGTGGTGTGATTACTGAAGTGGTTCTGCAGACTTCACTCAAGTAAATAAGTGATATGTAACTGACTAATACTAAACTTATACTTACAAATATTATATCCTCTATAAGACAGCCTGCGACACTCTTTCTTAGCTCTCTAGACTGATTATCAAGCAACAGCTCTGATATGCTGTGGGGCTTATGGATCTTCTCAAAAATCATAATGGTTAGCATGCTCATAAATATTTGTAATACAAGGTATTAAAAGAAGCAAAAAATAAAATTGATATGAAGATACTGTCTGTACCAGCACTGTGTTCCCAAGTTTGCAATAGGAACTTGGGCTTGGATACCACCGACACATACTAAAATGTATATTTTATAATTTATTGAAAACATACAGTTTTCTCTGGAAACAAATTTGGAATATCTGTTTTCACTGGTTTGGAAATGTAACTTTGTTTTTATTCATTGATTACCTTGAGATGTGGCACTCTTCTGGACTAACTACAGTAATTTTTTTATTTCGGAAATACTGAGAAGCCTACAGTCAGGTTGCTTGTATAATGTATGCTGTATTTCCCAATTGTGACAGTGTTCACAGGGGTTTTCAGATGAGGGAAGAGACAAGAATGTTGACTCCATGCTCAAAAGGCTTGATTTATTATTTTATGATATATATTACATTAAAACTATACTAAAAAGAATAGAAGGAAAAGTTTCATCTCAGAAGGCTGGCTAAGCTAAGAATAGAAAAGGACAAGAATGATAACAAGGGCAGCTGGCTCAGACTCTCTGTCCAAGCCAGTTCCACTGTGATTGGCCATTAATTACAAACAAGCAGATGAGCCCAATCCCAGATGCACCTGTTGCATTCCACAGCAGCAGATAACCATTGGTTACATTTTGTTTCTGAGGTCTCTTATCTTCTCAGAAGGAAAAAAATCCTAAGAAAGGATTTTCACAAAAAGATGTCTGCGACACCCAGTGAGACCTGTGCAAAACTAGAAAGCAATTTAATTTGCTTTATTTAAATGTACATAGTCCTAATGCTTTTGTATAAATGCACTAAATCTTAGTTCTAATTAATACCCATCTAATTTACTTATGAAAACCAAAAAGAATGGACGGACATTTTAAAACAAGGACATTATACTCAGCCAAAAGGTTTCAAATAGAATGGACTATTTCAGTTGGAAGAAACCTACAACAATCATCTAGTACATCTGCCTGACTTCTCAAAGGCTGACCAAAAGTTGAAGTTTGTTTTTAAGGTCACTGCCCAAATGTCTCTTCAATACTTGGGACATACACTCCCTCTCCAGGAAACCTATTTCAGCATATGACCACCCTCCTGGTAAAGAAATGTTCCCTCATGTCTAGTCTGAACCTTTCCTGGCACAGCTTTGAGTCATTCCCACTCATCCTGTCCCTGGATCCCAGGGAGAAGAGCACAGTGCCTGCCTCTCCATGTCCATTGCTCAGGAATTGGTAAAAAGCCCAGCGGTTGCCCCTCAGCTGCCTTCTCTCCTAACCAGACAGGCCCAGAGCCCTCAGCTGCTCCTCCCAAGAGGTGCCTTCCAGCCCTTCACCAGCTCGGCTGCCTCCTCCAGCGGCATCAGAGGACGTTCATGTCATTCTCCAACGCTGGGGCCCAGTGCCGCACATGGACCGCGTGGTGAGGCCGCACCGACGGTGAGCTCACAGGGACCATTTCCTTCTGTCATCATCTGGCTCCAGCTGAGCTGCTGCCACCCAGCACCCACGGGCTGGGAATTGAAAGTGTAACAGCCATTGATGCTCCTATATGAGAAGTAAATGAGAAACACAAATGCAAATACTCAGTTGGAAACTCAGGAAAAACATCATTAGGATAAACACAGGACTGCCAGATTATTCTTACATAATTGGATTGGTAAGAGGAATTTACTGCATAATACAAGAACTGCATCGCTTCGTGATCAACTGATCCTTGCCTAGGAGAGGTAAAAATCAAGTTCAGTCTCCTTCTAGGAAAACTCTCCCTATCTTTTATGAAATGTCCTTACACTGTTGGCTAGGTTGTGTATACGAGAAAATAAGGAGGGTGGGTTCTGTCATTTTAAGCTGTTATGTAGAAAAAGATTGAAAATCATTCAATATTCATGAAACCAGGAAATAGGATTATTTCTTTTAAAACACCATTGCCTTTACTATTAATAATCAGACATATTCACACAAGAAAAGTTAGGTTTTTTTCACAGAAACAAACTGTTCCTCTAGATAAAAAGACAACTTTTACGTACAGATTTTCACATCCAAGACATTATTCAAAAATTAAGGACCTATTTGGAATGTTAATGGGCATAAATGAAGGCCTCATCCAAAATCCAGATAGAAAAATTGTTTG
This sequence comes from Agelaius phoeniceus, assembly GCF_051311805.1. Taxonomy (NCBI): domain Eukaryota; kingdom Metazoa; phylum Chordata; class Aves; order Passeriformes; family Icteridae; genus Agelaius; species Agelaius phoeniceus. The sequence continues at coordinate 51,051,891 of NC_135271.1, read as the reverse complement.
AAATCACACTTTTCTTTTGCTGATCTATTATATTTTCTTCCCTAAGATATATAGTTATTTGTTGAACATATTTCTCTTGCCTTATTGATGCTTCCTACGTGATCCATCATGTTTTAGCTAATGCCTTCATAATACTTTCTTTCATATTATCTGTAGCATGAAGCATACATAAACTGTAATGACCCATTGGATATTTTTGAGGTAACTGCTGCTACAATATAGAAGAAGAATCAAAGATAGTCTTAAACCCCAATATCATTCAAAGTTGTGAGTAAACAGCACAGGAGACTATGAAAGCCTATTTCTCCATTGGATGGACAGTGCTCTCAGCAAAAGGTGATCATGTTTTTAAAGGCCGAATTCTAATCCTTAGGTACAGGAGACCACTGTAAAGATTGTTGAGGTGTAAGCGCGTAAGGGGTCTATGATCCTTGCGGGTCGCTTCCAACGGAGAATATTCTGTGACTCTGTGGTGCAGCGCAAGTCTCAGGTCACGCTTGGAGGCAAACCGCGGCTGTACCTCGGCAATCCACCCCGTGGCGCCTGTCCCCCCCGCAGGGCCCGGGCCCGCATGTCGTAGTTATAAAATATATCGACCCTGCAGGAGGAAAATTGCTAAATATCTGTAAAATATCTACTGCTTTATTAGAAATCCTGGAAAATAAAAAATCCTGGTTAAATAAAATGTATTTAGCTTTTACCTGAATTTTCAGGCCTAAAAATAAGAAGAATTTAGCCAGAATCAAATACAGAGCCAACTCCAGAATTCGCTGGAAATGGTGAGTTTCAGACCAGCAGATGGGGCTGGAAACAATCCTGTGGGGGTGGCATTTATCAGTTAACCACTGAAACGATACACTGCCAAGATGTCATGTACAAAACCTAAAGAAAGCAATAGTATACCAACAAAACAGAAAAAAAGCTTTCACAATATTTTATTTACTTTAAAATACCCATATGTACCTAGAAGTAAGTTTCTAAAACATATCCCAGGCTCAGTTGCTCTATTGTGTAATCACATTATATGAGGTTTTTTCTCTCTGTACCCATTTCCCTCGCTAATGCAGCACGGTTTCTTTTTCCCTTGTTGTAACCGTTTATTAGCACCACTTGACACAGTAGCACTGACTGGTGAAATCATAATCAGACAGCTTGGGCTGCAGTAACAACTGATTTTGATGTATCCCAGGACACTATTTCTCCATTCTCTTGTGAAGACTGCTGTTCACGTGAGTAGATCTTGCTCTGGAAAGCAACACATTGAAGCAATTTTATAACTGAATTATTATTGATTAACTGATTCCCAGTGATGTACAAAGAGGGAAAAGAACACACTGCAAGACAAACTGCATCACCCCAATCCTAGTACTCTCAATTTTTTAAATACCCTTTGAGAAATTGTTTTGTTGCAACCCATTATGCTGCTTTTATTATGTAATTTGTGCATACTTTTTGGCAGTTATATGAGAAGGACAAGGTCACCTATTGCATCACTGAAATAGCTGAGTGTATACGATAAGTTAGCCTCCTTAATCTTTGAAAATACCCACGGCATCTGCATCTTCTAATAAATGTACTACTTTTCTTTGTATCCCTTGCTAATAAGGCTTGCATCCCTGTAAATGCATGCAATTTCACCAGACTGGAAAACACCAGATTCACCTTGTTTCTATGTCATTATCAATATTAAAAATTCTTTTCATAAAATATTAGAGACTTCTATTTCAGTTAGTCATAAAGGCTGATGCCACTTTATGCCTTCTGAGTCTCAATCCATTAAGAATTGTCAGGTTTGAAATTGGTCATGGATTTTTTAACTGTCTCCTGCTTCTTCTTCAAGATCATGTGTCTTCTAATCTCAGAGTACAGCGAGAATTAGCATTTTGCTGAACAAGTAATATTGCCTGGAATTTAAGTAATTGCCTGAAATTTAACATTCAGTAAGAAAAATATTTACATTTGAGGAAAAGTGGATTAAATTATGGATTTTTGCTTACCTGTGAAGTCAAAATCCCAGATTTTGACTAACTCTGGAGAGCAAAATAAAGATCTCACAAAAGAAAGTTTATATCTGACATTTTTTAAAACATAACTCAGCCTGCTTCTATTTATTGTGCAGAATTAAAATTTCTTACGCTAATACATTTAGATTCCCATGATTACGCTTAGCACAATTAAATTTAGAATGTGGTTTATTTTTGGAAGGTGTTACACATACAGCCTCTGCATTATTGTCCCTTCTTAAAATAAAAAACAAATACAGTAAAAATACTCGTAATTTCTCATCATTTAAGGCACATTCATGGCATTAGTTAAATAACTTAGTATCATAGCTATCAAAACTATAGGTTCTTTTGTTTACTTTAGTAAATAAGCATGACTGCCAGTATCATATGAGGAAATAATGCAGAGAAAAGCAAACACATAACTTTAGTTCCATAACCAAGTTCCATCAGTTGAAAGTGAGAGGTGAAAACAAATACAGTGTACTTCTTTAAAATCATCGGTCTGCATTCCTCATTGCCAGTTCTAACATAACCAGTTACAGGTAATGTTTATTTTATGATAAAGAGCCATTCAACAATTATCCAAAACCAATATATGCAATTAACATTGATTATGGCCCTGAATCCAAATAGGGAGGGAGGGAGGGAGGGAGGGAGGAAGGAAGGAAGGAAGGAAGGAAGGAAGGAAGGAAGGAAGGAAGGAAGGAAGGAAGGAAGGAAGGAAGGAAGGAAGGAAGGAAGGAAGGAAGGAAGGAAGGAAGGAAGGAAGGAAGGAAGGAAGGAAGGAAGGAAGGAAGGAAGGAAGGAAGGGCCACAGACAACCAGATTAGAAATGAGCCTGCATGTTACACCTTCTCAGAATTTCTGTCACAGGTCATTTTGACAACAGTTCTGGACTTATAAAAGCCCAGTGCCATCTGAAGATTCACACAGGATTTCTGAAGTCTGGATAAAATCGATGTTCAAAGCCTTGGGGTCACTGGTGCCTATTTACCTGGCATAATATTAAGTGCTTTATAAGGATCCAGACTGCTGGGTTTGGCCTCAGACTAAAATAAAGGTTAAATTATGCCTCTCCAAGAATTTTTTTACTAATAAGTTTGGTGCTTCTTGCAGTGACTTTTCATCAGATGGGTAGTTATTATCCTGACCTGAGATACTGGTGACATTGGTGGGGCTTTCTGTGCTCACCTTCACTCACGTGCTAAGACCTGGCAGTATTTTTGATAGAGCATTTGGAAAAAAGTCATGCACTGTAAGCTAAGACCTTTGCCCATAGAAAAAATAACACTATGACAAGGGGAAAAAATAACCACTAATAGCACAATTTACTTAATCACAGTCTGCTTATTCCATCCAAATTCTGTTGCACTTCTCTTTCTAAAGTTGGTAAAATTGTTTTCTGTGTTCTTTGCTTCCTCTATGTTGTATATACATATGGATTGATTTGGGAGTCCTCCAAATACGAAGTAGGGTAGCTTGTTTAACACTATACTAGACCAACTATTTATTTTACTTTTTGCCTGCTTTTGCCAAATAAATGCTTCTTTCCACCGGTACTTTATAATGACGAAAAGGAATATCCTGCTAGAGCCAACAAATCAAGACTCAGGAGAAACCATCATAATTGTCAAAGTGAAAAAGAATAAACATGAGAAACTTGTGTCTTTATCATATGAAAACAAAGCTAATGGAAGAAAGCTTAGAACTAATGAAAAAAATTGAAAAAACAGTCTCATTATTTTGAAGGAATTATCTTAATTTTGTATTAAAAGTATTGCATTAAAAATTGTATCTATCTCACTATCTTATCCAATGATCTGCAATTAAAAAATAGCAATATGTACATGCTCTTGGAGGAGTGTGCAGTTGTCTGTATGCATCCATTAAGGACAGCAAAGCAGCTAGTACCATACTGCTGGGAAACTTGGAAATGCCAGGAGCCAGCAGCCTTCTTACCAATTACCTACTCAAAATGAAACCTTTCCAAAACTATTTATGGCACGTGGCAATTGTTTCCTTTGTCTAGATGATTGCTAAAAGAGTTTTACACCTGAGTATTGTATAAAGTCAATTTACCTGCTTAGTTTTAAGTAGTAAGCCAGTCTGTTAGTTTGAGTGCTTTGTGTTAAAGTACACCTTGAGAATTCTGCTCCTGCTGAGGAAATTAACTTCAAGTGAAGATTAGAGTAAATATTTTAAAAATTATTTGAAACAAATTCTGTTAAGATATTTCTTTCCATAGCCCTAAGTAATTTTTCCTCCCACAACATGCCTCTGTTTATATTGTGAATGATCTTTTGCAGATATAAGAAACTCACAGCTCTCAAAAATACCTGTGTGGTTTTGCCTGCCTTCTTCCTTTGTCCTTGCACACATCTGCCTCCTGCTGCCTTTCCAGTAAGGTTTACTTTCAACCTCTGCCATTCTTGGTTGTCACCCTTTTTAGACTTGAAAAAGATAGGAATAATTATGTAAGCCATTCACCAATTACTTTTTCTTTCATACTTACATATCTGATGTTAACAGTTAGCATACATAAATTTCAGTGTTTTGTTACAGACTTCTTGTGAAATCCTAGCAATGGATGTGCCCAGGTCTGATGGACCAACAGGCTTTGATGTAGGTGTGTTCTGAAAGGGGGCAACTGCTTATCTCTGCTTACCCTGTATCTGGAGCCACTGACCCCTGCAGAGGTGACAGGGCTTGCACCAGCATGGTTGAGACATAATTCAATTGTGCATTCCCAAGGAAATGAGGCTCATACAAATGCCCTGCCAGTCCCATTGTTTACTGTCTTGACCAATTTCAACCCATTTTGAAGGACAGATAAAAATCTGTGTTCCTGCAAGTTTCCTGAAAATCAGTGTCTGTGCAAAAGCGAATTTCAAAATAATAGTAGCTATTTGAGTGATAAACTCAGGGTGTGTAGGAGTGGAGATTACTAGATCTGAGCCTGAACAAAGAGAGAAGTTGCTTGTTGTGACAGAGATGCTAACTGGAGATCCTGAGTGAGCAGTAAAAGCAGATAGCAAGAAAACTTGTTGGAGGTCTCATTTGGTGGTCGTATCTTTCCAGGCATGAAGGAGAGTAATAAGAATTGATACTTTGAGTGAAGAAAAGAATGCAGGATGCATATGCTGTATATCCTGGTTGGGACAAGCCTCCTGGCCAGCCAACTCTCACGGATTTACATTAGCATAACACATGTTGTCTCCAGTCCTGGAAAGGATACTGAAGGGATCATGGGATAAACAGAACTACTGTGATAAAAGAGGAGTCAAAGGACAAAACCCCTTTCTTGACTGTTCTTTTAGCTGAAAACCTGCATTTTGTGCAAGCAAAAATATTCAGATTTCTTTTAATGACATCAGTAAACACAAATTAAAATAGCTCTATGGCGAGTGGAACTACCAAAGCCTAGTTTCTTTTCCCTCTCCAGAAGGCCACATTACAGCTTCTGCTGTAAACAGAAGGTTAATAGGAGATAGAGCATAGAATCAATGCAGGGCTTATTACATAGTTTTTAGACTAAAGTATCTATTTTTAAATTCACTTTCCTTGAACAAGTTGGATTTTTAAATAAGAATTAAGCTTATGAAAGACTAAATATTTAACTTTTAGAGACAAAAATATTCCTGAAATTAGTGACAAAATAAAATAGATTCTACTACCTTTTCACAGAATGAGGACTTAGAGAAAATATTTTTGATTTAATTTGCCACGCTTACAAAGCAACAGTAATGAAAATTACCTTTAGATTGAGATGCAAAAGTAAAATTATTCTGTCAAAAATGCCAGCACTCTGAGAACAGGAATCTTTAATGAAACACCTCTCTAGTTATGGGTCTCAAATTGCTGCTCTGTAATTGTAGCAATGGCAATACAGATTGGATTACAAGGAGGTATTTTAAATAAATCTTAATGTGTTTTTTTATTGCATTGACTGTTAATCAAGTGATCTGTTGGAGAGCAACCGAAGTCAAAATACAAAGCCAGATTATCAAAGCTCCTTGTGTGCGCAAAATGAAGGACTTTGAGCTTCTACTTCTTGTACGGTAATAACATACACACTATTAAGGTACATGAGGAATTTATCAATTCAGAGACAAGAAGTAGGCTCTAAGTAATGATTTTTTTTACAGGTGAAAATTAATCTGGAACAAGAGCAGACATGAATTTAAACCTATTCTTCATAATATGGTCATTAGGCCATATAGGAGACCATGTTTATGTAACAATTGATTCTGGAATAAGTAGTCCTGATTTGGCATGCTAGTTTATATGTATTAGGAATGATTTTATCAGTTTTCATATGTGGCATATTACAATATGTATTTGCCAACTTTGCTTAATTAGTTTGGATGCTCAGGTCAAGCATCTGTGTTTGGTGAAGATCTTTGCTCAGAAAACAGCTCTAAATTTCTGTGAATGGAAGTTGGTAAATACCCGATACTTTCAGAAAACAGGTGGTCAAACTACCTATTTAGGTAATAAAGATTAACTATTGAACCTTCAGTTTAATAAAAAAACATTTCATGTCAGAGGTTGAGACAGAAGGCCTGCTTTCCTGAGTGGTTTTCATTTTCCTTAACTTAAAGAGCAACAACTCAATATTTCATTCATTCTGTGGTCCAACTTCTGCAGCAACTGGCTCAGGAATTGAATAGATAACTGCCGCCTTTGTCTACTGCCCTAATACCCCAACAAACTACACTAGAATAATAAGCTCATGAGAACAAAGAGGCCAAACTGATGTCATGCATGAGTTTTAGTCCTGTTTATTCTTAGCTCAGAGAGCTTGTCTGTGAGGTCTTGAAAATATTTTTTTTTGTTATAATAGTAAAATGTAAGGCCCATCAAGTAGTACAGGATTATTTCTATAATATGTTAATTTTCAGTCCTTAGGCTTGCTCAGCTTCATGGATGACTGACATTTAATTAGCTGTCAACTTTGTAGTCCCCTTCAGAAAGATGAATCTTAGATTTTTGTCTATTCAGTTTTTCAAAAAATTTAAACTGATAGAACACAAATCAAGGTTGTCGATTTTCCCTGCTCCCCTCCAAAGTCTGTTCTTTCTTTCTTTTTTATTTTTTAATAACTGCCACCCAGAATTTAGGAAGCCAAATGCCTCTTTCTTGGCCATCCAAATCTCTACTGCCCTGGAGTGTTCTTACACATACACATCAGTATGTAGTTGTCCTTTGTGATGAAGCTCTTGTGCATATAAGCAACCCCAGTACTGTCCTCTGGTGTGGATTTTCGAGCACTGACAAAATATCTGGAATTTTGAGTAGCTGCACTTACTATTCTGCATACATCTTAACATTCATAGGAATGAGATGATCTTTCACTCAAACCATCCTGTGATTTCACACAACTGGAACAACAGAATGTGATGACAGTTCAAACAGATCAGATTGAAGGGGATCTCATAAACACCAATTCATGTCCACTCAAATTAAGAACATATGGGCAGGTGTGGAAGATTTAATTTCCAGGGCTGACTGCATCAAGCCAAACTTTCAAGACCTAAGCTGTTTAGTGCACTAGTTGTGATGGGATTTCAACTTAGTCCTAGTTGAAATACAACTATTATTTGGACTTGAGAACAAAAAGCCTTATTTCTCAACTTCCTCAAATTGTGTAGGAAGCTTAGGCTGGCTAGGCCAAGGAACATGCAATCCCCAACCCCCCAACTTATTTTGGTTCCATTACCTTCAGTGCAGATAGAAGACAGCCAAGAAATCTACAGATGCTGGTGACCGCAATTGAGGAGATCAAGGTAAGTCTCAGACTACCGTAAGAAGTAACTTAATTAAGAGAGACCGGAAAAATATTAGTAAAAAATAATGCATAGCTCAAGGTCTAACAGCAGAAGCATATACTTTTGTACTGTCTATTACAGAAAATTACTGCTTGGTAAGAATGGGCTCACAAGTTCAGTGAACCCTCAGTAAACACCTTTTCTTAATAAATACCCATGAAGGAAAAGACAGACTATCGAGGACTTGCTTAATGATAGGTTTCAAATATAACTATGGGAATTCTTTGCTAGCAGTTTCCTTGACATCATCTAGACCTCTTGACTGAAGAACTATAATGATACTATTTAGTTACCTCTTCAAGTTGTCTGAGACTTACCTTCATCTTCCCTCTTGCTGTCATCAGCATCTACAGATTTCGTCTCTGTCTTCTATGTGCACTGAAGTATACAGAATGAGATCATTTCAGGTTAGTCGGCAATGGAAAATTGCCTGTTGTTGGCAGTTTGTTCTCACTCTTAAACAATGTTCAGTGCTGGAAAATCTTGTTGAACTGCCTCTACCAACATGGATTTTTGAGAGTAGATAGTACATCAAGTAGAGATCAAGCCTTTTTAATAATTCTTTGCTTTTAATAATTACTCCAGCTTCTTCATAGTGCTTTCACAAAACACAGCCTTTTAAGAAGCAAGTACCTATTTGCCTTCTTTGAAGAAGAAGAATCCTTGCCAGTGAAGTAGGTGAGAAAATTTAATTGTGCAATAAACCACTGCAGTTGTGCATGAGGTCACCTTCAGTCAAATTTGTATGGGCAAAAACCAACTGAAAGCAGCGATATAATTTAATAGCCAAGATGGGACTTGGACTCAAGTGCTTCAGTCAGTCTGCAGCTAGTCTGGCAGAGGGAGCACAAACTCTAAAAGGCAGGGTCTGCTCTGTCCAAGCTGCCTTGCTGTGCAACCGGGCTGTGAGGCCACGGCTGCCCTCGTAGCTGTGCCCCAGCGCAGGCCATTTCTGCTCACCTGCAGGCCGGGCCCCAGTGCAGGCCATCACTACAAGCCATCGTCGCTTCTCTCACGGGCCCGGTGCGGGCTATGGCGGCCCGAGGGCGTGCGGAACGGCGCCGGGGAGCCGAGGCGCCGGGCCGTCTCTGGGTCCCCTCACGGCGCCGGGCGGTGACATTCCCGCCGCGCTGCCCCGGCCGGCAGAGGCCGGGCCTCAGAGCCGTGAGGGCCGGCGCACAGTGCGCGGCCGGGCAGCGCTGGGCTCGGCGGGCGTGGAGGCCCGGAGGCGCTCTCTGGCGTGCTGCTTCTCTGAGGTGTAACGCTGCCAACAGACGGGTCGGCTCCCATGTGTGCACTGTCTTCAACAGACGGAAATTACAGCCGCGGCTGAGTGTGGGCCAAGGGCCATTAATATGGTGAAGCCGGAGAAAAGATGGAGGGTCTCGTCATGCAGGAATACCTCTAGAGGTATTCCACTATTTGCCCTTAAACAAACAAACAAACAAACAAACAAACAAATGTATTTTTTAAAATAACTGTTTAAAGTTTTTCCTAAACTGCTAAAGTATGACAGAAAATGAGATTGAATTAAGTATATATCAACTGCTAAAAATACTGGGAAAAGCATCGAGGTTATTTTTAACTCTTGCATTTCATGAACATACACAATCTTTTATGAGATGCATAAAATGCAGCTGTATTTATATCTGCTGAGTATGAGTTAATGTAGACATTCAAGACTAGACACTTGGAATGTTTTTGGCTTTTTTTTTTTATTTCTCTGTTAATGTTAAAACATAAAGACACAAGAAGCATCAAAGTGATATTTATTGATTTCTATGATCAAAATGTGATCAGAAACCTGAATTTTTAGAAGCTAAAATTTGGAATGACATACTTAATTTGAAAATACTACCTGTTATAGTCATAAAAATTTCAAACACGATATACCTTTTCCACTTATGATAATTCTTATGAGCTTTCACAGAAGCACAAATCAGTCATTTTACCACACCAGGAAGTGATTTAGGTAAGGCTTTGTCATAGAGATCTCTGTAGTGGATAGTAATAAATTTATGCATTTTTAGCTTTCAACAAAGGAAGTTAATATAATCTGGAGGGAGAGAAGTGAAAAGGTACAGGAAAGGCCAAGACTGGAAGTTTTGTATTATCAACACATGAATGCCCGATTTCTACTATTCCAGTTACATTAAGTAGCTTTTTGTTACTTTTTTTTTTTTTTGGCCTAAGATATCCTCAAATATGTAACAATAAATGTAGGGCGTTTAGAATTTTCAGTAGTATAGAAAAGGTCCTTTTCATGCATGCTTCCCTGCAAAGAAATGTTAGTTACTTATGTAAAAAAACAGTTTAAAATTTCTATGCTACATGGTGCAGTCTTTTCAGAAACACTATAAAATATTCAGGTTAATAATCAGATAGGTGCAATAATAATCTCTGGATCTGTAGTTCAGCTTTCTGTAGTGTGAAAGAACCCTGATCTTTATTTGGGTTATGTTGTGACATGAATGGTGATAATGTTCTGAGAGTTCTAAGATAGTACAAATAGATGTGACATCAAACGGAAGATGCAGAAAATGTGCTCAGATTAAGAAATAACAGATTAGCAAGAGATTCTGAAGACATGGCTACAAGAAAATCACTTTTTATTTTTTTTGACGGCAATAGTATTCCACTCAGGAATATGATTTCTGAACTCTCTGGCAAATTATATTATTATAAATTCCTAGAAAACTAGTTTAGGGAATGTGTATTTCTTTATCAACATATGCAACTAATTATGGTACAAAACTATTTTTAAGAAGCTCTTTTTAATATTTGGAAGGTGGAATTTCACAGGATTTAGAATCACAAGCTTATGATTTCAGCTCTTAGTTCTGTCTACCTCAATCCTTGTCTATAAAAAGGACATAATCATTAGTATTTTTTAAATTTAAGAGTTAGTGTTCATGAGGCAATGTATGAATATAACTTTTAAGAGCCATTGTATATTTTATGTTTCAATATAGCTCTCATATAGAATATAATTTATGATGTTGGTGGAGGGAAATTAAATATACTAATGGGTTGATTCTGTTATGCTAAGGACATTCTTGGACATTAGACCTCTGTATTTCCTTCAATTAGTGGCATTGTTGTAAAAGTCATTAACTCAATGGCTGAAGAGAAGTGTCAGTGCATTTATTCTCCAGCTTAGTTTTTTTTGCAGTAATCCCTGTTCCGTTTTACATATTTTCTGGTTATGGATGCATCACCAAGGTCTTAAAATATAGAAATGTGTTTATAATGTCTTTAGGAACGTGGCAAACAGGATAAGGATAAACTAAGAGAAGAGCTAGAAACTGAAGAATCTGAACTGTGTAAGTAAAGCCAGGTTCTGCTTTGAAACAATAGGTTTTGCAGGCATATGAGACCTTAATTAAATAAAACTTGAACAGCATGTGTCTCTTAAAAAAAAAGAACAAGCCAGAAACCCAACCACCCAACCAACTAAAAAATCTTTGTTTTGTCACAGTGTTGGTGTTCTGCATTATTCTGTTTTAATGTACAAAAATCATCTAGACAATATGCATACATTTGATGTAGCCTTAAAGGTAATCAAGGCTGGATGGTGTTTTATAGATAAAATTATTAAAAGTACACTAAAGGCAACATCATTAATAGCCTAAGTGCAACTTGAAAATGTATATACTGACAAAATAATTTGCCACAGGTCTTTTTGGTGCATGCAGCACTATATATGCAGTAATAATGTGCTGTATTTTAAATTAAGTTCAAGGGCAATTAACTAAGGCTGTGCTGAAATTTTTGCAAGAGTTCTTAATCCTTGTGACCTGGCCAGGTTCCAAGTTGGCTAATCACATAAAATTACTTCCTGCTTAAATATAGTTTGATAAGAGATGCCATCACTTCCTGTCCTAAACTATTGTGTAGTCTTGTCTGCTATGTAACAGCTGTTGCGTTCCACCCTGAAAGAGCTTCTTTTCACTTGTGGGTGCAAGTTCTACACTACATTCTTTGATCAAACTAGCTGTAGTTTTGGTCCAGAAGAAGAGACCTTTGTAGGTATAAGAAAATTAACCAAGTAGTTATGTAAGGTATTTTGTAGACTTACATAGGGAAGGGAAAATGCCAAATATACCTAAATAGCAAAAAGCATCAATTTTTTGGAAGAAGATAAAAAAATTAACTGAATTTGTCAGTTAGTATTTCCTTGCTTTAGTTCTTCTAAAGCACCTAGTGAAAAAATTTTACAAAAGTAATCCCTGTTTCTTTTGTTTTTATGTATGTCTTTTAGACACTTTAATTTGCAAAGATTTTGATAGAACAACATGAGCTGTCATAGTAATCAAAGATTTTCAATACCTTATTTGCTAACATTGCTGTCGGTGAGGTTGGTGCTCTTCCAGTCAAACAGAAAAACCTAAGTCTTTTCTAATGTGGAGGTAATTTATTGCCTGACCGTAACATTTAAAATGACCTTGTTTTTCATTAATTCCAAGGGTAAATATAACATCCTGGATATATGTCCCAAACAACTTGCAGTTGAAAGCACCCTTGTACTTAAAATCCAACATTGGTTCTGAGTACAAGTCAGACCCAGATATTTTGACTGTAAAATTTGACAGGAATATCGTACAGAAGGCACCTAGTGAAGTACGGTTTTTTATCTCTCTACTTCCAGAGGATTAATATTTTAACTGTTTCGATTGAACTGGCATTTCCCACTTTTAGAGATTTAATTGGTTAATAAAAATACTATTTTTGATCATGGACATGAAAGAAATGCTGGAGGAGCTATGGAAGGCAAGGTTGGAGTATGAGACTGCTGAAATGGGATTGGCAGAACAGATCACAGATTTCTCTATCTCTTAAGATGAGCGAAAGTATCTTTTAACAATTTATGAGTGACAGGAAATAACACATAGCTGCTTTCACCTCTCTCCCAGTGAGATGTGTTGTAAGAAGAGTGCACTTTCTATGCAGTGTATTTGGTAAGTTGTCTGTAACACAGGCTGATGCAGAAACTCCTTAAGGAAGATTTCTAGGCTTTTATAGAATGTGTGAAGTCTAGATTCTTGCAGTCTAGATTATTTTCCATCTTTCAGAAGTTCTTATTTTGGTACTTCAAATCTGTGTTTTCTGCACACCAGTTATGACTGCTCTGTAGATTAATTTAGTTCAGCACCTCTGCACAACTTCAAAACAAAATTTCCCTTCATAATGATTTTCAACAATTACACAGCATTTATTAATGAAAGCAACTCAGTGGTGAACATATCGATCCAGTTGCAGAACTATTAAATTAGTTTTATACTTTTTATAAACTTATTTATGTTTTTAAAGATTCCTTGGCCTTTTGTACTTCGACCCTCATTCATTGTAGTGAAGTAGATACTCATTTGACCACTCCAGGACAGCATAATAAAACCCCATGTATAAGAGCATAAAGCCAGGGATACTTAGACATGCTAAATTGTTTAAATAGCTGTCAGAGAGTGGTAGCATAACCTCTGCAAATGCTTACAGGTATCTGTGATGACAATAAACCTCCTAAACACAGAGCAAATGCAGCAAAAAGGCTTTGCAATATTTTTGAATGTAATGTTTTAAAAACAAATTGCACATCACAATTGAATGATGTATTCAGGGTTTTTTTAAAATCAACCGTTTAATTTTTTTATTAATAGTATTCATTAAATGCTAACTACTTCAACCCTTCATTGGGGATGGACTAGCCCTACTAGCCTTGTAAAAATGTTGTTATTTTTGATTGATAGTAACTTCCTGCTGGTCCTTACAGTGTGGCCAATCAGTTTTAATCTATTTTATGATAATAAAATGCATGCTTCGCAAACAGTGCACAGGACACCTGTTAACAGAATTTTATAATATAGTTTCTAGTCCTTAGTGAATACTGCATCTCCCTTTAAAATACTTCAAAGACATTTTGCTTGTTTAGGTGTATAAGAAGGTCTGTCTAGAACAGATCCTGTTACAAGATCAGAGTTTGGAAATGTTGTGTGAGTTTTACCTTTAGTGTAGCCTCACAAACATCTGGATTGCTACAAATGAAGAGCTGTAAACCTGTGCTGCTAGCCTGTGCATCGTGGTGCAGAAGAGAGAAACCTTTTGAACTGTCTGTGCCTCTGGAGAGATCATTGCAGTGAACTCTATCTCTGTGGTCCCACAGGAATTTTGGATTTGACCTTCCAGACATTTATGCATGGTATGTAAATGGCCCTTGTGACATCAGTGTAATTATTCAAATATGAGATTACATGTCTGTAAATACGGTGCTTATTTTATTATTTTTTCTCCCGATTCAGCAGTTAAGATTAGGAATGCATTGATGTGTGCAGGTAGTTAAAAAAAAATATCATGATAGGGTCAAAAAACATAGCAGAAAATACTAAGGGAACTACAAAACTCTGGCATGGTGTGTTTTTTTTCATGGTATTTACACTGGAAGCCTGAAAATGCAAAGGCTAACTGTATTTGTAATTAATTCATCCTGAAAAGGAAGCAAAAGAATAAAAGAACGCTCTTTTTGTAGTATATGTGCTGCAGGTTGAATTTGCATTTTTTAAAATTGAGAATTCCATCTTTCATACTGCCTGAGGGAGAACAGCCAAATTTGAAAGCTAGGGACCTTTCTGATGTAATAGTTAATCACTTTAAAGGCATCAGTAATGTCCACTAGCAACAGCTTCTGTTGAATAAGCATATTAAAACAAAGGAATTCTGACATGTTTTTTTTTGAAACCTTAGTATGTTTTGCAGTAGTAAAACTGATTTGTTTGTGACTAGTGGAAAAACTGTAACTTTTTAAACATATTTTGGTGTAGACTATAAAATATTATATAGCTACCTAAGACTACATTAAATAGTTGACCAAAAACCAAATTAATATTCAGCACAATGAGAAAGATATTTTTCATATTTTGATGACAAATACAACCCAGTGGTGTAAATTTGGATAGTTAACTGAACTTTGTGAAGAGAAATATGTGTTGGGACCTGTCGTTTTGTGCTCACAGATTAAATTCTGTCCTGCTGAGCATTACAGAAAATAAAGATTACATAACATTGTCCAAACATGCACATATTTTTATTTGTCACAAGATACTATAATTCCTCTTAGTAACAACAAAATATATATTTACAATGGTTATTTAGAGAGGTTGTAATAATACAATTTCTATTATTACTAGAATTTCTTTTAAATGTTACAAGCAGCAGTATTAAATATGCACCAAACATCCAGTAAATTTGATAGTGAATTATCTAAATCCATTGTTTGTTCCCCGTTACAAAACTCTGTAATCTCATGACTGACAGTGTTGTTGTACTGCACAATCTGTGAGCTTTTGATGGATAACATTCTGAGCAAAGCAGCTGTTTATTGTATCTGTACTAGTTCTTACCCCACACTGTTTTTTAGACCATTATTAGTAAGTTTTGAGGTTAGAGAGGTACTGACCCAATCAAACATGTACAGAGCTCAGCCTCTGAGTTAATTAAATGTGGGTTAATAGTATATTATAAGGAAATCATTGTCCTTATTACAGTTATTAGGTAGTTAGTCAAATTATAGCTTCAAAGGAATGCAGAGCATGGAGAATTTTGGACTAAATTATGCATTTGAACCTTAGGCCAGCTTTTACTGTTGAGACAGTTTGCTGCTAAAAGAAATTGTGTGTCATTGAAATTAAATGCCTTTCTGGGGATGGAAGCTTCCATTTTTTAATGAAATTTCTAAGTGCGGTGTAGTGAAATGATTAAAATCTGTATTCCGGGAATGTGGTAGACAAAAAAAAAAAAAAAAAAAAAAAATCAATAAATGCTAGGAAACCTTTGCTGCTGGATGTGAATCCTTGGAATGAAATAGCCTGGTACAAAAATAATAATTAAAAACATATCAGCACATTAATGTATTTAGCATGAGTCTCACAAGACATCATCTTCACTAATTTTTAGCACAAATTTTACTCTGTAATGAGAAGCTTTTTTTTCCTCATATCCGTGTTCGGCAGTGTTTTTGCCCTTCCCCCAGTGCTCCTGCACTGCAATCATTGTGCTTGCACTTATTATGTTACAAATGACCGAGGTAAGGCTGACATTCTCGTTGCATGCAAAAAGAGCTAGTCTGCCAGGCTTTTTTTTTCCCCCTAATGAAGGAGCTTTGTGAAATCTCCCCATGTGTTAATACTAATGAAGATCCTCCAGCACAATTAAAATCGCAGCCAGTGGCTGAAGAGAAAACAGAAGACAATGGCATCTTTCTACATGTGCATATTTCTTTATGCATAGATCGACTTTATTTAGAAATATTGTTGATTTTTAAAATGGATATATGTAGTATTTAATAAGGTTAACAAGCTGTACATATTCTTGAATTCTGCAAGTATGTTGTTACCAACTCATACTGAAAACAGTTAGATTTTCTTCATTGCACTGTGGTTTAACTTGATGATGTTATAGTCATGGTTTGTAGGGAGCAGTCCTTGGGCTCTAGCAGTGTACTTTAACCCTGCTTGAGTTTGAGACTATGCCAAAGAAGGAAGAAAGAAAGAAAAAAAAAAAAGAAAAAAAAGGAGGATACCATGTGTGTAGTGTGAAGGGTTGGTGTAGGGAAGCACAGCTTTTAATTTCCTACAAACAACCTCTATGGATTGTTTCAGGCAAGGCGAGATGATTTATATTTAAAAGATGTATTTTTAATTTTAATTCTTGTGTGAATAGCTGGTGAGTGTTAATACTTCCCCTTGATTTTAATTTCATCCTGCCACCCTTGTTGCTTTCTTTTTCTATCGAGTACTTCAAGAACTCAAAAGTTGGAACGTTGCTTCTTTAAAATGTCTCCTTTTAGAAGTGGATCACTTTATTTTTTTTGTTTCGTAGACGTCAGTCGTTTACACCACAGATTCTATTGTTGATTTATTATTTTTTTTAACCTGAACTTAATCTGTAGGTTCTTAAGGTGGGCAACTTGGTTTCTCCCCCGACCGATAAAGTCATCATTAAAAAATGACCCAAGGTGGACTGGAACTTTCGGTCGCTGTGTGAAGAACGTGGCTCAGAACTTTTCCCAGCCCGGGGGCGGGCGCAGGTCCCGCAGCGAGATCCGCGATCCCGCCACCCGCTCGCTCCCGGCCCGGCCACGCCGCCAGCCCTGCGGGGAGCGCCGGCGGTGACGTCACCGGGGGCGCGGGGTCCGCGACCCCCTCCAGGGTCCCGCCGGCTGGGGGCGGGCGCTGTGCGCGCCGCCGCCCGCGCGCGCCCCCGCCCGGCTCCGGGGAGCGCCGGGAAGGGCCGGCCCGGCGCGCGCCGCCCGCACAGCGCAGGGGAGAGAGCGGGAGAGTGAGAGCCGCGCGCCCCGCGCACCGAGCGGCGGAGCTTCTCCCAGGTGAGCGGCTGCAGTAGGATGGTGTTCTACCGCGCCAGGGCTCCCCAACCCGAGTAGCGCCCGCCTCGCCGGCCGCGTCCCTGCCGGTGCGTATCGCCCCTTTGTTGTGTGGGCCGAGCGCGAGTCCCGCTGCGGGGCCCTGCCCGGGCAGGGCTGCGGGCGGGAGGCGGAGTGGCTGCGTGGAGGTGAGTCCCGGGGAAGGGCCGGGGCCGGGGTGTCTGCAGACGGGACGGCCGTGTTCCGAGCAATTTTAAACTTTGCTCATGGCCGCACGCCCTTTCCTTGGCCGGGCGGTGCCGGTCACGTCTCTGCCGACGGACGCCCGCAGCCTCCGGGGCGGCGCGGCGGCTTCTAGCGGCCACCGGGCGGCTCTTTTGTGTGGCGCTGTGTGGTACGCTCCGCTCCCGGCGGCGCTCCCGGCGGCCCTCCCGCCCCGTTCCCTTCTTGGCGGCGGGCGCTGCCTCGCTCCCCTCGGTCGGGGCTGTCAGGGCGGGCGCGAGGCGGGGCCGCGCGGGGCGGCCGCGGGGCAGCGGCCGGAGCGGGCGATGCCCCTCCGCGGGCGACCCTCGGCCCCGCGCAGCTCCCGCTCCCGCGCGCGGTGAGTAGCCGCTCCCTCCCTCCCTCCCTCCCTCCCTTCCGCGGGGCGCGGCGCGGGCCGGGAGCGGGCGCCGCTCCGCACAGCCGGCTCGCTGCGGGCCCCTCTGTCCGCGGCTTTGTGCGTGTCCCGTCCCTGTGAAGAGAAACAAGCAGCTGCAGCGCTGGGCCGAGTTGTTGAAATTTATCCCTTTGTGTATATTACAATATCCTCCATTTTTCTGCCCTCTAAACAACAAGCCTTTCGCCATCTTGGGCAAATTTTTATTTCAAACTCTGACCGTCTCTTTTAGGAGGGAATGCGTAGAAAACCTGAAAGCACTTCTGGATAAACATTAAAGTTTAGGGAATGTTACAAGGACAGATAGTGACGTCATGTAAAGTTTAAGGGGATTTTTGTCCAAGACTCTGTGCTTTCCCCTGGAATCCCTGATCTAACGTGTTGTAAACCGCACTTCTTTAAAGAGAAAGGTTCCTAGTCGTGAGCGCACGTACAGGGGACACTGAGAATATGCTTCTTTATCTGGTGCCTAGTTTCATATCGGGAAAAGAATCGTGCCGCCCCCCCCCCCCCCTTTATTTTTTTTCTGCCCTGGCCTTAGCATTTAATGTGCAGTGCTTAATTGTTGGGTTATTTAAAAAAAACGTTCTGAAGTTACTATGTTAAATAACAAATTATCTGGAGATCTGCATTGGTTTTGTTTATGGAAAGTATGAATCTGATGTGAAGTTTACATGAAACACTTGGTACAGAATCTTCCCTGAGAAATAAACAGAGTCTTCTTGGCAGGAGGAACATGGCTAAACAGACCTCCATTTTTAAATTACAGACTTGGAGGTATGTTTGGAAGCAAAGAACTTATTAAGGTATATTATTAAAAGGTTCCATCTGGAATGTACCTATAAATATTACATGTAGTTTGGGTTATGTTCCAGGTGCTGTATAATGTGTGTGGCTAAACCTAGTAACTATACTCAACTCATTCAAAGAACCAACCCTACAACAACTCCTTACCCAAAACCCAACAACAAATCTCTTTTCCTCTGACTACAGTTTTGCATCAACTGTTGTGAAAGGGAGAACAATAAAAGGTATTGTTCAACGTGTTAATTTGGTTCTCAATTGCCCTTTTTTGATCTTATGAAAGTTTTTCTGGTCACATGACTTGGTGAAACATGTAATTGGTAAGGAGTAATTGTTGTAGATAAATTTTTGTTTTTCCATCCTTTTTTCTATGCTTGTTTGACTAGCTCCATATTTAAAGTCACACTATGGAGAACATGAAACTACTTGTATTTAATTCACATTTTCTTAGTCTTCAGGATTGGGGAAAATATTGACAACAGTTAACATACAAAGTAATAGGAGTAGTTGTTTGTACATCAAGACTTTCTATCCAAGTCAGTATTAAATGCTGTACTTAAAGTAGCTTTAAGGTTATGTTAGAACAAGCGTCAGATGCTTACTTTATTTTTCTTTCCTAAATGCATCAGAAAGTGTGGTTGGATTTGCTGTTTCCTGTATGTGTGAATGCTGAGTAAATGAAAATGTTTAAACAGTGGAAAGCATGTGCAGCAGGTGATTCTAAATTATAAGTGCAGTGAAGGTCTAGAAGATTGGATTGGTTATAAATGATAAGCAACAGAGGATAAGTAGTTTCTGAAAATGGCAGTATAGCTTTGACATCTCATAATAAACCACATACGATTTTTGTCAAAATGCTGCAAAATGCTGCAAAGTAAACTACATAATGTTAAGAAAATGGTAGCCAAGGTAATTTTTGTAAAGTATATGTAGAGAAGGGAATATAGGAATCGTTAAGGAATCTTCAGTATTCAAGAAATACTATGTTCACTTCAGGCAGGTGATGCTGGCTTAATCATTGGGTCTACCAATTCCTGCAAGCGAGAGGAGTATCCATATCAGGTTGTGATGAAGTTGTTCATAAACAGAACTCTCTGGAAAGTAAAAAAAATTCTTTAGAGGATCAGGTATTGTTTCCTTTTCATTCCTGATCCAAAGTCTGTTCTGAATGGCACAGTATAAGGTTTTGTGACTATTCTGTATTGAAAATAAATTGGAATTGTGATACCGTGTTCTAGTTCCAGCCAGGACAGGGTTCATTTTTGCAGCAGCCAGGAGGGGCATGGCCAGCACCCAGTGGTTCTGACCACCTTACCTCTGTTCGTTGGGGGTGGGAAGGACAGGCAAGGCACTCTATTCCTCTTGGGGAGAGAAGGGCTTTCTTCCAAGTGAAACTAGGGTATTGTTGTTTCCGTGTGAATCTTTGGACGCTTTTTTGTAGTCTCTGTCATTGGTATAGTTGCTATTACTCTTTGTTTTCTTGTCCCATTGCTGTTTCCGGTAAATTATTCTTATCTCAATCCGAGACCTTTACCTTTTGTGCCTCCAATTCTCCTCTCCATACTGAAGAAGGGGAGGGAGTGAATGAGCAGCACATGGTTTCAGTGGGAGCAGCGAATTGGAGATTACCAGTCCTAAACCGTGGCATACTGGTATTTCTCATCCAAATTATTTTCTCAAACTAAATTCCACTGTGCTGGGTTCCTTACAGGTCTGTGTTCCCACAAAAGGTAATTGTTTTTAAGATTCTTGTAGATTGTCAATCCCATTGTAAAATTTTTTGAGTAGTGTGAGAGGGAAAAAAACTAAATGCATACTTCATACCTTTTGGTGAAAAATTCTTGATTTTCTTGAACATGTAATAAAATGTTCTGCATTTTCAAAAGGTAAACTAACAATATCTTTATAACATGGAGGGAAAGAGCATTGGTTTGACCACTGTAGTATATTTGTTTAATCTTTATGTTGACCTTATGTTAAGAAGAAAGATCTACTAGACTTTTTTGGTCTTTTTTGGGAGACACTTAAAATGCAAATAAGAAGGTAATAGAAGCCTTTCCTATAGGTCCTGTTGCCCTTTTTCATGTTTTCTTTGTTTGCACGTTTATTGTAGAACTGCATTATAAGGGAGCAGATGTTTTGCAAAACATCCTGATGTGTTGCTTTTTTCTTCTGGGAGTGCATAACTGTTCCTTCTGATGCATCGATTTGACAGCTGGTTGATTTCATGAAACTGCTAAGAAGCCATTAGTGGTGTCATTGAATTCAAGTAGAACAGTCCCTCCCAGCTTGAACTGCAATTGTTAAGGTCTTTGTTGCTACTTTTTGTTCCTATGCAAGACGTAGAATATCAGAGTTGCAAAGAAAATGAAGCTTGTGCACCCGTTCTCATATCCCAGAATAAGGGGAAGGAATACCTCACTGTTGTTAGTTCTATAATTTTCTTATAATGGTATATTTGGGAATAGGAGATCTTGACTGTTGGGAGGTATAACCAGCAATGCAGTTTCTTACACCCTTCCTCCCTCCTCCCTCTGGCACATGGAGGGTTTCACTGTGTGAACATTCTGTGTTCAAATCCCTTTACTGTGATCGTCTCCGAGATGCTAATGTATAGTTATCTTTAAATGAAACTTAAAAGTGTAAATAATGGTGGAATGTGGTTTTTTTGTTTGATTTTTTTTTTAATTTAATAAACAGACTATTCCATTAGAGTACTAAGAGTGATGCTTAGTGTTTTCATCACGTAGATAATTTGGCCCCAAGAAGATTCCTATAGTCTACCAGTTTTCTCCCAAATATGGATCAACTTCTGAGTTAATACTGTAGTTTTACTACAGTCCATTCAGTGAATTATGTCATACTACATTATAAACTAGTTTGTGATTGTTAATTGTCACCACAAGGAACACTGAAGCAGTTGTCAAGGTTAGCAGTGATTTTTATGATAGTTTGGTAGTTTACAACATTCTGAATGTAGACAAAATGTAGCAAGCAAGTATATGTTGGTCAACATATTTTATAGAAATAGGAAGTTTGTATTGAAGAACATTGAAGAACATTATGCACTATTCGGAATCTAGGTACATATGATCTTCCCTGCTGCATCAAAGAAAGAAATGAAATATCCTTTTTTTAAATGGACATCTATGCTTTTAAAGATTTTTTTTTTTTGTTATGCTACTACATTTTTACTTTAAAACCATTTTTATTGTAAATAGCAACAAACAAACCAGAAAGAAATCACCAGAAGATTCGTGTGAGGAAAACAGTACGTTCTCATTAGTTTTTAGTTTGTCTTTCTTAGGGCTTTATGAAAGCAAGACAGTATTGGTTTCACTGTTACAGAGATAAGGACTCTTGAAGGGTTTAGTCTTTTACCAACATCACAAGTAGTTGGTGGTAGAGGATGAAGAAAGAACTGCCTTCACTGACTTTAATCTGTAGTGTGCTGGGTAGTTGTTTCCTTGAAAACGGAAATGTGTGGTTTGTTAGCCCACAGAGTAATTGCTATGGGTAGGTAAGCAGAATGCAGCGCCTAGTCATTAAACAAAACTGGGACCATGTATTCATTCAGCCTCTGCAGAAGGGCCAGGCAAGATGCAGTATTTTGCCATTATTTTGTTTCTTAATCATACAATTTTAAGTGGTAAAGAGATATGTAGAACATATAGTCCAGTTAGCACAGAGTTTCACCTATTCACTGTGTTCTTATCCAAGTTCTTTAGTGTTTAAGCTATTTACTGTCCTAAATTTGCTGTTATATAGTGGCCAGGACTCCAGCCATTCCTTAAAAAACAAAAAAAAAAAAAACCAACAAGTATACTTTGTTAAAGTCCAATATAAAAGTTCTGCTCAGATTTAAATGGAAATAAATAATAAAAGTAATAATTTTATGGTATAAAATAGATTTTTGTTTCTTTTTGGGAAGGAGAAATTGTGGTTTATTTTGTGGTGTTAGCATTTCATGAGACCAGCTCTTGAGACATCAGAAAGAAACTCTTGGAGTGTGAGGAGGTCGTAATGGTTGTTTCACTTTTTTTAATGTAGCAATAAGGAAGAAAGGATACAAGGGTTTTCCCAGTTTAGTTTAACAGAATTAATTTATGTATTTGACACAATTCCTAATAACAGTTCCTTCTCTTTTTTTGGAATATCTTTCAGATCATTGGAAAAAAAACTAATATCAAAACAAGTATACATTTTAAAACTTTGCTTAGTGGCAGATGATCTTTCAAACATCGTCTCTGAAACTTAGGAAAAAATGTGCTGGGCTTGTCTGTGTCTGTATGATGCCTGTTGCCTTTAATGTGAATTCTCTCCTTTTACCTTGCTACCCAAGCCCTTCAGGGCCTCCTGAATGTCTTGTTTTCTGTGTGTAAAGGAAATAAGACTCCTTTCACTTGATGTAGGTCAGGCATTGTAAAGAGCTGAATGGGTTAAGCCTTGGTAGTTTGCAAAAAGAGATTGCAGAGATTTTTCTAGCTGCTGAGGGAGGAATCACCCTAAACCTTAAAATTCAAACTACTAAAAATGTAAAGAAGAAACTACCTGAAAAATTGTTCTACCTGATGGACTCTTTACATTAGCAATTAGTGGGGCTGCTAAATTTAAGTATTTGTCACTGGTAATGTTTACAGTGTAAAGCCTTGGGAAAGACGGTAGGCTTAAAAATAATACAGTGACTGTTCTGATAATGCTGTTGTCTTTTTGGAGCCTCACACAGAACTTAGTTCTGCTCTGGAATTGTTGGAAAGGATAATGAAAAATTTTCATTTTTTGAGTAATGATTAACCCTACCAGTATATTTTATTCCTGTAAATTACAGGAAGTATAAGGTAGATTTTCTTTAGAATACTTAATACAGTAATTTAAAGGCACAAAATAATCTGCCTAGCTATTCTTGAACTTGAACCTCAGTCCTGAGTCTTTTGGATTAGAAGATAAAACCTTGAGATCTTCCTGAGAGTATTTTTTTCTTCACTGAGCACATAGATGATGCTTTTGGATTGTGACCCTGTTTATAAATCGATTTGTGTTAATGAGTTAATGTTTTTCTAATGCTGAAAGTTTCTTTCATAAACAATGCAGTCCATTTTACCAGTTATCTATTTTAGAAGAGTGGTATGTAGTATCCAAGTATAATCAGCAAAATAATTCCACAACCACCTCCTCAGCCCTCAGTCTTTCTACAACAGGAAGCCAGTTGGACAAAAATGATTTCAGTGGTCCACTGGTGCACAGGGACATAATTGTGTGGATTTTGCCCCATTTTTTGTTCTCGCACTTTTCCACAAGCATGCACTCATTAATCAAAGACACTGTACTGTTGAGGGCAGAGAGGTTCATCAAATTGGCAGCTGGTTTGGTGTAAAGAACAGTGTGCTGAAGCTCTTAACGTGCTACGACATAAATAAATCTTACATCTTTGTATGCAAAGCCTGGAGGTTAATACTGTATAATTCAGTGTCCTGTCTTTGTTTTTATGATGGATGTTTTTAAGTGTTTGAAGCTTGATGCAAGCCTTCAAACAGGTCAGGGTAGACAGGCTGATGGGCTGAAGCAAAAACTTGGCAAAGGGGCTCATGTGTCTGCTGTGGAGGTTTTTTTTTTGGCTTGGAGATCATTGTTGTACTGCCTGTGCTGTTTTAGGGGAGTTCTAAAGATTGACAACCCTTGCTGTGCTAATGGACTTAGTAATGAAATGCAAGTAGTTTGGTCCTATTTGTTCCAAAGTTACTGCTGTTTGTATTTAGCCTTAACAGAACTAACATGTGGAACAAGCAAAAAACTACTAGGATTTCCCTGTAAAAATGGTGCTGGGGTTTGGCTTTAACATGAATTGGTTGCATATTCATAATTTAAGAACAGCTGGTTACAGCAAGTGCATAGTCATTTGCAAGCTATTATAAACCATTCTACTCACACATGGTGACTGTGCTTGAGCTTTCTATTTTATTGATTTACCTGCATTTGAAATCTGGTCGCTGAAGCCACAGAGGCCCTTCATTTTAGCTGTGCTTGCATCGTAGAACAACCTCTGTATTAAATATTTATTTTTAACTAAATGCTGAATAAAATGTTAAACTCTGTGCTTTGAAGAAACAAGGTGTAAGGGTGAGCAGTGACATACATCTTAAACATGAAATCTTGTTATGTAAAGACTAAAAATGTGACATCAGCCAAGCTTTGTAGTCGTTTTGTAACGTGTGTTGTTCTGAATAAGAAATCCTTGTTAGATTTACCCAGTGTTACCTTGCTAACACTGTAGTTGCTGATATATTTTTTTTTCATGCATTGTATACCCAATGGTTTTGGGGGAAAACCAAGAAGTATAACATGTGATTGTATTACACAAAATTAAGGTATAGTAAAATAGAAGTAAGCAGTCCTTTTGAGTATCCCATGGAGAAAATAATGGATGTATTAGGAATGACTGTACTCTTATAAAGGTATGTTTATCTATTATTACGATGTGAAAAGTACATACTTAGAAATATTAGTTATTAATATATATAAGCCGTGATGTAAAGTTGATCTCCCCACATTCAGTTTTGCTTTTCAGTGAGAAATCAAGCTTATGCAGAATAGTTTGATAACTTTTCTGTATTTTTGTTTGGCCTAGTGACTGGAACTTTTATAAGGAGTAAAATAATTTTGACAATAAAAGTCAGTTTTCTTAACATCCTTAGTTCTTCTGGGAATAAAAGGGAGCCCAGAATTCCTGCTCTCCATACATCTTTTGATCCAGTACATTGTAAGTTGTTAATTTGTTACTAATTTATAAGCTAGCAGGTAAAGAAAGTATTGCTGAGGAAAGTTGTAAATAAATTCTTGTTTCATATGTATGGATCCAGGAAAATGGGAAGTCATTAAGGGAGGTTTCTTACTGTGTTAGTCAGCAAGACAAAAATATCAAACATACGTGCCTGAAAGAGTCTAGTTTTTCAAGCTGTATCAGTTGATTTACTAAAAGATGTTATCATTCCTTAGAGCTCTGGTCTTGTCTGAGTAGTTACAGCAATTGAAAAAAGGATAAACTGTGAGAAATGCAAACCAGCATTTTTCCTTTGCATCTCTGATCATTTTTCTTTCTTGGAGTTACCCGTAGCACCTCACTGCTTCTTTTCAATGTTGAAGAAAGAGCTAGATCAGAGGTAACTGAGACTACAACTGTGTGGTTTAGGAGAGAAGTGGGGTGGAAGGGTGCTCAGTAGGTCCCTGGGGGTACCCAACCTCTACAACAGTTGTAATGCCAGAAACAGTTTCTTCATAGCACGATTGTAGGAGCTTTCAAAGCAGCAAGGAGAATTCCTGTTTGGGTTTTTGAGTGGTTTTAGTTACTGAGTCTAATATTAGAAACAGTAGACGCTTCCATTTTGGCTCTTTCAGTGAAATTACCTTACACAGGAGTCTAAAGAAGTAATTTGTTAAGGGTTTGGAGGGAAAGCCATGTGAAGAATGGCTGAGGTCTCTTGGTTTGTTCTGTCTGGAGAAAAGGAGACTGAGGTCAGACCTCATTGGGGTCTACAGCTTCCTCATGAGGGGAAGTGAAGGGGCAGCTCTGATTTCTGCTCTCTATGGTCGGGGACAGGACCTGAAGGAACAGCTGTAGCTGTGTCAGAGGTGGGTTTAGGTTGGGTATCAGGAAAAGGTTCTGCCCTCAGAGGGTTGTTGGGCACTGGATAGGCTCCCCAGGGAATGGTCACAGCCCCAAGGCTTCCAGAGCTCCAGGAGAGTTCGGACAGTGCTCTCAGGGACAGGGTGGGATTGTTGGGGTATCCAGGGCAGGGTCGGGGTTGAATTCAGTGATCTTTGTGGATGTTCAATGCAGGATATTCTGATATTAGGTGATTACACACCTACCCTCCTCTTAGTAATCGCTGACACTTAACCAATTGAGATTTTTTCACTGCGTTGTCAACAGAGACCATGTTAAAAAGCTACTGTCCCAAAGAAAGTGTGAGAAATGGGAAGAAAGTTGAGATCCCTAGTCTTGACTAAAGGGAGTGAAATACTGTGGATTATTGAAAAAAATCACAGAAATACATTCCAACAGTTATTATCTTTCTGGCAGCTTAGTTGAGAGTGCACTTGGATTTAGTCATACCTTAAATGTAACGGAGGATTTAGAGGATAGGGTTTTAGAATAGGTGTATATTTGAACAAAAAATGGGTATGCCCCATTTTAATGACATACTGAAGTGCTTCTGTTTGATGTTTTTCATGTCTTTTTTTGTTTGTTTTAACTTGCCAACAATTTGCCAAATAAAAAATATCTGAAGGGTTTTTAGAGTTACATGCTTGCCACTTAATGCATGTAAGAGTTTTGGAGCAGTAAATTTTGGAGTAGAAAAGAGAAAAAATGCATATGGAAAGAATCTATTACTAAAATGACAACAGACTTAGCAAGGGTCCTTTATTGTTCAGCCTTTAACTGTGGTATTAACACTATATTTTTCTGCAGTTCTCTTTTCTTCTTTTCTAGAAGTGCTTTTCAGGCCTGATTTTCCCCCTTTAAGGCTTAGAGGGTATATAGCAAGTTGTCTTCATGGAACCAAATATATTTTTGAGCAAGAATGGGAAGTACTGGTTCCATGGTAGAGCCTTATACAGAGGGCTAGTTTTGAACTATTTTTTTATGATTTGAAAAATGTAGTGTGTTCATTATACAAAGAAACAGTCAAAGGGCATGTGGGGAAGGAAGGAGCTCACTCTCACTTTAGCTTAAAACTAATGTTAAGTGCAGTCAGTTATAAAATGCTCTTTTTTGTCTGGTATTAGGAACTGAAAGGAACAGATTATGCTATGTCATTTTCCTTTTATTTATATGTGAGAAGGATACAGAGCAGCTTGAATACTTGCCTGTTTTTTGGGAGATGCTTTTCTATGTCAACCTGTTTCTGGTTATGATTGAGGTAAATCTTTTGACTTGCGGATGCCAGTAAATTTTCAGTGTTAGTAGTTAAGATGTTATAGATATACAGCATATTGGAAAGTTTATTGTGTTGATGTAAGTAGTTTATACAGAGCAGTGTTCAAATGTAGCCTGCAGTCTTTTAGCGGTAATGGAAATGAATTATGTGTTCTGAGAGATCCGTGAATAGTGTAAGGACTTTATGTTAAAACAAGCATGGGGAATCACTTTAAAAGGATTTCTTGGCCTCTAAATGCTTAATTTTTATAATTGTGGTATTTTTTATACCTTGCAGTGTGTTTAAAATAAATACATAAGCAATTGTCTTAAGGAATGATCTCTGTTACATGTTCTGGGAGACATTTGAAATGCATGTAAATGGGATCTTTTTGTAAAGCTGAGTTACTTTTTTTGCTCCATGTGTCTTTCCCTTCAGGTACCTGTTGTCAACATGTAAAGTTTTATGACTGGGCTTACCTGTTTGTCCATGTGCCTGTCCATTCCATGCTGTAACTTCTGTTCGTCATTTCTTTTCAGACATAATTGAAAGTAGGCTAGATAATTAACAGTAAAGTTCTACAGTTTTTTGAAAATCAATCACTGTCTTGAAGAAGATGGACAGATTAGACCTGCCAGCTGAGGAAGTGGTAGGGCCAGTATTAATGTTCCTTCACCGATGCCCCAAGCAGTTCTCTGATTCCTCAGTGTGTGCCCACTGTCCAACAAGTATATGTGCTGTCAGCACTGTCCTTGCCAAGTGGGTTGTTGAACTGGACTTGCATTTCCTCATGCGGTCTGGTTTATGGCAGTAGGGAAGTGCAGAGGATCATCATAGGAACACACTGCTCACAGGAGAATTTTTTCAGCCACCTCAAAAGCACATGAGGAGACCTGTAGTAAAAAGCTTTCTCATGATACCTTGTACATGGGTTTTGTGCACAGTAGAATGCAGATAGTGGATACTAAATTTTACTTTCTTTGGATCAAAATTTTGTTCTCAGGATAAATTCAGTATTTTCAGTTAGAAAATGTTGGTCACTTTTAAGTAGCATGACTAGAATTATGTTGACATCCGTAACTATGAGCAATAAGTACTCCAGTAATTTCTGTTGGTGAAAGTACCTTAGAATCATTCCCATGTGTGCATTATTTCTTACTGAGGGCGCACAGATAGTCTAGCACAAGTTGTACTGACTTGTTATCTTTCCAGTGCAGTATTACATGAGAGAACAAGCATTTGCATTAGCTTTCATTGTAGTTGAGGATTTTTCAGAACTGAAGTCTGTGAATGTACCAGTGCCCTGTGAAATGGATTATGTGCATGTGTCCCGTGGATGGCTTACAGACAGCTGATTGCTGTTTCATTAATAAAAGCAGGACCTGCTTTTATTGCTTCCTTTTTTAATGACTACTACTTATGTAGTCAAATGCAAGTGAAAAATACAAAGCTTTAAAATATATAGTCATAGTTATTTTTTAAGGCAGGTGAGGTGTCTGCCCTCCTCCACCACCTGCCCGCCCCCCACCCCGCCACATATTGTGGACTGGATTTCAGTGATGAAGAAGATTCACTGTCATCCTATAAATTGTAAACTTGACTAACAGGAGTCAGACTTGTTTATCAGATATTAAAAAGCCTGCATAGATAGCTACTCTTGTTGTAGTATAAATCATACTGGTTCATGCATGTGGCAGTACTGTGGATGCTAGAAAATAAGTTATAGAATTGCTGAAAAACAGGTTTCAGTATGTTTTCACTTGTTGAACAGAAGTCAGCTGCTGTTAGATCAGTATAAATTTAATTTTGAACAGAAGTGTAAGACTACAATTTCTAAGGGACTTGAAGAGAAGCTTAGTTTCTTAAACAAGACATTTAAGTTCCTTTTTTAATGTTTTTTTCTTGTAAATAGATTATTTTATATATAAAAATCAATGAAATAATCAGAAGTTGCATTTTTAAAAGCATATGGCCTCAGGATGATTAATTTTCAACTTGCCTGTTGCGTCTTTTCTGTTCTGTTTTTTTTTTTTTTTTTTTTTATGAGCCATAAAGAAAAAGGCAGAGGTCAAATGATCAGCGATCTGTAGATATCAAACCAAAAGTGAGTTTTAGAACAAACTTATATCTTGACTATCTTTCCTTCTAAATAAATGTAGTTTGTTAAAAACAAAAAACTATTCCATGATGGATTCTTACTAATCTGATTCAATGTTTCTTGTCTGAGATACTCAGATACTGGTTGATACTTAGGGCGATATTTTAAAAATATGTAGCATTTCTCTTTATGTTCTTCTTAGATGTACTTTGAATTCCATTAGTAGCAGAGTTAAATTAGTGCTAAGCAGGGGTGAAGTTTCAGTTTTGAGCTCAAGCTCCAGCCTTTAGGAGATGAAAAATCAGGGGTATTCTTCTAAGAAACAATTAATTCAGACTTGCTAGTTTGTGGCTTCTTATCATGTCATAACCTGTAGTGGTCCTTTCCACACAGTTTTAAGGCCTTTTTTTTACAGTATTTTGTCTTTTAATCAGTAGACAATCAACTTCCTTCTACAGATTCCTAAGTTATCTTGTCAAAACTGTGGTCTTATCCTGAACTTGAAAGCTCACAGAGCAGAAGAAAATACTTGCAAGCTTATTTTTGCCCAGAAAGAGTAGGGAAGCAGAAGAAAAATAGTTTGAAACACAAGTTCTAGATTTTCAAATAGGTACCCATTATAGTATCTTCAGGCTGCTGTTAGCTTTCCAACTTGCAGAAACCTAGTAGAATGTCTGGTACATTGCATTTGTTCTGGAATGATGCTAATATAATGAATGTAATACATGTGAATGGTTTGAAGTAAAAAATTATGACTACCAGTAGTTCCTTATTTTTACACTGTATTTTCTGAGTACAATTCACAGGGTTATTTGGGTTTACTTTCTCCCTTGTCTATGTGGCCAAGATTCATACAATTGCTTCACCAAGACTGAAGGAATAGGGGCAGTGGAGAATCCTGACAGAGCCCATCGCTCACACCTAATTATCAATTTTATTTTAAACTGGGTAAGATTGCTACCTTGCATTACACTTTCAACTTCCAGTGGTATCTTGTAGTCCATTGTTTTGCTGGCACAACACTATCTCAGTATTTTTTGTTCATTAATACAGTGGAACTGGTATGCAATTTTTGTTTCTTTGAACTAGTTGTTACCATAAATCTTTTTGCCAGAAGAATTACTGTTGTAAGCATACAGTTTGTGGTAATTGGGAGTGGAGTTGTGGCTGAGCCTCATCCCTGATGGGCTATAGTTGTGCTGGACAGTGACCAGTGTTGAAGGCAGTGAGACGTGGAGTGCCGAGGTGTACTGACCAATGACAAAAGGGTACAGGGGACACACAGGTGGAATTGCATGTAAGATAAAGAATATAAAAGGTTGGACTGAAGAACAATAAAGGGCAGATGCTTGAAGCCTTTTTTGGTGTTGGTTGTGGCTTTGCCGTTGTTCCAATAAATTACTACAATTCGTAAGTTGTTACCAAAATTCTTTATGGCATTTCACTGTTCAAAATGCAATTAAATTCGTGCTGAAGGACAGAGGCGAGGTTTGTAGAGTTGTGTGTGTAGCTCTGAGTTCCTCAGCATGGGACTACTGAAGTGCATCTGATAAATGGCCCTTAAGGAGTTGAAGGGTGTGGAGCATTTTACCTGCAAGGAAATAGAGTTTGAACTCCTCAGCCCAGAGAAAAGGTTCAGGGGAATCTCATTGCTGTTTAGAAATACCTGTCTGCAAGGTGCAAAGAGGACAGAACCAGGCTCTTTTCAGTGGATCAGGACAAAGATGGGCACTGACTGAAACACAGGAGGTTCCATGCCATGTGCTCTGGGATTACCCTGCTTGAGCAGGGAGGCAGGACCACATGACCCTCTGCTGTCCCTTTCAAACTGACCCATTCTGGGAAGTTGCCCTCAAACATCAGGAAGCACTTTTTATTTGTGAGGATACTGACATACGTTGTCCTGAGAGGTAGCAAAGTCTTCACCCTTGGGAATACTCCGAAGTCATCTGGACACAGTCCTGGGCAACTGATTCCAAGTGACTACTTCAGCAAAGGCTTTGACAAGATGGTCTCCCTTTCAATCTCAACCACTCTGTGATCCTGTGTGTCACTTGTTCTATATTTTGGGATGTTTTGGTGAACTATTTAAACTTACTTTGTGTCAGAATGGTACTAGGAGAGCATGCAGAGTCATGAGTTTTGACCAGAAGTATAGAATATTGCTACAGTCTTGAATTAAGACTCTCAAATTCTGGGGTCTTTAGGATTCATTGAAATAGAATGTATGAGGATTAAATTACAGGCTATCCATGTGATCTTTAAAAAGATAGCTGTTTGTCGTTCTGCAATTTCTTAGATTTAATGCACAATGTCCTGAGATAGGAGGACTCCATAAAAGTGTGCCTGAAGAAAATCAACAACTACGTCAAGTACAAAATGGGTTTTTTCCTGCTGCTTCTATATGATGTTAGGAGAGAATGTCGACACAGATGTTTTTAGTAACTTCATGCTGAACTGTGTGAGCACAGGGAACCCAGAGTATTATAGGTTAAACTTCCATTCTCTTTGCTGCTTTTCCTCAGAATAATAAAAAGGGTTGTTTTTTAGAGATTGTTTTATAATAAAACTTAGTAGGAAGTTCTTCAGTTCCGTCTTTGATGGATTACCTCATATATTTACACTGTCAAATTCTCCCTTACCCAAAATCTGAGGGGAAAGGGAGAAGGGTTGATTTTTCCTTAAATAAAATTTTCTCCTTTGTTTTTTCCCTGAAAACCAACAGTTATTTCCATTCAAATTTATCCATGCCTAAACACAATACTCAATATTTGTGTGTGTAGCTCCATTCTGTCAACTATATTTTGCATGCTAGCAAGGAGCAACATAATTTCTCTGTTCCAGAATTTTTAGTGGTTGTCTCTGTTGCAGGATTTGCTTTGCCTTTTAGTTTCAGGGAAATGAACCTTCTGTAGCAGGACTCTGTATTTAGAAAAATCTGTGGAATAGCCTTTACCACTGGTGTGGATTATTATTTTTTTTCAGGTAGCATGTTGGTACTTACCATGTGATCTGTTAAATCAACTATATATGCCTGGTAGGTGGCTCATGTCATGCCCTGATGACTTAGGGATAAGCTACAGAAGATGTCCATTAGTACTGTTGGGTTTTTTTGTGATACAGGCTTTTTTTATTGCCTTTGATATACATGGACCAATTTAAAGCCTTTTGTTGTTCCAGAGGAGTAATATATTAGAATTACTGTATTAATTTGATAAAATGTGTTCACTAGGTTTTTTTCAATGGTTGTAATTCCACCTTTGAATACATAAAGTGCATGCATGTGTGTATGTATGTATATAAACATACTGTGATTTTTGAAATTAAGAAAACCTGTGTTTCCCTTTGGTCTTTGCAATGCTAAAGTTAGCTTATCAGCTGCACTGTCTTGTTTTGTAAGGCAGTAAGCTTAAATATAATACGTGTCAAAAAACAGACAGAAAACCCCCAACAAACCCCTGTTTGTAATGAAACCCCCTATTTTTTCATTTTTAGCGGTTGTTTTGAAAAGTAATGCTGCCTAGTACTAGACGTGTAACTAGGAAACATACTCTATGATTCATTAGCTTGTAATTTTTGTGATTAATAAGAAGTGTTTTGATCTAAATGTAGTGTTATGTAAACTGATAAAGAGGACTACAAGATTTTTAATGTAAATAAAGTATTTTACTGAACATTGTAAAATGAAGATAAAATTGAATTAGAAAAAGAAAATTTGAATGAGACATGAGGTATTTTATTATCCCAGCTTCTTTGAATCCTGATCTATTTTCCTTATTGTGCTAGTTATATTACTAGACATTTGTTGTTGGCATCTTTCAATACAAGGCTATCCAAGTCAGATGTGAACATGTGCCTCTTCTGTCAAAGCATGAAGTCAGACTCATTCTCAAGAGCAGAATGGAGGAGTATGCATTAGGAAATGGAGAAGAAGGAATGTGGTATTGCTAAGGACTATGCGATATGTGAAGTAAGTGTTATTCTGGTTGTTTTGTATGGCAGCTGCCAGTGCAGGAGCCTGATTGTTGTCTTGGAAGAAGAGTGAGAGCCTAAAATGGTTTGCCCTACTGAAAGGGAATGGTGTGGTTTTTTTTTATATTGTATTATGTTGACTTCATTTGTGGATAGATGGAAACTGTAGGTCCCTGTGAGAATATTCCAGTGTCAAAAAGTGTTACATATGTGCTTAAGGAAGGTACTACTATCTTGGGCAAGAGTGACTTAGAATTGCAATAGATTATTGTTCTTCCTTAACGTTTATTTATAGGTAAAAGCCATCTCTATTGCTAAAATGCTCTTATTTGTTAAATCTGTTCCTGTTTCATCTGATGCACCTATAAAATATAAGTAATGATATGTAGTAAATGGTTTGATCCTGGCATTATCTAAGATATTTTTCTGGAAATGGATTTGTTCTTGTCCTCCAGTGCTTCTTTGCCAAATAAGCCTTCCAATACATTACTTAGGATTCTTTTTCCCCAGATTTTAATTTGTGAATTCTTCTTTATGAAAATCCATTATGTCCTACCTGCTTCGGGTTATGTGGTTTCTTGTATACTTACGTGGAAAAATTATTTTATGTATGGATAGTCCATCAAGAGACTAATTACAAGAAACTGTAAACAGGATCTATGTTTCTGCCTCAAAAATGCTGCTTCTGCATTAGGTTTAAATTAACTCTTCAGTGTCACACAATATGGGGAATCTTTTTCTGGCATGGTATCTTGGGCTCTAAACGCCAGGTGATTGGTAGGACAGGTTTAGCTGAGATATTGGGAAGGAATTCTTCCTCATGAGTGTGCTGAGGCCTTAGCACAGGGTGCCCAGAGAAGCTGTGGCTGCCTCATCCCTGGAAGTATCCAGGACTTGGAGCAACCTCCAAGGGATAGTGGAAGGTGCCCACATATATATATATATATATATACACACACACATATACACATACATCTTCGAAAATTTGTTTTTACAAGTTGGATTAATGGTTTTGTAGACAGGCAGGGCAATGTTTCTGTGACTGATGTAGAAGTATAAAGGCAGAAGATCTGATACAAAGGATGTTTAAATGTAGCTGTGCTTGATAACCAATTAATTTCCAATTTCATTTGGTTGAAATGCTTTAGCATGCAGCTGGTAATTCCTTTTATTGGAGAAGAGGCAAAATGTTTTTTGTCACATCACAGCATCTCAGTTTTGGAGATCAAACTGTTTTTTAAGGACCTGGAAATAATATCTTTGCGTGGAAAAAGTTATCTTCTTGTTGCAGTTTTCAGAATAAGACTCTTATATTAGCTTGTGTACTTGACATAATCTAATTGCGAATCAAATCTATATTCCATACCTTTTCTAACCATTTGTTGCTGGACTTCAGTGCTGTGAAACTTAAGAAAAGTTACTGACATTTTAGATATGACTTAACTATGTGCTGTGATAAACAAATTCCTAATAAAGGTATCTGTACCTTCATCATCATCATCTTCATCCTAATAGTCTCACTTAATTCATGTGAGACTTTATGGTTGCATTGCATTTTTGTTCTTAAGTAACTCAATCTATTAATTAAAAAAAAAGGCTTTTGAAACTTTCTGATAGCTTTGTTTTTTTCTTATTTTCTTCCTTTGTCTGATTTTTTTGTTCTTGCTTTCTCTGTCTTTTCTCAGCTGTGTTTGTGTCTGTGTAATTATTGCCTTTATAATACTGTCTAGGAGTCTCTGAATCATGTATGGTGCAGTGAAGCTTTGTGACTGGGGCACTATGCAAAGCAGTTACTGTGTCTTTTTGGCAGACTGGAGCAGCTAGCTATGTGAATACTGAAGCCATGTCTTGCTGCTCCCCTCTTGTTTGCAAGATTGCAGCAAATATGCAGTCTCAAAGTAGCAGTCAGTCTTCAAAGAGAGGATCAAGTCCTACTAGTGCAGTAATTCTTAGACTTTCTCTTTTTCTTTAGCTTGAAATGGATGTTAAAGGCTGAAATGGCACTTTGCTAGAAGAAAAAATTATTTTCATATTTTTTAGTCTTCTACTGAAGGTGACAACAGGAAGAGGAGCAGTTTTGAATTTTTACCGACAATGTTTTTTCCTTCACATTCTACTGGCAGTGTAGAGTTGTTAACCAACATGTCCTCACTTGTTAGAGAATAGCCTTGACACAATTTTTGTTTCTCAAATGTATGGAAGTGACACTTAGGGAGGTTCTATAGAATGGCCATGCTTTTTAGTCCTAAGTGTGCCTGCTGATACCTGGAAGTGCTGAGTCAGAGAAAAAATCTGTCATGTCTGTAGAATGTGGGAGTTGATGAAAACTAATTAAAGCGATGCAAAAGCCTTTCAGCACTTTTGGGCAAGCTTTGCTAAAAGATCATTTTTTCACAAGTGTTGAATCTTGATCAAAATACCTAATTATGATGTAGGCCATGTCACAGCTGACATCTTTGCTTTCAGCCATCATAACAGTGAGAAGTCCTGTTGTGGAAAGGTTCATGGCATAAGTGTGTCCGATGTGCTGACAGAGCTTTGACAGTCCATGCAGCTTTTGTTTCTTCCACAGTGCCTTCTTTTTCTGAGCAGCCAGGTGTTGGAATCTCACCTTGTCGAGCTGCACAAAATGGTCAACAATGTAAATAAACCCCCATAGCTCAGCTTCCTGAACTTTCTTGCTTTTTAGCTTGATCTAGAGAATAATTATGCAAAGAAGTGGCATGTTTTGTGGGCATACTTTACCTGAAAAATGCAAAAAAGGACTTTAAAAAGTTGAATTTGTTTTTTAATATTACTGAACTAAATGAAGCCTCCAGTTGATGGTTATGCTTTTGCAGTCTTTTACACTGAAACAGAAATAAGCTCAAAGGAGGAGTGTCTTTGAGCTTCACAAAGTGAAGATTGACATGGAGATTTTACAGCATTTGGAGATCAAATAATGAACAATTGCTTTTGTATGAGAATTATTAATATTTTTCAAGTATTTGAAGATGGTCAAACAAACAAGTTAAAATTAATAGAGACTTAAAGAAATATGACAGTTCAGAGGATAATAAGGATTCTGTCTAGAAGGTATTTACTTTGGTATGATTGTACAGTTTTGTGTCAGGGAAGGCTTAGATTGGATGTTAGGAACAATTTCTTCCCTGGAAAGGGGTTTTCAGACCCTGGCACAGACTACTCAGGGCAGTAATGGAGTCCCTGTCCCCGGCGGCATTGAAGACGTGGATTAGCAGTGGCCTTGGCAGTGATGGGGGAACAGTTGGACTCGATGGTCTTGGAGGGCTTTTCCAACCTAAGCAATTCTGTGTAAGTGGATCTCTGTACACAGTGATTGAATATGAGAGATTGAATATGAAATGATCAAATTACTTGTTTAAAAAACATAGAGTGAAACTATGTGTGAGCCTCAGTCAGGCAGTTTGGGGCCAATTCATAGTTCCTGTGTGCACCGTTCTAGCAGCTAACGAACCTCCGTATTTCCTCTACGACAGAGTAGTATAGTCTGCCCACTGCAGAATCAGGTACTAACCTAAGGGCTTGTGTGGCTTCTGCTTTCAAAAAGCAGTGCTACCATACTCACTGTAAAAGTATGGCTTCTTGCACTTAGGACGTTAGTCATAAAAATGGACAACTCCCATTTGCTGCTGAAAAGATGATTTCTTAGTACAGTGAAATTGATTAAACATTTCTTATCTTCATTCTGTTTGTACAAAGTTAAAATGTGGGTAAAGGCCTTAGTTTTTCTCCCACTTCTAGAATTTTGTCTAATGTAGGTGAAGAGTGGGTAGGTTTTTGAGGACTGATAAAATAATAATATGAGAAAACGTGGAGATTTATACCAGGATTTGAAAGAATTTAAACTGCTTTAGTTTTAGCAAAATTTAAACCTTGCATACTCGTGCCCCATGGTGCACAAGCTCCCAAAAAACAGAAATTGCAGGATTCAAGCAAATAGAGTCAAGCTGATGAAGAGCAATTTTAAGATGAAAACCTGAAGGATGTAAAGATTAGAGAAGGAAACCAAATTCAAAGGTGATATTTTATCTATTATGAGAAGAATTGTGTGATGTGGGGTAGGAAGGAAGTAAATTTGACCCAGAAGTTATTTTCAGTTCTGTGCCCTTTCCATACTGGTTCACTGGTTTGTTGAAGAGGGCAGGGGGAGAATTGCAAGCAGTCAAAACCCAACTACATAAATCTTTTAAACGAAATTAACCCAGAACCCAAAGTCTTGGAGAAGGCAATTGATTTCTGTTACTTAAATGTTCTTCATACCAACTGATGTATAAATATGATGATGCAATACTCAACTCCTGTTGTACTATCAGTTTTTGAAATCATAAGGGATAATTTGGCTTTGGCAGTTTCAACATTTTCTGAGATTTTTTTTGGTTGATCTTTTGCTCTAAATTTATTTTTTTGAATGATTGGTTCTCCAACATTAGTTCACCAGAGGAGATGAGTCTTAAAATATCCTGTAGAAGTATGTGTGTCTGTTTTTTTAAATCAGGGTACTTTTCTAAGACTGTATTTGGGCCCATGACTTCTCTCTTTCTTTTGACTATTCAGCGGAAGGGCTTTTCAAGAAATATATTGTCATGTACTAGTCATTGGTAGGTATTGATGACTTTTCTGCTTTTAAAATGATCAAAAATACCAAAAATGGCGTGTCTTGTCTTACATAGAGAAACTTGCTTCAGTTTTTTTCAAATGTTCAGGTAAGTTCAAAGGAATAAGGGCCCCCCATTTTATCAAATGTTCTTTCTATAGGGTTTTTGGCAACTACTGGTTACAAATATTAATAGAAGTATGAAACAGATTGATAATGCTCCCTAATCTCACCTTCTCAGTCTTTTATAAATGCTACAACTTCATTTGCTTTCCTGTCACAGTAAGCTTTTAGAGCAGACAAGTCCTGAATTAATGAATGAAAACCAGGAGGAGTGTAACCTCAAAACAGTGGTCTTTCAGTCTTTGTTTGCAGTGTAATTAAGAAGGGTGCTAAGTTTTTAGAAGACAGGCATATCTTTAGTAGTATGTTTGCATTGGAGAAATAAGCAAATTG
Organism: Agelaius phoeniceus; assembly: GCF_051311805.1. NCBI lineage: Eukaryota > Metazoa > Chordata > Aves > Passeriformes > Icteridae > Agelaius > Agelaius phoeniceus. The sequence continues at coordinate 51,013,169 of NC_135271.1, read as the reverse complement.
CCATCAAGATAGAAAATGTCTTCCCTCACAGCTTTATGAAAACGTTTTATTTTGCTGCATTCTGCAGTGCTTTCAGATACAAGTTTGGATTTAAATGAGAAGATGCCATTCCCATAATGTAAACGAGTTATTCTAATCTTGCTTAAAAACCCACCTTGCAAAGTGATAAGAGTAACAAAGGTGGGAATTCACCTCATCCTGACTTCCCACTGAAGTCACACCTTAATTAGCTTCATTTATATGCTAATATTAAGCACAGGAAGCTTCCTTTGTCTTTACCTTTTACACAGTAAGGAAATAAAGCAGGGAAGCCTGATTAGGTTACATTAATGTTGCATAGTCAATATTGAAATTTGAAAACAATAAAATCACTCTCGTCCATTGTAAGTGTCGCATTCTCCGTTGACCACTCTCAGGTTTCTGTTGTTGTTGTGGTTTTAGGTTTGTTTGTTTTTGTTTTTTGTTTTAAATACTCAACTTCCACCTCTCTCCATTGTTATTGAGTATGGAATGTTGGCTGTTTCTGGCCTTTTATTCTTAATTTGCATTAGGATTTTGTTTGTGTCTGAGGATATTTTGTTTTACACTTTCTAATAATTGGTTCTAAAAACAAATCAAAAAAATAAACCACAAACAAATGCTTCTCTCTAGGGCCTTAATAGAATAACTGGAAGTACTGAAAGGAAGAAGAAACTAGTTTCAAGGACTTCCAGTATTGGACAGTTAAATGGTTAATCCTGAGCTTGTCATGTTTGTGTGTGTGCAGTTATGTTAAGAAAGAGAATATTTAATCTGAAACAATATTCTTTGGTCCATTCGAGTATTTTTTACTGTATGGAGAAGTTAATGTTGTATAATTTCTTTCAGTTCATGCTAAATCATATCTTTGCTATTGAATTTTACCTTGGTTTTCCATTTAGGGCATCTGTTTATTCTGTACATTGGACACTGGGGCCAAAACCAGTCTGTGTGCTTTTAATCAGGGAGCCATAGTAGACCCTGTTTTTAAAACTATTTCATGACTTGATTCAAGGCTGAAGAAGCCGTGATTGTGCAGTATCCCCGCCTGCCAGGTGCTTAAGCAGCTGGTTATCATTCTTGGCAAGTGGCAAGCAGGAGCCTTAAGAACTTTTCTCGCTGCCTTCTGCTGAACCTCTAACCTTTGTCCCAAAGTTCAGGTCTTGGGGGACTATTCAGTGCCTTCAGGACTGATCCCAAACCCCAAATTCAGCAGTGCCACAGAAATGTATGTAGTCTTGCAGAATATTAGCTGAGAGCAAGTACTTGAGCTTTGAGCTTCAGTTAATGCAGGAAGTGCCATGTTTCCAACTTGAGAAAGGAAATACACTTGTGTTTTCTGCATTTGGGAAGACAATTCAGAGCTCTAGTCAGCCAGCAGGACGATTAAGAGTGTAGCAAAATGTGTACTTTTCGAAGCTTCCCCTTTCTCAAGTGTCAAGTTGTGCTCCAATTGTTAAAATTGTCTAATTACTGTGTGGTATCTTCTATCTTCTCCCTTGTTTTGGTTCCAGTAGGTTGGGGTTTTTTGGTGGTGTCAAAGTATGACAGTAGGCTAGAGAAGATGAATATCAATGTTCAGATTTCCCCTTGGGAGAATAAACATGATACCTTTCCTTTATAGGTTCTTGATGTCGCACTGACTGTTGTGAGGAGTGTTTTGTTCTTGGTTGTCCTTTGTCAAGGGAGAAAAATACCTATTGCTTTTCTGGCAGGCATGGGAGTTTAGCTTGACATTGGTGGCCAGAACAAACAAAAAAAAAAAACAGTTGGAGTTAATGCCCACACATTTCCAGGTTGTAATTTAAGATTACATTTAAAAAAAATATGGCTGCTGTTGATGCAACTGCCTACCTAGATTTAAATTAGCTAGCTTGCCTAACTTTTAAAGAAGTTCTTACTCATATAGATGACTGAAGTTTTGTTTGTGTTAGCTTATTAGTGTGCTTTCTTGTCTGTGCCACTGTGAGATAGATGAGCTTTATGCTCCCAGCAAATGTGATGCTGTAGAAAAGGATCTAGAGTAAAAATACTTGTTTTTCTATGCATTTGTTTTCTAAAAAGCATTCCATCTAAAAGCCCTAATCAAGGCAAACCCAGAGAAAAATCCTGAAATGCCATTTTGCTCTAGCATTTTGATACGTAGGCAAATGATGCCTCTTTGCTTAGTTAAAATTGTCTGTCAGTGTAGCTGAAGAGAGCACCTCTAGGCTTTGTAAAGCAAGTCCACATTTAATTTTACAGAAGATATTTTTAAAGTACGAAGCTGTGAAATTTCACTCAATCTTTACATGTCTTCAGTGAAAAAAAAAATCAGAAAACCCCAACAGTATTGGATTTCTACTACTGTAACAATAACATTGTTCTGAAATGGAAATGTTGCATCTGTTTTGCTGTTTTTGGTGTCTTATACACTGTGTGTGAGCTAGGTGTTCAGAAAAACTTGATCTGCCCAGGGAGAAAAAAAGTCTGGGAAGTAAACAATCCAAACAAGTGCTGAAAATTATTTTGAGTTTTAAATTTTCAGTGCAATATGTGTGGATTGTGTACTGACACACAGATGCTTCTGAATTCTCATAGCATGAGGAGAATTTGAAATCTGCATGCTAGAGAGCATCGCTAATGGAATGAAACTCTGGTTCCATTATTAAAAAAAATAACATTTTCCATTATTTTTTGGAAATTACTTTGCATTTTGACAGATTCCTTTGGCTTACTGTGTTTATCAAAGGGGTGCCTGTTGTACTGTACCATTCACAATTTAGTTATAGTAAAATGGGTATGTGTATTTAAGCAGATGGTTGCAAAAAAATAAAGTGTTACTATATAACATTTATCTTCAACTGTTCCTCTTGTAATGGCTCATATCTGGTACACAGTGCTTTCAGTGTGCTGGAAATGCCTCACGTACTTTTTTAAAATAAATTTTACTGTTCTGTTTGTGTCTTTGTCCTTGCAAAAGTTGCTTGATGACTCAGTTGATCATCAGTTGTTTTCTGTTTTCAGGTGGCTGAACAGCAATGTCACACAACTGACCATGTTGGTCATAGTAAGTAAGCTGTAGCAGTGAGCATTCTGATAGTTCTGTGAGAAGCATAACTCATACAGGGAAAAGGAAAATATTATTTACTGAATGGCCTAGTGCTAAATTCTTCATGCAGGTCGTGATTTCAGCCAGACATTAAGTACAGCCTCAGCTAAAACTTAGGGATTAGTCTAAGTAAAACTTAGTCTGTGGGTGCAATTATTTTTGTGACTTCAGGTTTAGCTGTTGAGAAGGTCTTTAACAATTAACATAATACTGTTATCATTCTTTCTGGATTACTTTGTATGTAAGCTTGAAATATAAATTAGATAGCATTAGATAATTTTAGTATATACCTTTAATAGGTTTGATGTCTGTTGTACAGTTTACAGAGTATTTAAAACTAATAGAGAGTTTGTGCTGTGAGGTTAATTCCAAAATCAGTTTTAGCAACTTTTGCACAGTCAGAGAATACGTGATATTTTGCTAGATGATAAACATGAGTTTTCTTGTTTTACTAGACTGGGCGATAACAGTGGAGTTTTATGTCTCAATAGCGACCTTCTGGCCCTCATCCCAGTTAGTAGAGGTGAAATGTGCGCTGACAGTAGGGAAGAAAAGCCTAAACCAATAATTTTTGCATGCTGGTTAAAATAATTTGTCAGATTAAATTTAAAAGGCTCAAGTTTCAGAAGTGCTTTCTGTTCAATGTGGAAGAAGCTGTGGCAGCCACTACATGTGTCTTAATATAATGTTTGTGGGAATGGCAAGGGCACCACCTGCAGCTGCTAAATTCAAAGAACGAATAGGTTAATATGAAGAGAGCAGATCTGCTAAACTGGAGGGATCAAGTGAAATAAAGTTCAAAAGAACAGTTTTCTAGTGAACACATTGCTTGGCAGGCAGTGATGGGCGAGCAAGTAAGGGTGGGAGGTATGATAGCCTGCTATTTCAAAATCATGAGCAGCATCCTGAACCATTAAAAAAAATCAAAAAGCAGAACTAGGAAAGTAATTAAATAATTTGCAATAACAGAAATAGGAAGGCTTTATCTGTATTTAATGTTTAGTGCAGAATCAGCTATTGTGAAACTTCCTGTAATGTGGTAATGTACTGCCAGCTTCTGTAACCTGAGCTGGTTTTAGTGAAAAAGCCTTCATTTACTAAAAGCTTAACCCTGTTGTTTTTTTGTTAATGGGGTAATGTTTTTTGCTGGGATAGGAGTACTGAGAGTGCTACTTTCCCAGCCTCCAATGACTGGAAGGATGTAGAAACTTTATGGAAGAAGCTTCCAGTTTTGCAGAAGATAAGGGGATGGAATACATAATTGGTATTAAACATTACCTGTATGTTTGGCTTTGAAAAGCTAAACCTTCTAGCTTTCTGACTTGAAAAATTTTGTTTTTTTAAAAGTCCTTTACCTGGGGAAGGAGATAGAATTCTACTAAGAACACAGGTGCATTGCTTGAGTTAAAAGTTTGTCCTGACTTCTGAACACTCAAGTGTTACAAAGGCTCCTTCCTCCTTAATGTTCTGGGAGTTATTATCGATGAGTCCTACTCATAGGGGCAACAAGTCCTACTCTGTGGGGCAGTTTTTCCTGGACCTCAAGTGTGGAGTGAGAACTGCTGCTGGCAGCAGCTGACCACTGTTACTCTGTGGAGTCATCAGGATGAATGCTGAAGAAAAGAGTGCCTCACTCAGGAAAATGAGAAAAATGCTTCATAAATGGTCACGTTGACATGCATGAATTTCCTCCCTTTAAGTATGCAGTTGGAGAAGGACAGGAGGAATTTACAGAAAGATTTATGCTTTTTGATGAGTTTTCTTGTAGGCATTAAAAAATAAAAGAGAAACAATAGGCAGGTGTAGATATCTTTATTTCAACAAACTTCATTTTGATGCTGACTGTTAGTACTAACTCAGTGTGCCAGCTTATTTTCTTTGTGTGTTTGTCCAACCATGCTTAATTATTTTCTGAGAGATGAAAAATATCAAATCTCTGAATAATAATAAAAAAATGTATCCTTAATAATCTCTAACATTTTTGTGAGTACAGTCAATTCTTTAGCTTACAGATCATACTGTCTTTGCTATGAAGCAATAATAACCCTTGCATCCAAACAAAGAAATGGCACTTCAGTGTGCCTTGGGTTGTAACAAATAGGTCAATTAAGGGAGAGCTTGAAAAGATAGGGAAAAATGGCAAGTAGTAATTCCTTCTGTGATGTCATTTGTGGTGTTGCTGGTTGGTCTCTTAATTTGGTGAGATTTCTTTTTCTTTTTTTTTTTTCATGTTACAGTGATGCCATTTTAGATAGGAAGTTCTTGTGGATGCTAATTTCTACTCCCCAAATACAAAATTTTTTAAATTCCTAATTGTGGCTCCTTTTATTTGTACAAAAGGCAGCAGTGGTGAATTCTAACAGTCCCAATTTATTTGGGGAAACAGCTAATTTAGAATGTTGACACAGGACTTGAAAGTTATGCAGGTAATACTTTCAAAAAATTTTTATATGGTTGTAACTAAGCAAGTTATTAATGGCTATAATTAAAAAAAAAAGAGTTCAGAGTAAAAGATCAGCAGAAGGCTGAGCAAAATTTTCTAGAGTAAAGTTATGAAATTAAGAAGAGAGGTCTCTTTGACAAAAATTGTCATGACAAGGTAAATGTCATGTTTTTGAGAGATGTTGCCATTACAGGAATACTGGTGTTGGGGTGAGTATGGTGATGAGCAGAAGCATCTTCATAGGTGAGATCTACACTTAAGGATTTTTCCCCCATTTTTTTGGAGGGGAGGGCAGAGGGGGGAAAAATAAGAGCAAAGAAAAGCAACATGTTAGAAAATTCAGAAATCAAGTGTCCTACAGAAAGTTTAAGTAGGGATTTAACAGGTTTTGAAAACTACCCGTTTTCTTTTCACAGTAACAAAGTATTCAGTGGCCTACTTGGAATTGGTGACTATGAGTGTGAAAGCAAACATCAACAAAAAATGAGTGTGAGTCAGACCCATGAAAGATTTCATGTATTTCAGTTTAAAATATGAAAGCAATTTGCCAAGAAAAGCCCTTACTTGAAATTTAAATGTAGATAAATAATAGCCTGTTTGCAGCTAAATAAAAGAAGACTTGCAGAAACAAGCAAGTTAGGCAAACAGTTTTTATTTTATTTTTATAAAACCATCTGCTTTATCACTTGCAGCTTCTATGTCTCTGAATAAAAGAAAATTAACAAAAACCAGGATTATTGAACTGGAAGTGAAATTTGGTAAGTCTGGGCAGCTAATGAGAAACTGTTGATAACAAGTTGGAACACATGTTACAGAGAAGTAAGGAGGAAAAAAAGAAGAAAAATTTGGTGATTTTGGGTTAATAGAAGTAGTTCTATGGCTTTACGGCAGTTTGAATTGGTATCAGTAGCTCCCTCTCCACAACTGTTCCCCTTCTCATCAAAAGTTAACTTAAGCATCTACATACATAGCTGTATTTGCCTTTTTACATCATGTAATTACTCCAAAAGATGCAGAGAATTACTGGAAATGTCCATTTGGTTATGGAAAAAGTATCTCTGTTTTTATATTACCCTCAAAACAATTCTGGTGCCTACAGTACAAGGAAGATGCGGAGCTGCTAAAGTAGGTCTAGAGGAGGCCACAACAGTGATGTAAGGGCTGGAGCCCTTCTGCTCTGGAGCCAGGCTGGGAGAGCTGGGGGTGTTCACCTAGAGAAGAGAAGGTGTGCTGGTGGTCACAGGGGTTTGCAGATGAAGAGAGAGACGAGAATGTTGACTCTATGATCAGAAGGCTTGATTTATTATTTTATGATATATATATTACATTATAACTATACTAAAAAGAAGAGGAGGGAAAAGGTTCCTTCAGAAGCTTGCTAAGCTAAGAATAGAATAGAAAAGAATGATAACAAAGGCAGCTCTCTCGGACTCTTTCCGAGATAGCTCAGTCTTGACTGGCTATTAATTATAAACATCTAAGAGGGGCCAATCACAGGTGGACTTGTTGCATTCTACAGCAGCAGATAATAATTGTTTACATTTGTTGCTGAAACTTCTCAGCTTCAGCAGGAAAATCTTAAAGAAAAAATTTTCACAAAAGGATGTCTGTGACAAGAAGGATCCAGGGAGAGCTCAGAGCTCCTTCCAGTGCCTCAAGGGGCTCCAGGAGAGCTGGAGAAGGGACTGGGGACAAAGGGTGGAGGGACAGGAGCCAGGGAATGGCTTCCACTGCCAGAGGGCAGGGCTGGATGGGACATTGGGAACTGGGAATTCCTGGCTGGGCTGGGATTCCCAGAGCAGCTGTGGCTGCCCCTGGATCCCTGGCAGTGCCCCAGGCCAGGCTGGACACTGGGGCTGGGAGCACCTGGGACAGGGGAAGGTGTCCCTGCCATGGCAGTGGGTGAGATGCGATGGGCTTTATGGTCCTTTCTAAACAGAGTCATTCTGAGACTAGAAAAGGAGGCTGTTCATGGTTTGTGGTAATAATGTTTGAAAAGTGGCAGTTTGGGGTTTTTTTTAACTGTTTAGGTGGATATACGCTTAGCAAGCTCCAAAAAAATTTAAAAGCTTCCAAAACATGCCATCCCCCACAGAACATGAGAATTTGCTTTCTTCGTACATGTGTAACAGCTGGAGATTTAATTACATCTTCACTTTAGTATACTAACAATTAACATTGACAAAGAAACTAAAGATAATATGATTGCAACAGTTTCATATGCTTGCAGTAATTATACTGAGCATAAATAAAATACAGGACAATTGTACCTTTTTTCTACTTGTTTCTATGTAATTATTTTTAGAAAATCATCTTATAAAAAAATTGGAAGTAGTTTATTGCTGTATGTTGTCTGCAACTTTGGTTAGTGAGTATGTACTTGTATATCCTTCTATGTATTTAGATGCCTCTGTTGGGTAAAACAGCCATGCTAGATCAAGCAACTAAAATTACCAAAGTAAAACTACAAAAGGACTGAAAGTTTCAAGGAAAGAGTTAACGAACTGCATATTTATCTGTGGAACACCTATTTTTTATTATAGTTTTCTTTTAAACTAATAGTCTACATTTGATGTGTTGTAAGTTGTAATAGGAAGGCAGTTAAAAAACCAAAACAAAGCACACAGCCCCTTTACTGACAGTTTCTGTAAGACTTACTCCCAACTTTGTTAATGCTTCTGCTGCAAACCAGATTTAATAATGGTTATCTGCTGAGGGGCAGATTCTAAATTAGTATTGTAAATCCACTGTTAGGAGGAGTAAATGGTTTGTTAAACTTTAATGTACAGATGACAACTGGAGTAGCTCAGATGTAAATTCAGTTTTTGGTAGTATCACCGTGTTGTTTAGACCAGCTGATTTATCTTTGCAATAGCAACATTCTGTTTGCACAAGAAAGTATTTTTGTTGTTCACAGTTCCTTCAAAAATTTAAAAGTTCAGAAATCTTTCCAAGTACATATGATTAGATTAGAGTTTTCACTTTGTTTGCTTTGGCTTTCTTACAGAAGGAACTGTTCTTAGCATTTAAAAATAAAGCTTTGTCCACTTATAGGAAATGAGAAATATTTTTTCTCACTAAATTTCAGAGTCTTATTATACAGTAGCTCTGAAATTTAGATTTTCAGGTTAAGAAGACATTTCTAGTTGACTATTGAAAAGATATTTTTCCATATGTAAATTTTTGCCACCTTATTCTTTCAATCTAAGTCTTCAGGAATTTTCTTGCTGGTAACTCATTTTGAGTATTGTGTTCCTGTTTCAGCTAGAAAGCTTGTTTTAATAGGACTTGACTAATTCACTCAAGGAAAGCTCAAAAAAGTCTGGTCTTTGTAAAGGCTATGAGTTCAAGGAGGGAAGTGTATTGCATGTGGGTTTTTTTTGCTATTTACCCAGACTACCATTGATAATTATACATTTGATTCTTCAAAAGTTGAGATTGTAAAATAGGTACTTTACAGGTGTTATGAAGTAATTTTTTCATAAAGATGCTCGCAAGTTTCATCTAGTGTTCAAATATTTTGCTCCTGTATACTTAGCATCTTGAGGGTTTGTATGGCAGTGTTTGAAGTTCTGGCTATCATATGTGATTACATACATATTTGTAATACAAAATTGTTTCTTCTGCGGTCCAGTTTATCTATAAAATCAAGCTGCAACTTCACTCATTTTAAAATTAGTCTAGAGTACTGACATTCATCTGCATTTCCAGACTCCAGAAGTTACTATCTATGAATGCCTTCATTAAAGTCATGTTGTAATGAGCCTGATGGAGTGTGTATTCTTGTACTTGACAGACAGCGTACGTGTGCATGTACGTGCGTGTATATATATGTTAATGCTTAACAATATATATATGTGTACCTGATTAGTTTTATTGATCCAGGTATAATCTGTTTTGTCTGAGGACCTAATTCATTAGGTATTCTTTTAGTAAGTCAGGATTCTCTTTCCTCTTCTGATTTATCTCTAATCTGGATTTTTAAAAAAAAATCAGATTGTTTATACATCAAGAGCTGAAAGTAGTTTTGCTAGTTTCAGTGGGGCTGTGATAGTTTATTCTGTGTAGTAAGTATCTTACCAGGCATGTTTTGTTTATAAGGGAAAGAATAAAGTAAATTGTGATGGTGTGCATGTACATTATGTAAATACAGATATTTTCTAACTAATTTTTACATGTTTTGTCAATAGTCAAAGGTTTTCTTTTTAGATTTTTCAAAGGTAATTTCTTTAGGGCAAACACAACAGGGAAAACGATGTATACAATTTAGTTTTCATATTCTTGCACAATTCAGAGGAAGTAAAGAAATTATGTATTAGAGTACACCTTAAATGCATATCAATTGAATAAAGCATGGGCTTAGAGATAGTTGAGGGTTATATGTATTACCTGCTTTAGATATTTTACAGAGGTGATGTCAAGGTGAAAGCATACTTGCGGAATGGTTGGAAATCATTGATATTCTGACTCTGAGGCTGTAAATGGCTCTGTGGCAGATGGAGGCTTTGTCAAGGAAGAAAAATGGCAGCTCTGCAACATCAGAGACACTTTTGCTTAGCAGCTCAGCACATAGCCCGTGACCTTCCAGTGTTCAGGAGTTCCTCCTGTGCTTTAATAAATTGTCCTCTAGTTTTACTCCCTAAAAGTAGATAAATGGTAGTCATTGTAATTCAGTACAATTTGTAGTATTTCATTGTGAAAAAAGTATAAGCCTGCTTTATTGCTAGGTATTTAAAAGTAAGCTTTGAAGCATGCTTACAATTTCTGCATTGACGTGCCAGTAATAGCATTTAAGTAAGCACTGTGTAATGCTGAAAGTGTGGGTGTTAGTGTGCATGCATATGACTACGAGTAAAGCACAACACAAAACCAGTATATGCAAACTGGATATGTATATGTGTGTATTCTGTGTGTCAGCATGTATATGTTTATGAATATTCTCCGGAATATTTGAAACACTATAAAATGGACAGTGTTAAATTTTGGAATATACTCATACTCTGAGTATCTGTATCTGTGATTTATTGCAGCAAGATATAGAATTTTAGACTATATACTGAAGTAGCTTCCTCTTTGGAGTTCAGAGAGAATAAATACAAATAAATAAATTTCTGGATGAATGCTTTTTCTTATTGATAAAAATTCAAGTATGTTTTAGCATGCACCTGGCGTTATCTTATTCTATGTGGTGTTGATACAGTTTCATCTATATTCTTGTCAATACTTTTAAAATAAGGGTTCACTTTCATTAGTAGAATAACTGGTTTCTGTGTTCTCATGCCTATGAAATTTATGCCAAGTTGTGTGAGTTGTGAAGTTTTATGTTCTGTGCTTAAGGTATATGCATGATTGCCTAGTGTCAACAGTGATGTACCAGAATCACATATTTCATATGTACAGTAAATTTGCACATCTTGTCATTCTCATTTGAATTAAGACTGTATCATTTAACAGTTTTCTATATTCTTAGCTTTCATATCCACTAGATTGATCACTAATAAAGCCAGTGATGTCAGTTGCTGTATGTGGCTTCAAGAGCCTGTAAGATCTTGTAGAAAATGCTCAATTGGACTGTTGATCTATATGACATGGCAGTAAGTCATTGTTAAAAGTGCAAGCTTTTCTCAGCTATCATCTGCCACTCTTTAGCCTAGTTGACAACTGTTAAGAGTTTCAGAAAGCAATCACAGAAGAAAATGACCTATCACTTTCAAGGGTCAGGGTTGTTGCATTAGAACTTCTTTATTTCAGAGCCTAGAGGTCATATAGTCCTTGTGTTTAAATTAATCATGCCTCCTGTATCTCTTCAGCTTCAGTCGTTTTGAGATCTAATGTGGATGGCTTTATTGCAGAAGGACAAATGCTTCATAATTGAAAGAAGCATTTTTGATAGTGTGTGATAGTCTTCATAGATCTTTTTATTAGGACGTGGTAGTGTGTGAATAAGAGTAAGACCTCTTCATATGACTTATGACTGGATGTTTGTATCTTGTAGCCACGTATCTTTAAAACTGAGGAAAATGGAAGAAAAAATAAGGCCATGTGTTTTATGCCTTCAGCTTTCAAAGGCTCTTACACCTGTGTATATGACATAGCACTCCACTGCTAAGTTAACAAGCACCTAAGTTAATTTCCATAAAGACAGTTTATGGAAATTCTTTTGCTTTCAGTTAGTTACCTAGTTCATTATGTCCAGTATCTTGATAGTATTCCTGAGCTGTATAGAGACCGTTTGATACAACTTGCTCCAGGGATGCTTAAGTCCATATTCTGACATGTAATTACTTTTCTCTATGTTTTCAGTGGTCTTTTATGCCACTTTAAAAAGTGGCATAAAAGAAGTTAAACTTTCTTTTGGACTTTTTTGATGTTGGGATGGCTGTTGTAACTATAGAATGACTGAATGGCTTCCTTACATCCCCCAGATGAAATAAATTACAAATTGCTTCCATTTATTCCATGAGAGTTGTGAGCAGTTTTTGTATACTAGAGTAAGTAATTATTTGCCCTTTCCTTTTCATGGAATTAGGGTTTTGTAGTGTTAATTAAAAAAAAAAAAGGAGGAAAAACACTCATGCCCACCCAAGCAAGCACCATGTAATGTGTGACCCCCCTCTCTCACCCGCTTCTGCAAAAAAAAAGCCAACCCTACCAAACAGGTCCACAAACATTTGTTCCCTATTGTTTTGTATTAGGTTTTGGTATGACTTTGGAGCTTATCAACAATAATACTAACTTGATAGTACCATATGGTCACAATGTGTTATTTGTATTAATTCAATGAAAAAAAAAATCTGTAAAATGAGAACAGTACAAAAAATTAGTGCGCTGTATTCTAGTTTCAATAGTTTCGGGGTGATTTCAAAACATAGGTTTAATACTTTTGGAGCTAGGGGTGCAAATAGATTGCTTTTTATCTATGAAGTATAGGACAGCCTATAACCTGCAAAACCAAAATATGATATTGGTATAATGAGAGAAAAATGTCTTTTAAAACACCTTTGTAATTTTTAATTTTTTATGGTCACCTCAGAGGAGTAGAATAAATAATTCCATTCTGTATTAATCTCTTTTTCAGTAAAATGTTTTATGTACCTGTTATATATACAGCATACTTTAACGTACTGTCACTGAGCTTGCTGGTTTGTTTTAATTTTTTTCATAATGTTCTTGCATGTTCAGGCAAAGAAAATACACCTGTATTCATGTAATGATGCTAAATTCTGTCCTGTTTAATCATTAGATAAATAGAGAGGCTATTTTTCTAAAATGCGGTGTTCTGTTAAATTCTTGTATTAAGGGGTGTGCAACTTGAGCTATGAAAGTATAGTTTGTTCCAAGTGACAGCCAGTTTTTATTAGATGTTCCTGCAGTTTTACAGAGGAAATAAAACTCCTTTGTTTCTATAGTACCCGTTGATTTTTCATTCAAGGGTACATTCGCAATGCTGATAGAAGCTATGCAATTAGAATCTGCATTTAGTAGTAAGCAGAGAAAGAAATTTTGTAAAATAATAAGCGTTGTACATACAGTGTTCAAATATTTTGCAGTATTGCTGTACTCGAAGCACTGAAACCAAGAGGATAGAGTACTTGAAAGGTCGAAAAATGAGAGAACAAATGATGCAAAAAGAAAATGACACTGAGGTCTTGGTTTAATACAAATGTATTCCAGGTTGATGGCTGATTTCATTAGCAAATCTCATTGTTATGCAATGTCTGTTCTTCTGCAGCAAAATGAATATTGTATTCTCAGAGTGTCTGTGTGTGTATATGTACTTTGATGATAGATAAAGAATATATTTATTGTTGTTCCGAGCTTTAAAAACTTCTGAAATATAGTTTCAAAATAATTTATTTTCAAATTTCCAATAATGTGGTAAATTAATGGTTATTTTAATGGAAAATAGCAGTTTAACTCTACTTCTATGTGCATTTCTCTACCTATGTGATCTTTTCTCCAAAATCTTATTAAATAGCAGTTAATACTGAATTTATCCCCCCCAAATACATATGTAAAGAAAATATGTAAAGAAAATCAAGAATATTGGTTTCTGTAATGCTTTTCAAAATGGATGATAGTAATGTATGCAGGACATGGAAATAAACCTTAACTTGGTGTCAAATCTCATAAAACTCAAATGACTAAATTTTAATAGATTATATTGAAAAATGCTAGCAAAACTTTATGGTAAGATATATCAACTTTATTATGAAATTACATTATTTGGTACATAGGACAGTGTGTTCCTTGACATCCTGATATGGTTTAGTTTCGGGTTTTTTTAGTTTGTTTTTTTCCAAGTTGCTAGTTAAAACCATTTAGTAATGCTAAGAATGAAAAGGAGTACATGAGAAAGCTTTGATACAGGAAAATGAAAATGTATTGAAATTCAGGTTTTTTTCTGTGCTCTTTGAGTATTTATTCCATGTATATATATTTTGTGGGGTTGAAATCTAGTGGCAGATGTTTGCAATGCCACTAAGTGAGTGATAGTTTGGGATTTTTTGTAGTTCTGTGATGAGTTTTAGGTAACGAGCTGGCATGAAGAATGATTTTGGGCACTAAGGTAATGCAAAGAATATGCTAGTTTTCTGGGGTTTTGTGTGGCTTCTTATGTGAACTGAAACAATTTGGTTTTGGTAGAGATGTATATAGGAAGAGTAGAATATGGCTCTTTCTGAGTAATGTTCACTGGTAGCTGCTGTGTTCATTTCAAATGCAGGATCCTGTTTCAGGATCAAATTGACAGGTGCAGTGTTCATGCATTTTATAAACAATTCAATGAGGACCAAAGGGCCTTTAAAATAAAGCCAAATCGTGAGCAATATGACTTAAAAATGTGACTGGGCTATGTAGGAGGTAGAGCAAAGGGAGGATTGTTGCCTCTCTTCTCCTTGGGAAACGACACCTCTTTCCCTTGGCTTTGGTAAGGGATATAACCACTGTAAGGATGCAGATTCCTTACTGTCAGCTGATGTGTTTTAACGACTGGTTGATGCAGTTGTTTTTGGTGGTGAGAAACTATTTGAAGTAAGGTAATCTGTCCCTTGTGATGCATCTTTGTTTCCAGTTTGGGGACCAAACTTTAGACCAATCCAATGAGTACTAGTGGTACTCAGTGTAAGAGCAGAACTCAAGAGTGGGCTCCGTACAGTAGCATATGTAGGGAAAAAATGCTACTGAGTCTTGTAAATGTTGTCAGAGTCTGAATTTACAGGGATGCAAGTAGGACTTGCTTTGGTGTGCCATTGCATGAAGGTCTCTGAGGAGTAAATGGTGATTGAGGCTTCTGTTTCAGGCTGAATGAGGGGGAGAAAGTCGGTTGTTGGGCCTATCCTTTGTGGACACTTCTGTCCTCCTGCCAATCTTTTGTAGTTTACTTGGAGGTCACTTCTATTAGCTTGTTAGATTTTTCTTGAATAAAAAGATTATTTAGAATCACTGTTATTCCTTAAGTAATGAATTATCCCTTTTGTGTCCTCCTTATTGGTCCATGCAGTTAGTATCAGAGTATTCCAGATAAAATAGCTAGAAGCAAAAGGTAGACTTAATACTGCATCTGAAACTTTTATAAATAAGCATGTTGAATTAATAAACTGCAGGAAGTTTATGCTCTCCAACACCATTGATGCAGGTTGTGTTCACAGATGACGCTGGATTCAGGTATTGGGCCTGTATTCATAAATGTTTGCTATTTTGAGCAAGTATTTCTGGTATGAACATGTGGTTTTTGCAACAATTTTGAAATTGGATCAAGTTATGATGCAAAATGTAGATCTCTGGCTTTGTTAGCATTCACTGCAGGTTCCATAGGGATTACATGTTCTTCTCAACTGTGTGTAAGCAACATTTATGACTTAACTGCTTTTATATTTCTTTATCACAGGGTAAACTGAGACGTTCTAAATCAACATCTGTGGAATTGAGCTACCTCAATGAATATAGGTAGTTCTAGATAGACTGAAATCTAGTAGGTGAAGTTTTCACGATTTTGTAATTTCTTTATGACCATAGATTTAATTTCCATGAGCAGTGTTTGAAATCTCAGTGGAGGAGCCCTTCAATATTTTACTTAATGTTATCATATGTATTGTTCTGTAAAGATTTTAATTTTTTCATTTGATATAGTTTACCTAAGCATACCCATAGCTAGTGTTGTATTCAGTACCCATATTTATACTTAGAATTTGCTGTATAGAAAGTGATACTCTTAAGAAAAGGAAATCTTTCACGAAGACAGTAACTCCACATCTTGAGGCCATGCCATTTCATGAGGGCAGGGGATGATAAGTATTTGAGATACAGCTGGAGTAGTTCATTTATTATATCATATTAGGTCAGTTTTATAAACGTGTAATTTTTTTTGTGAAGCTGAGGTGTTTGACCACCAGTGTTTTGGTCGCCTGTAAAACTTCTGTCTGAGAACAATTGCTGAATCTTTGTTACTCTCTTGCTGACTAACATGGAGGCAGTGGGTTGTAGTTCAGTATATTTAGCTTCTCTGATGGCTACAGTGATAGAAACAAAATCTGTGCTTTCAGTGCTTCACTGACTGTTACTGGACTACGGTCTGATTGAGCCTTGGGTTCGGAAAATAAGTACGGACCTTCTGTTTTGCTGCTTCCAGTGGCATGTTTTTGTTTCTCTCTCCTTCATTGCTCTGTCAGTAAACAGCTGTTCCACACTAAGTATTTTTCACATTATGAGCAATATGGATTGAAACAATTTTAGAAAAATCATCATTTATGAGCTATTACTTTAACACGTAGAACTATTCTATGTGATTGTCCTGGAGTCATACAACAACCAAATTAATCGTAGCTGTATTTTAGCATGCAAATTTCTGATATTAGCAGATTGAGGATTCAGATCATGGTCTCCTAAATCTTGCAGTGAAAGCTTGTTTGCAGTGATACTAGTACCAAACTACCCCAAGTAAACACAATATATATTGCTTTTTAAAACTATTTTAAGACTACTGTGAAGAGTGCTGCTGATAGTCTTTGTTTTTGCAAAGACTTTTTTCATTTGATGGTTTGGAATTCTACTGTTCTCTTCAGAAAACCTGCACATGGTTTGACAGAACTACTTTTTTGTAAGACAGGAAACAAAAAATCGTGTGAATGAAATGCTGAAGTTTTGGTGTAGTTTAACTTAAGGCAATGAGTTAATATGCAAGTGTCTGATGAGGAAATTGTGGCTGCACTAGTTAGGTCTGTAACAATCACAGCCTGCAAAATTCTTCTTGGTGTGTTGTTTTAATTGTAGAGATCCCTCTTAATGTATCTTTGGGAGATTGTGAGGACAGAATCATTCCTTCATTGGCAAAGGCTGCATTTTCACTGTCAGTGTTTGCTGATACAGATGAACCCCTTCATATTTCTTGATCTTTCCAGTAATGCTTTCTGTATTTTTTATGGGTTTCTTCTTTTTCTTTCGTGATTGTGAAAAATGGCTGCCATGTATTTCTAACATTGTTATTAGAAACTTTTGTGTTTCTTGATTTGTTTTTTCAGACATGTTACTTTGGTGTGTTCCCCAGGTTGTCTTTGATGCTGCTGGATTTCTGAGAGAGGAAGAATTCCTTGGTTGACCCACTGCCCCCCAGCCCCTAGTATCTTTGCATCTCTCTACTGCCATACAAATGATTTTTCTTGGATTACATGTTGTGGTTCAGGCGCTTGTGCTGTTATTTTTGGTCACTGTAACAGTTTCACTTGTATAAACAGATTGTCTAATAAGTTAACTATATTGATCTCTTGCAGAAATTCTGTATTCTGTTTTTGGACCAAATACTTTATTCTAGTTGCTTAGGAGAAGTGAGCTTTTAATTCTATTAGTCAAAGGGTTTTTTTGGGTGGGGAGTGTTCTTATTTATTTGTTGGTGGTTGCTTTTTTTTTTTTCCCCTTTTAATTTTCATAGTAACCTAGGACCCTCTTCAGTTCCACCATGAAAATACAGTTTTTAAACTGAAGCTTGTGGAAATTAGTTTTTGGAATGATTATAGGTAGGGGACAACCTGTAATCTCTTCTCACTGAGTCACTGCCATATATTTAGTCCATATGCGATTATTTGATTTGTAGAGGAAAAGTTTTTGGCAGTTTCAAGAAAAGCAATTTGAATTTTTTTTCTTCTAAAATTGTGTTAATTAATTTTTATGATTTCTGCATATTGTTAGTAGATTTAATTGTGCTTAAATTCGCATGCAGTGATTAGAGTTTGTTTTTCTTAGTTTCAGATTTTTCCAGGGTTGTTTCAGGGTATAGTTTCATAGCACTTTTACATACCAAAAACAACTTGGGGAGCAGTTTGTTTTGGAGAGAGAGAGTGTGTGTGTGTGTGTGTGTGTGTACATATGCATAATTTACATAAAAATAGCGATATTTTCCTTGGGCTTGGTATAAACGAGAAAATGCAGCCTGGCACTGATGCTTATGTGACACTGTGGGAAAACTTTCCTTTATGGTTCAGTTGGTTTTATGTTTTTCTTCTACCTTTTCCCTTCATGTAATTAAAGTACAGATAAAGCTGCATACTTTTCCTGAGCTGGTTTTGGTCTGTGAGCAGCTGTGTTACTGGTGATCCAAGTGCTCCACCTGCCTTTCAGTTTGTTTACCAGGAAATCAAGATGTGTAAACTGCAGGAAGCGCTGTTTGACCCTCTCCGACAGTATCTCATTACAATAATTGCTAATCTCTGAATAAGACAGCCATGTTTTGTGTGTAACACAGAGGGAGCTTGTGGTAGATTTTAGATGCTTCCTTAAATATAGCTTTGTCAATGCTTGCTTGGATTTCATTTTCAGGATAGCTTTTGACAATAGGCATCTGGCGACCTTTGGGCTCAGCAAACTCGGACATGATAGCATGTGTGCTTTCTTCCTTCTTGACTGAAAAAGAAAGCAAACAACAAAAACCTCCAAGACCAAACCCTCGGCTTGTTTTGGAGTGCTGTCACTGCTCTGTAGCGACAGGATAATGGCTACTTCCTGATTAAACCCCTCTCCACAGTAAGCTGTTTGTGTTCTTTATCTATTCTCCTGTAATGCCAAGTGTTCAGTGCTTTTCTTCTGTGCTTCCTTCCCCTCCTTCCCCCCCCCTCCGCCCCTCCTGGCCTTCCCTGGGTTAATAGTTTGAAATGTTTATAGATTGAAGAATGCAAAAAGAATGTATAGAATAGCAAATTTTTTTTTTTTTAATTCTGAGACAACTGCTGCTTCTTGTAATGCTTATCTGGCAGTAGTGATGAGCAAAAATTCTGATTTTCATGAGCTTAAAAAACCCCAAACCATTGAAGTCTATTTAGGTTTCAGCAAACTAGTATTAACTTTATGAAAAATTCTGATGAATACTCACTGGACAAATGCAGTGACATAGAATGTGTGTTTCACGCAAATTCTAAAGTATTGCTGTTTTCATAATATTTTTATCACTTCCAGAACTGTTTTCCTGTCTAAGAAACTTAGTCTTCAAATAAAGCAAAACAGCCATTTTGTCAACCTTTCTTATATGATCATGTGAGTGCTGTTTCTATCTTTATTAGAGTTGATGTGTTATTTTTACTTTAAGTAATTTCTTGGCTCTTGCTGCTGAGGACCAGGTGAGTGTGAGCTATCACTCAGTACCCGGGTGTGGTCTTATTTTTCTCAAGACTATCAGTCTAACAGATTTCTTGTTGTCAAACAATGGTTACAGAGTGTTTGTGATCTTACCTGGCTTTCTACATGGGTCTACAATTATTTTATTCTTCTTAAGGTTGGTCTTGTGTTGCGCTAGTATAAATGGCATAGCATTTGCAGTAGTGCTGTATGTACCATGATGAATGCTACTGGCATCCTATAGTACATAGTACCAATTTGTGTTCTTGGTCATTTTGTGGAAGCTTAGAAAAGGGCTAAATTAAATTTTGCAGTTCTGATTTAAATTAATAATACAATAATATTGTGTTCTTGGTACCAAAGACTTTTTTCTCCTTTTATAAATTAGATTATGAAAAACCTTTTAATGAATTTCTAAGCAAAATAATTGTTGCTCTTCAAAAGTCCATTTTTCTATTATTGTATTTTACATGCAATTAAAAGGATGTATAATTTCATTTAGTAACACAATATATCCACTATGTTAACAGAAAATGGAACCAAAAATGAAACATGGAGAAAAAATATGATTCAGTTAAAAGAAAGAGATGTTTTTTATAATAGATGGGTAAAAAAGACATTGAATTAAACAGCTGTTATTAAAAAAACTTGTAAAGTACACAGCATATATGAGAAATCTGTTTTGTTCACTCTGTGAGAAAAATAAGTAGGTGAGGAACAGTGTTCCTTCAGCTTGAGGTAGAAAGAGGTTTTTGGACATACTTGACCTATTAGTTCACATGAGTTGTTAGCTATAGAGAAAAGGGTGTGGACAACGGAGTGGCTAGAGCATGTAGATACAGGTCTATTTTAAGGAGAACAAGGCAGGAAAAATGCCATGGGGAAGAAAGGAAGAGGGATTCAACGTATATTACTTTTTTAAAGGGTTCTCATCTTGTGGGGTGGTGAAGACCTGGTATTTGGAAGCCATTGATTTGAACTGTTTTTCCCCCAAATACTTGTGCTATATTCAGAGGATTGCTGAGGAATGAGTGCCATTCTCTCTGAAACTATGACCTTTTCATCTTGAGAACACTGACTGAAAGATAAAGGATTCACAGGATAGCCATAGGTTTTGTACAAATGCTGCCTCCCTTACAAGCCCTTTAATACTTGTATTTAATTTGGAAGCCCAGTGACCCGGAGTACTATCCTATCCTAATGTCTCTTACAAAACAAGAGTCTGTTGATTTTTTTTAACAAAATACTGAATTGCTGCTGTTAATAGATAAAATTTATATAGTATGATATTCCAGATAATTTCAGTAGTGCTTAATATTGACTATGTCTATGAAATGTCCTAGTCTGGGGACCAGCGAAACGTATATATTGTCTTCCAGCAGACTTCCTTGCTGTCCAGCCATCTTCTTGTACCCCTGCTCTGTTCTTTCCAATGTCCTACAATCTGGGTGTTTTGAAAAGGTTTCCCTTGCTATTTGTAATCTTTTTGCATATTCTACCTCTGAAGACACTCTTAAAGCTTGGTGCCTCACAGCTGACCTTGTTGGCTCAAGCTTCAGCTTAATTTACAGAACTTATTCCTGCAGAGCAGGTAGAACAGCCCTGATGGGAGCTGGGGGAGCTGCATTGCCCGGGCTGCCTGGGGGAAGGGAAGTGTGGGAGGCAGCAGTGGCCAAAGGATACAGGTGTTTTTGCTGTGCAGGGAAGGGCAGATGCTAGCCCTGGCTCCAGCACAGGTCCCCATGGAGCTCTTCAATTGAGAGCTGGCTAGCAGGAGTTGGGTCTGCTTAGGCTTCTTGCTCCCACACCCCATAAGACAGCCCCAGCTTTATCTGTCAGATATGACCATCATTGAATGCTTGCCTTTGCAGAGTGCCTTCAAATTTTTAAAGAATGGCTCATTTACAATGTGTATCACTGTTAATCTTTAAAGGGTTTTCAAGCTTTTCAAGAAAACAACACATGGTGTACAGCAAAAGTGGACTCATGTGCTTTAACCAGTGTTCTTTAATCATGTAGGAAAATGTAATGTTTAGCATGTGGCTTTGTTAGAGCTTAATATCTAGATATAGTACTTTTGTTTCGATGATGGAAGTATGGATGGCCTATTATCTTCTTTCTTTCCAGTTTATAGAAATAAAATTGTGATCTGTCAGTTTTTTTGTGTCTAGGCACTTATTTCAGGTTTGTAAATAACATCAAGATGGCAGATTTGCATCTGCTTGGTTTGTAAAAATAGTGTTGTGAATGGACTCAGCCAGAATGGTCTTCTGACACAGTAATACCTGCTGTGGGTTCTGTTAAAGCTTAATTTTATTTCTTTGTGTCTTAAGTGCCCATTATTTTTCCTTCTAGTTACTCTGTTTACCTATACTTTAGTGGACTCTGCTGTTGTTTTCTGGGGGTTTTGTTTTGCTCAAATGTCTCAGGTTTAAAAAAAATCATCATATCTTTCCAACTGGAAGAAACAATGTACAAATAACCTAAGAAAGATATTTTGGAAAAGGGAATGGATGCCAGTGATGAAGCTGACTCAAAACAGTGGCTGTTATGGCATGTAACACTTCCTTCAAGAGCTGGTTCTGGGATTCCAAAGAACCATGAGAGTGTGACTGCATGAAAATGTGGAAACCGTGTATGTGTGTCTCAGCCAATTAGTGGGAACTATTACATTCCTTCAAGATGACACCACAAGATGCTTTTAGAAGTTCAAAACTGAGGAATTAGCATTCCTCAGTGATAAGTTTTTTAGTCAAGGTGCCAGAACTCAGTCACTGATGTGAGAGGCTGATAGACTTCTTCTCTCTCCCATGGGCTAAAACAAGTTTTCGCTGGCATTGGAGAACCTAATGTACAATTTAGATGTTTGGGTTTTTGTCTTTTGCTTAAACATAAAATGATATTAGTGTTAGAATAATCAGACTGAAGTTTGATGCTATTCTAAAACAAAATCAGGACCCATTGCAAAGCCTAAGGCTGGTACAGGAACACATTGAAAATATTTGTTTCTCCTGAATGCTTTCCTGAAACTCTGACTTGGTATCCATAATTCATTTCTCATCAGAGTATGCTGGTGGTCATAGTTTTTAGCAGTGTTTGAAGGACTAGAATAATAACTTAAATTGTTAGAATGAAAAACTCCCAACAAACAAAAAAACCCCAAAAAATCTCTAGACCATTTGTTAGGAATGGTCCATTTGCCTACCATCCTTGCCCTGGCGTACTTGTTAGAGTATACGTGGTCTGTAAGTTCAGGACTTCAGGGTAAAAGAACCCTTTTTTCAGCATCTTGTTTTTTACTGGGCAGTACCCATGGACTTGTTCTGAACTCGTTATTTTGACACACATGGCTTTCATACACCCAAACAGATATTAGATTTGTAGTTATTCTTTCCCTAAAATAATTTTCCTTTAGATCATATTTTTAAAGATGAACTGAATTTTTCTCTATGTAGTAATTTCTTTATGTTATTTTTCCTAGCATAAAGCAAAATAATACCAAGTAGGAAAACCATATTGTTTGTTGTGACTCCTTTTGAAAGTTCTTATACATATATATATTAGAGACAATACTTTAGGCTCCACAAAGTTAGGTGTTGGTTTCATGCCTTCTGTTATTATTTGGCGAAGTTAGGCAAGATTCAAATATAGAAGTACTATAAAAAGCATGTTTGGCACAAGCACTGTTGAATTTTAATGATGCTTAGACAAGCCTGTGGCAGCTTTTGCTGTCAGAGGTTCAGCAGGGCACTCCCCCTCGGTAGATGTTTTCTCCAGCTCTGATAGTGCCTGTAATTGGAGCTAAGCCTCAATCTTGAGCTTGAGATCAAGTCTGGCTTTTGAACTATGGGAAGAGGTGTACTATATAATGGCTAAACAGGAGCTAAGTTTCTGAGTGGCAGAATACCACCTCAAAAGCAGAAAATTTGCCTCTGACGGATTAAAATTCAGATTTTGAAAAAGCACAGAAAAGAAAGGCATTGACATCAGCTGTCCCGGTTGTTTTACTGATTTTTGAACTACTGTTGCATAGGATTTATATTCTTAGGGTTTCTGTTCTTAGGGTGGGTCAGAACCACCCTAAGCAAGAATTTCTGCTATGTATTTAAAAAATGTTGTATTGATTATCGGTATGCAAAGATTGAATAATACTTTATAATTTTAAAGGCATAGAGGTAGTTGTAGATAGTTTGCTCAGTGCCCTCACAAACTAGAATCTGGTGCAAATGAACCCCAAGTTATTGAAGTCTCATAATGAGAACATTAAAAAAAAAGATATGTGGGGAATGGAAGAGTGGGCTTTTACATTGAAACTGGAAACATGTATTTAAGTTGAACGGTTAGGCATGAAAATAAAAACTGATATTCATCCCAAGACAGTATAAAATATTGCAGTGATCCATTTGTTTGTTGGTTTGGGTTTTTTTTTAGGAACAGAAGGATTTGTAAAACCTCATTTCTGAAATGATAAATCCTTTGTTTTAGTTTAATGACAAAATCTGGTGAGTTTCCCTCTTTGGGGCATTTACCAAACCGATGCCAGAGAATCTTTGCTGTTGAATGTTCTTCAGATGCTATTATTTTAGCCTCTGCAGTTATGACAAGAGTCTAGACTTTGCATCAATTTTATGTGGTACCACTATTTATTTGCTGTTTGGAGTCTGCTTAGAAGCATTGGAATACAGGTGTGTGGTGCCATCATCTCCACTTCATGAGCGGAATGTCCATAAGCCTTAATGTCTGCACAGAGTTGCACTGTACAATTGCCACCCTGATATCTGCATCCTGACTGCTCCTCTTCTTGAACTGGATGAATTGCACAGTTTTTCTGTTGGTAAAAGTAACTTACAGGATGGTTCCTTTCTTGTCATCTGAAATTTGCTGTACTGTAAGAAGTGGCTTGGGCAGCTGCTTTTGTAGGGTGAGCATTCCTGACTGAAAGTGTGTTCATCTGTGTAAGAAGCTAATCCCACCCATCTCCTTCTGTGTTTTGAGGGTGACGGTGTTAGCTTCTCCTTTCCAAACCCAGCATAGAAGTGAAAATAAGTGAAGGGATGTGTGTTCTTAATAAAAGTGGTAACTGCTAAACATGGATGTATAAAGTTGATAACCTCATACAGAATAACAGATAATGCAGATAGATTTTATTTTAGGAGGGTAGGCTTAGATTAGATGTTAGGAAGAAATTGAGGGTGGTAAGGCACTGGCACAGATTGGCCAGAGCGATTGTGATCTCCCCACCCCTGGCACTGTTAAAAGCCAGGTTTGGATGGATCTGTGGGCAGCCTCATCCAGTGGAAGGTGTCCCTTGCCTGGGGTGATGTGTGTATGTGTAATGAAATGAGCTTTTAAAGTCCCTTCCAACCCAAACCATCCTATGATTCTGTTTATATATTGGTTTAAACCAGACTCTTAGTTTGTTACTCTGGATTTGAAACATTTAAGGAGGCTTGGGTCACTTCAACATTAAGTACCTCTCCGTGGTGCTGTGTTGCCCCATGGATACTTATTATGGCTGTACACTTTTTGTGGTACAGATTGGATAGGCTAGATTTTTTGCCCAGCATTATGCAGCTTTCAGAAATATATTCTGAGGTTTGTCCCGAAGTGAGGCTTATGAAGGATTGTAGTTTAACCTGACCTGTGTGCCCCTCCTCCCTCCATGGAATGTAAACTAAGTGAATTATAATGCCCTCTGTCATTTGTAACTATTCTTTCTTTACCATGATCATGAAAATTACAAAATGTGCGAGTGCAGAAATACTCAAAGTTATGTTTATTTCTAGTGGAAAGCAACACAGTTACTTGTTTATTGAGCTTAAGAGTTGGGTCTGCTTTGAAGTGGCTTTTAGTAAGTCACCTGATGTGGGTAAAGACAGTTAAAACAAATATATATGGAATTGTAATCTCTGTGTGATTTTAGGAATGTTTTCACTGTTGTGGATTCTAATGTGATAAACAATGAGTTGTCACATCACCGTTTGAATATGGGTGATGTGAGTCAGGGGAAGGCTATAAAGCCCATTTAGAACATATCACAGGAACGTACAGTCTGCCTCACACAGTATAACTGGCAGTAAGGTATTAATTATGCATTGATGCATAAAAGTGTCTTTGTGTGATATCTTTGAAACACAAGCCAATCATGCTTTTGATTGACAAAAAAAAAAGATTTTATTGTGGTTGTTGATTCAATAAAAGAAGTTTTGTTATGGTGGCTTTTTTTCCCCGAGAATTTTACATAAAGTACTTAGTGCAAATTATTGAAAGTGACATAATTGCAGTGACATTCTGCAAAATTTGCAATATGTAGCAGTTAACTTGGCTTTTCTGGTTTGTACAATATTTGAGACAGTGGATCTCACTAAGTATATAGGCACTTTTATTTGAGTTTAAAAATCTCAATGTGTAAAACATCATAGCAGTAGTAGACTGTGTGTTGGAAGGTTTGTGACGAGGCCTTGTCGGCAGAGCACGGAGCATCAGTGGGAGCCTCTGGTGTCCATAGTCTGTCTGTAAGGAGCTTCACCCATTCCTGTGGGTACCTCACTTCCTTCTCACCTGAGGTTTGGTCAGTGTGCTTGCTTGTTTTGTGGGTGTTTTTTGTCACACCACTTGTTTTGAACCCATTCCTCCCTGGTTCTGTGGCCCTTGTGGAAGGTGTGGAATGCACAGGTACTGCTTGGCCTGCTGAGTCACCTCTGAGCTAGCACCCATGCTCTGCGTTTACCTTCTGAGCATGACCTTTTTGGGCACTGCATTTTGCATTTGTGATGTGCTGGACTGTGTGTTCTGGGACTCTGATGTGCTTCCCTTCATCACCTGCAATATTTCTGGCAGTGGAGCACTCATTGATACAAGAACTAGTGGCAGACTGACAACGTTATTATGACGCAGTGAAATACCTTGCTGTAAGGCAAGAGAACACAGTATTGTGGGACTCTTCTATAGTTTGGGATCATAAAGTTGTTACAAATTTCACTTGGTCGTTGAGAAAAACTGAAGCGTATTTTTACCCAACTTTTTTTTCACTGTGTTAGAGGTAATAATTGAAACAAGGAAGCAGTACATGGGAATGTAGAAGTTAAATTGGAATTTGGAGATGAGTTTAGTGTTTAGATGTCTTCAAAACATACTTCATAGTATTCACACATTCCTGCTAACATTGATAGGATAAGAGTAGGAAAAGGGTTTTTCTTCTGCATTAGGGTACATTTCCATGAAGGTTTTGAGCATAGAATAGGTAGGTAATTGACTGTAAAGAAATTTCAACCTGATATATTTGAAAACTATTTGACTGTTGTTTCCTTCAGTAAATCTTTTTTTTTTTTTAGTATTTCTATTTTTACTAAACATTAGTAATTTTTTCCCCCCAAAATACAACATTTTTCCTGTGTAAAGCTTCACATACTTCCCTTCTTCATTCCTTTTTACTAAGAGATTACTTTCTGTTTTCATTGGGTTAAGTTGCATTAATGATGATTATTCACCATGGGAAATTCTGGGAAAATATCTGGAGTTTCAGGCAAAGCATTGAGAGGAACTGACATAAATCACTACACCAGGAAAATTTTAAAAAGTAATTTTCTTCTTAGTTTTACTTAATGATTTTTCTCTTTTACAAATATGAGAGATTAATAATCAGTCATGGCAGTTCATAACTATTGACTGACAAAATAACTCCAATGAACCAAATGTCTCACTTATACTTGAGGTTAAAAAGGATATGGATCTGCTGTAACTGGTATGGACTTTTTAGTCACAGAATGCATTAGGTCTATAGTGTAATTATTGCTGATCCTGTCTAATGACTGTTTTGGGGATTATCTCTTTTGGAGTTAGCCATCTGCTGTGGTTAGAGTAATTAAACATAATTAAGGGTTAACTTAGTTTGAAATCAAAACTATGTATGTCTCTAGGAGAAGAATGTAAATTTCTTCCATTCAAAATAATTCTGAAATCCCAATATCTCATTTCTCTATTAAAGACATTAAACAAGCAGCTAAAATAAAGTTTGAAAAAGCACCCTCTCAAAAAGACTTCTCGGACCCCTGCAAACTGAAATAAAAGGAGCAGGGTGGGAGTGAGAGAGAGAGGAGAGCCTTAAAAGGGCAGCTTATTACTGTTCTCCCAGTTCTTATTTGATCAAACAGATGGCCTATGTTAGTTAAAAGCTTGCGAGTATAGCTATATTTACTTTTCTGTATTTAAAAAGTATTGATTTGCCAAGGATGTCTTCTTATTTATGACTCAAGCATGGATTGCTTGTAGGTGGTTCTTAACTATGCTTATTTATAAAATACTTTAGATGTTCACATCTGAGAAACTCCAGGCCTGTCAGCCTGACCTCAGTGCCCAGGAAGGTTATGGAATAGATCATCTTGGGTGCGGTCACACGGCGGCGCATGCAGGAAACCAGGGGAGCAGGCCCCGCCAGCAGGGCTTTAGGAAAGACAGGTTCTGTCTGACCAACCTGGTCTCCTTTTATAACCAGGTGACCTGACTAGTGAATTAGGGGAAGGCTATGGATGTGTCTGCCTGGACTTCAGCAAAGCCTTTGATCCTGTCTCTCACAACATTCTCCTGGAGAAACAGGCAGCTCGTGGCTTGGACAGCTGTACTCTTTGCTGGGTTAAGATCTGGCCTCCCCCCAACTGGTTCGGGAAAGACTTTCCTCAGAGACAAGAGGAAAAAACCTGTTTATTTAGCAGGCAAAGCACTCCCCAGCACAAAAAATGAACAATACCAGATGACAAAACTCATTTGCTGCTCTGAAGAGACGACAAATTCAGAAAGTCTCTCTGGTGGGTAGTTGCTCTGTTATCAGTCCCTCCGGCACTGGGAAAGGCTGCAGAGAAGGCCCCAGCAGGCTGCAAAGTGTGAGCTCTTGGTGTTTCCTTGGGTTCCTTGGGTCTGGAGCAGGTCCAAATGGTTCCAAGAAAAGGGAAAGAAAAACAGTCCAGGGAAAGCTCCGACTGTCTCAGCTAGCTTAACTAACTAACTAAAAAGCAAAAGGAGCATGGGGTCCTGCCCCATCTGTGCCCAGACATCAACAGTGTTCCCGCAGACTGTGGAAGAGGAGTCCAGTCTCTGATAACAAAAATCTGCACTTCTTCTCCCTGCCTTCTCTCTCAGCCAGTCTTGGGGACACAAAATATAATATCCAGCATAAACAGAACACATGGCTGGGGATACAAGCATCATAACATCACCCTAGGACATTGATTCATGATAAATTGGCCTGTAAAGAGTAAAAGCAGTGAAATCTTTAGGTGCTGTTGAGGGTGGAGTGGCTGTTTGCAGTTGGTACAGAGGGTAGGCAATTCTGTATGACAGACTGTACCTCCCATGTTAGCAGTTTTCACTTTCCCAAAGTAGTATGCTTTGTTCTGCTAGCCTGCAAAGCCTGGAGACTTTCCTCATGCACAGAAATTGCAATGTATAAAAACTGTTAGTGACAAGGAATGAACAATTTAGTTGAAATGGGTACAGTGTATCTTCACAGTATTTTGTGTTTCTCCATTGATTTTGCTTTTGTATTTGCTGTGGCTTTTTAAATTTCATTTTTACTGTCTGAGACAACCAAGGATCTACTTTCTGGAGAGGCAGGTAACAGGTTTTATGCTATCTTTCAAGTGTGCATTTGTGAAGTCAGTGTTTAATACAGCTTTGGATCAGAAGTGCTGTTTAACATAGCAGTTTTCTAAGTTGTTTAAAATAGAATTTAGAAGAGTGTGTCTTTCTTATGTACTTGGCATTCTGTTTTACAAAATCTCATTCTCGCTGGGAATGAGATTTTATAAGTTGTTTGATTTAGGTTCAGTGCTTACCCCTCAGGTTTCAGGTGTAAATCTGAGAAAGGGTATTGCCTGTGTCCATGAGGGAGACTCCATGACAGGAACAAGTTTCTTGGAAGTTTCCCAGTTAGGAGTTCAATGTGCTTAGTCTCATGGCATTTTTAATAGGACAGGGACTTTGGAATTTTTTCTCCACCTTATTTATACTGTGATCTTGACTCACCATCATCTGCTGCTCTGGCAGATTGAGTCAGACAGTCTGTTGATGCTGCTACCACTGTGAAAAGACATCATTGGCTTGGCTGCACTTCTTAAGTATTTGAGAAACTACTTTACAGAATATGCTGAGTTGGAAGGGACCCACAAAGATCATTAAGTCTAACTCCTGTCCCTGCACAAGTCTGTCCCCAGGAGCCACACGATGTCCCTGAGTATTGTCCAAACACTTTTTCTAGTGTTTTTAATAATAATGTTACTGTCTGTTTCTCTTAAAATACACATGCTTGCTCCATGAGATAAGTCTGGTGGCTTTGGATTTAGACAATTCATGGCACAGATAAATGTCTTATTTTGTATGAAAAGCTCACCAGGAAACAACACCACCACCACCACCACCAAAAACTCCTAGCAACTTACAGGAGTTCTTGTACTCATATTATCTCACCGTAATTGCTGGGTTTTTTCTTAAATTAGGAGTCTAGATATGGACATTTTGGCATGCAATACCGGTTCTTTAAAGTTGGCTGTCAGAGAGCAGCAAAGAGCAGGGCTGTTCTGCAAGGAGGGGTAAGCTGGCAGTTGAGGATTACACAGGCAGGGCTTTTGCCTTCTCCAGCACAATGCTGGTCACACGGTTAGACAGAATAGTGGAATCTGTCATGCCCAGCATCCATCTGGTTGCCTGATGAGAAGTAGCCGAAAATGGGAGCTGATGCCATCCTAGAGAGCAGGTAGAACATGTGATGTAGCCAAGACGCAGGGGCACAGGCAGGCTGCAAGAGTGGTGGGCTGGCTCCGTCCAGCCTGAGCTGAAGTGGAGCTCCTGAGCACAGGGTGTGGTAGAGGCATTCAAGGTGAAATGTGATGTAACTCTGAACAGCAGTACCAAATTCCCACAGTTCTGCAGCTCTGCTGAGTTCCCTGACCAATGGGTGCTGTTAATGGGATGTACCTCTCATGTGAAGGTCTCATGGGAACCTCTTGAGAATTTAGTGCAGATCCTGAGACACAGTCAGCACAGACAGTCCCATAGTCCCTTGTGATTTCCCTTGCTGCCATAGAAGACAGATATTTATCTTCTCTCTTCCAGATATGGAGTCTGGAGAGCGGTTAACGTCATCATCAGTCTCCTCTACTACAGCTGCTTCCACTCCAGCATCTTCTACACCGTCGGTAACTTCAGAAGTATCGAAGGGTGGCCTTTCCTCTGGAGCCGCGACACTGAGCTCCACAATCAACACGTGTGGTAAAAATGACTCAAGTCTATATTGCAATGTAATTTTAGTGTTTGTCAGCGCTTGTAATTATTATTACAAGTCAAACGTAATAAGGTTGCACAGATGCATCCAAGAAAAATGTCTGAGGTTTTTGGTTTTGCCAAGTGGCATTCATTTGCTGTGAATACATTTTACATAGTACTTACTTACTGAAGGAATGAAATTGATTAAAAATTACTATTTAATATGTGGAAAAAAAATTCAGTTTGCAAGGCTGCCTTGAGAGTGAGGATCAAATAAAGGGTTCATCTAGCAAACTCTGCGCCACTTTCAGATTAAGTTGTAATAATCAGCTTCTTGAACGTACATCTTGTTCTCACCTTTTAAGCCCAGCCCATACTGTAGTTTTACATTTGGATGAGTAGTTTCTTCTAATGGAGCTTGAAATGGAAAAGATAAATTTCACAATGTCACAGTCTTGGGTAATCTTGACTAGAGTGAAATATCTTACCTTGAATCAGAAATATATATGGAAGATTTCTCCATGCAAGAATCTAATTTTTGTGATTGAAACTCCCATTTCAGCGGAACGATGCAAACGTCATCCACAGAACAAGAAACGGTAAACTCTTCCCTGCTGTTTCTCACTTAACTGTTCATAAACAGATCTTTTTTTGGAGAACATTGTTTCTGTTAGCCTGATTTTTGAATGATATATGGTAAATAGGAAGTTTTTTCAGCTTAAATTAATGGTAATCCCCTGTTTTCAGAAAAAAACTCTGTTCTTGCAGCAAAATGAGCAAAAGTATATTCTCCAAACTGATACAGCTTGATAATAAGTAATGAGTAGATTCCAAGTCCCCAGTATCATCCTGCGTTTGTTTGTTTTGTATCTGCCCCAAGAAACTGAAACCAGAATGTCTCCAGACCTAGAGTTATGTCTCAACTATTTATTTTAATTTTTCTAAAATCAGCCAGAAAATTCTTAACTAAAACTCTTCTGGAATAAATAACGAAGTATTTCATTTTTCAGTACCCCACTAAAGACTCATCTCCAAAAGGATTTTTGGTCTATATTCATTAGCCCATGCCACTTGAAATGGGTTTCTTTGGTCGTTCCTAAAATGTAGCAGGAGTAAATTTCCATATGGCTATGAATGTATAGTCCTAACCTGAGCATTTCTGTGACTCATTTACCTCTCCTTGCTGCTTTTGCTGTGTGCAGATTACATCATGTAATTCTGTATCTACTGTTAAGGTTCTGTGCATTTATAGGGATATGTATTTGGTCTGCCAAAATACAGTAAGACTGAAGCAGATGAATAATGTAATAAAGGTACTAAACTGTCGGTTTTGTTCTTCATTAGGAAACACAGCTGGTTCTTTACTAAGGGCCTTTTAAACATTCTATTTTCATCTTTTATTTTTAAAAAAGTGTAATTTCTGTCTGGTAGCTAATAGTTAAAAAGACTGATAGTAATTACCAGCAGTCTTTTTTTTTTGATGGTCAGATTGTTTGCCTGGCTGCATCTGATGTTTAAGAACATACATAATTTTTCAAGGACACTTTGTCTTCCTAAAAGCAAGCTGGAATGTAGTTTACTATCGATACCATCAGTTTTATTTACGAGTAGGTCTGTTTCGCTGCTGACGCAGTGCACTGTGGTTGCTGTTGTATCCACTGAGGAAAGGTTCCCGAAGTGTTGATGCTGCCAGCCACCTGCGTGTCTTGAATTTACACGATACTCTGTAGCCAAGGTAGACTATATACTAGCCAGGTCTAAACTGCAGTGTTCTGCACTCTGTAATATTTTAAAAAACCCATCAATGTCTGTCAAACAGATAATTGAATTATCTTCAAATTTAAAAATGCATTTTTCTAGTATCTAATAAAATATTTTTTTTAAGAATAAGCAATTATTCTTACTAAGAGAAGGTAATGCATCTTAATGCATGAGATTAGAGAGGTTCTTTTTAGCCCAAAAAGATCTCTTTATTTTCTTTGCAGCAATCAGTAGTCTATTAAGTAGTCTCTGCAATAAAGTTGATTGCATACCGTGTCAGGTGCCCATGATACATGATGAGTTAGAACTGGAAGTCTTTATGCTTTGCCAGGGAGATTAAAATACAAGTAAATTATTTTGGCATATTCCCAGGTCAGAAAGACAAAGCACCTCTGTGAAACCATTGTGGAATATATCACATACTGTTAGTTTAATTGGTTAATTTGCACTAGTTCCTGAATAATTAAAACATTCTAATCAAGTAAACAGAGATTTTATTTGATTTCTTCTTATTCACCCATTGCTGAAAATAAGGTGCATTGGAAAAGTAAATTGCCTCTGGAAAGAGGTTTACATTCACCCTCATGAGAATGTTATCAACTTTGGAAGAATATAAATCAATAGCTTTTTCTCAAAATAAAACCATAATTCAGTGTTTTGTCTTTATGAAAAGCAATAATACTAGTGTGTGAAACCATTCTAAGCTGAACATTTAAGCTGTATTGTTTTGATGTTATCAGAGCTGGAAAGTCTTTAATTTTTATTTTTCAAGAAAGGGAAGCTCATTAACTTTTTAATAAATAACAAAACATTTTTTTTTCCCAGACCAGAAGCTGTTTTTGTTAGAGCAAAATTGTTCAGTCTTATTTGGAGTTCCCCATTTCTCCTTAATGAGATCCATAACAATTTTAAAATGGTGTACATAAATGCACAAGAGTTAGTAAGAGACCAGCATTGTTGAAATGTATTTTGCCCTTTGGAATAATGCTTTCAATCATTTATCTGTGCAGTGGTTAGTAGAATTTCAAAAACTGTGCTCAAAAATATTTAACCTATTTAAAACTAAGCCAAGAATGTTAAGGAGTGAGATTTAATATGAAATTTACCTATGTGGAGCATGTGTAAAGTAAGTTAGTAACTTGAAGAGTGAACATTAAAATAGGAAAATTAAGGAAATACTATAATTAATTGGTAAGCAGACTGTTAGTATTTTCATGAGATAAGAAAGAGGGGAAATGTCATTACAGTTCAGTGTAGTGTTACAAGACTTCCACCATTTTTTGTTGGTGTTTTATTTCTTCCACATGCTTAAATGTGTATTTTAAAATGGATGGCTTCTCTTTCCTAGATACATTAGGTAATGGCTCAGATAGCACATTTAGTATGTCTTCTTTCAAGGCTGTTATAGTGTGTAGTATAGTGTACAGTTAGCTGCACTTTCTCTATGATGAAGAATGTTGATGAACAATCTCAAAGATTCTTTTGACTCGGAAACTCTTCAAAGTATTATGAAACTTTGCAATGCAGTGTTGCTCATCAGCATGATTGAGAATCACCACTGTGGTCTGTGAGAGAGAAGCATTGTGGAAGAAGATACACAACTGAGGTGTGGGTTGGTTATGGTTGTTTTTTGGGTCTTTTTTGTGATAATTTACAAAGTGATGTTAAAGCCATTTGAACTAAATTCAGCAAACATAGACCTGAAACATGATGCTTTTAAACTCATGTCAGAAGCTTAAAGAAATACTCTACACATCACCTGCAATAGTTAGCATCAATGAAGTGAAAATCCCTTCTTGTCTTGGAAGAAGGAAAAAACGGCACCTGAACCAGAAATGTCAAATCAGTAAGAGGAATTTCCCTGCACTGTCTATGTAGTATTCCCGTTATGTTGCCTTGTAGTTGCTACCTTGTAGTTGCTAATAAATGAAAAATCCTAGTGAATGACCTTGTGTTCCTAACACCTAATAGGATGAGTTACTGCAGTCAGGAATTCATTCCAGAATTATTCCTTATATACACAAACACAGTAATAATGTTTAAAACATGTAGAGGGAGGAGCAGGATTAGTAAGTTAATGGTTTGTGTGTAGAACTCCACCAGAAGCATGGTCAGTGTGCCCTAGGCCTTTGTTGCTAACGGGAGTCTTCTGGAAGACAGGGAATGCTGGTCTTTCTTATGCTGTCCTTTTTGATGTGAATGGTCTTTATATTAAAGGATGGCACGCATGAATTTAATGTTCTTTGGTGTCAGTCTTTTCCTGCTTTTTATCTCCATTAGGGACTACATTGTTCTTCTGGTTATGCATGCTTTTACAGTCTGAGAATTCCATTATTTGTTTTCTATACTTGTGTTCAGGCTATCTCTAAAGCTGAAGGTTAGTTCTGAAATTCCTATGAGATTTCCTCTACCAGGATTACAGAATTTCTAGGCCTTTGATTTTTGTCTGTCATCTTAGCTATTATATATTCTTAATATTCTTATTTTGTCCTACCCTGTGAATACATGCTGACTTGCCTGCTCTCTTCTGTGCTGCCCTTCCCGAACCTTCCAGTGTGTAGCAGCTCAAATAACTTCTCTATTTACTTTTTCCTGGTCACTTCCTCTGTTCATTTTCCTTTTCACATATTTTCCTTGCTGTATTGACTTCAATATCCTTACTGTTTAAGGTAAGCACAGGTCTAACTATGCTTACATTTTGCATGTAATTTTTAGTCTGGTTCAATCTAGCTTTAGTGCTCCCACTAGGACCACATTGCCACTCACTTCTCCCCTGCCTCTCACCACCACCCTTGCCCTTGAAGAGGGCTGGAGAGCAAAATTGGAGGCATAAAAAGCCAAGGTCACAGGTCGAGATAAGTACAATTTATGGAAACAGACATGAGATAAGAAAAAAAATATTAACATCAGCAGTACTGTCAGAGGATATAAGAAACAAACTATTCAAATGGAACCCCGCCCAGCCCAACAATAGACAAGTACTGACTTCTGCCACTGGTGCGCCTGCTGGGAAGAGAGCCCTTCTCCCTGGAAGAGAGTCCCTTTCCCCTGCCAGCGATGTGAGATTTACTTGAATAAACTTTGGGTCCTGGCCATGCTCCGTCCCAATGACTGCAAAACTAACCCTGCCCTGGCTGGAACCAGGACACCTCTTCATCACGTCTGATCTTCATCTTGTCTTCCCACCTTCCAGTCTGAGAGATGGCATGACGCATAGTGAAGTTAGAAGCAGGATCACCAGTTGATACTGGGGTATTTGAATAGGGTTGTTACAGGAAAAAAATAGAGGCAGTTTTTTTTGCAATGCAGTGTCAAACTCAAGCATAGAGACCTCTTGCAGTGGCTGTAGAGTTACCATTGGGTAGCTAGCAGTTCCTCTGTTTAATAGGTCTTCTCACGGGGAACAGCTTCAGATGTGGTTTTGTGGTGGAGGCCTCGGAGTATTGCAAGACTCAGATTGCAGAGGTGACTGAAAGCTGTTGTGTTACTTCGTAGTTCCAGTGTAGGAAGAGTGCTGAGATAATAATAAATGTTAAAGGGTGATATGTGAATACTGATTCAGTTTATAAGACTAGCAGTTTCACTTTGGGGTGATCAGTGTCATATAGCTTTCTAGTAAGTATTAATTTTCAGAATGTATTTAAATAAAACTGCATTGCAATCTTTATCAGCATGGCTTTAATGACTTAAGACCAGAGTTGCTTCAGGAAATGTATGTCATTGAGAAGTTCCTTAATGTTTTATTTTTACTTCTAGATTTAGTAAATCTGCTCTGAATTATGCACAGCAATATGCTTACTGAAATACTTAAATATACTATTAGAACAACTGAAGTTTGTTTTTATTTCCTTTGCGGTTCAGAATGGTGGCGAACAGCAGACACACACTCTCGTCCTGGGGCAGCTTTTTTCCCACCACTCTTGGGAATTCCCACGTTGTTTGCTCCTCCTGCACAGAATCATGATTCTGCTTCATTCCACTCAAGAGCTACAGGAAAAAGTAGTCGGAATAATACTGACAAAGGTAATGGCTGGAAATTATCATATTGAACTTCTGCACATCCAGAAAGATGTGGAATTTGACGTTTACTTTCCTCATTCTTCCCATTCCTAAACAGTTCAAAAAAATGGGTTCTGTTAGGTAAGGATGATACATACCAAGTATGTGTTTGGCCTTTAAATCATGGATGATTAAACTAAAATAACTCCAAATCACAGTGACACATTGATGACAGATTTTAATATATGTGGCGAGTAACTTGTAAGTATCTAGGATCTTGTTACATGTCTGTGGAACATTAGGTGACTGGAGCATTTCAAAGAAATTACTTGTTACTCCAGATTTATTTTAAATGTCACTTTGTAAATCTGTCATCTTTAGGTATGAATGGATCACTGAATGGCAGCAGTACCAGTGCAGTCTCAGCTCTCAGCACATCCGTGCTCTCCGCTAGCATTGCAACATCGGCAGGACCAGTGAAAAGTGTGACCTCAGGAGCTGGAGGACGCAAATACAACCAGGAGCAAAGCAAAGTTCAGCTTTTGGATACCAGAGCTGACAAAATCAAAGACAAGGTAGATACACTGAAAGAAACTGAAGAGTCAGACAAAAAATTTGACATGATAAGTGTTCTGCACACAGGAGCATTTTTAAGCGTTCTTTCTGAGTACAGAATGTTTTGGGTTCTTCTGATCTATTAGAGCACGATCTGTCTCCTTGTCTCTGTAGGGATTTTTTGTGTGTATTGGTGTTTGAAATTTTTTTAAATTGTTTGGGGTTTTTTGACATACTTATGAACAAAAAGTTACTATTAGTGCTAATTTCACTAGTTAATAAGTTAATAGCGGTGTCCAACATCTAGTTTCATTTAATTTATCTAATTTTTAAAAAATTGTATTTTTAACACCAGTATTTGATATTATTTATTACAGTATATATATATGCATATATATTGGTATTACAATTATAATATTATCGATTATTTCTATGAATTTAATTAGGTTTTCATGTGTCTTATAAAAACAGAAAATTTTAGATGTTAAAAGTGCTTTTCTGTAAGCCATTTTCTATTTATCAGAAGAAAAACTATTATTCACTGCTGTGTTTCAGCAATAATCTTAGCTATCTAATATGAAAGACATGAGTGCTCTCAGTGAGTTAGTAAACCTTATATACTGACCTAAGCACTCTAAGAATTTTGCTGCTCTCGGAATCAAAACTATTGAAGCAAAACACAGAAAATGGTGTACTGGGAAGGGGATTACTGCCAGAATAAAAGCTAAGGGAGTAATTCTCTACTGATAGCCATCTAGGCCAAAATATTTTTCTTTTTTTATTTATTTTTGTTTTGTGAGTGAATTGGCCTTCTTGCTTTCTTTCTGTTACTGAACTACATTCAGCTACCAAGTCCAAATGTGTGAAGGGGAGAGGTTGGCATTTTCAAAGGACAGCTGGGGTTTGATGTATCTTTGTAAAAATAGGGGTTAGCACCGAAATGGCTGCTTATAATTGTGTAGTGATATACAATGTTTAGTATATGGACAATAGGAAAATTACTAAGAATATTTTCTCTTAAAACACTCTCCGTGTTCAACAGTTGACACCTTTTGAAAGTATTAAGCTAGTTAAAGGTATTTGGGTAATCTTTGACTTTTTTCAGGCTTAAATGTTAAAAATGGCTCTTTCTAAAATTCTGCTTTTTTATCCTGGGTATCTACATGCAAAATTTATCTTTCTTTCTGTGGTGCAGAGGTAAAGCTTTTTCAGATAGTGTTTCTGTATTTCTGACTATTACTACAGTTGGGCAGGGTACCAAATACATTTCTATTTTACTACTCTAAACACCTTCCCAAAAGGTACTTTTTGGCTCTTTGCTTTATTCAGAAAATCTTACTTCTTTTTGGCCATTGTTTGTTTGTTTGTGTTTTTGTTTGGTTGGTTGGTTTGTTGTTTGGTTCCTCCTCCCTCCCCATTTTCTGTCAGGATGTCTGTCAGCATTGTTATCTTCTCCTTTGTGTTACCTTTCATCTTTAAGTATAAATTTGGTGCTGTTGATAGATTTCTTGATGCAAGCACTGATTTCAAACTCCAGTTTTATTGACTAAATACTGAGGTGCTGTAAAAGGATGGATTTGATGTGCAAGTACCTTTCTTAAGAATATTGTGTTCCATATCTTGACTTTTAAGTCCTTTGTCTCATGCAGATAAATATCAGGTTGACTTTTTCTTAAGTTCCTGGAGTAAATTTTGAAATACTGAAATGGAGCTTTTGTTCCTAATCTTACTTGATATGCTGATGTTCATAGCTGCTTTTCTTCTGAAACTTTTTATGAGGTAAATGGCATTTGTCAGTGTAATGATTTGAACAACCTTTTGTATCAAAACATGGAAATTACTCCAAATGAGAACTCTAATATGACGATGATTATGATTATTAAAGCTGAGCTTTGTACAAGTGATGTTATGCTTTTAAATTTCTAAGTGTAAAACTTGTCTCTTCTTAAAAGCATGTCTTAACTTTAAAACCTTTTAATATACTTTTCTAAAAGTTCTTTTATTTAGGGTTTTAGTTCTTTAGTATTCATCTTCTGATTTCATCAGTCATCACCTTAGTTGTAATTTCTTTTTGGGGATGGTATCTAAAAAAACCTGCTAAAATATTTATTTCGTTTTAGAAAAAAAAGAAAAAGGCAAAGCTGATATCAAAGTGTTTTTACAGTTGATGAAAATCTAGAGTTACTTTCGATATAATGTAGTTGTCAGAGTATTTCAGCAGATTCTGGTCCATTTTTCAGAAGCAAATCCCAGAAGCAATTTGATGAACATATTCTTTTCAGTCCTCAAAACTCTATTTTGCTGTACAGCCCATACTGTGAAAGTAGCTAAATGAATGCATCACTGAAACTTTTGATAAACCTAATGTTTGTTGTTCTTTCTGTGCTAACCTGTACCACAAGTTTTGGACCTAAATTTGGCATTTTATGCCAAATAATATAAATTTGTGATGTAGTGATGTCAGCAGTGGTCAGAAAAAGACTTCAGTGGAACTTTGTGGCCAGTTTTTAATTTTCATCACCTTGTGAAGCACTTCTTCTTTAGGCATTGCAGATCGCTTTTCTCCAAAGTCTCACTCTTCTTTGTTTCAAAGATTATGTGTCATAATAAGATTACATAACAGATTAAAATGGAAGCATTAACAGAGAATTCATCTTCCCGGTAGAAGCCCAGAAAAAAAGCAGTGGAAAGCTCGAGTAACAGCGACAGTGATTCGGGCTCCTCTTCAGACACCTCAAGTGAAGGTGTCAGTAGTAGTGACTCTGAGGACCTAGAGGAGGATGAAGAGGAGGAGGAGGAGGAGGACCAGAGTGCTGAAGAGAGTGAAGATGATGAATCTGATTCCGAAAATGAAGCACATCACAAAAGCAAGAACAAGGTACAACACCTCACTCTCCTGTCCACAGTCTTGTTTCTACAAGCTGTTTGTGACAAGTTGACCTACTCACGTCAGTGAACAAATAGTCAACAATTATTTAACTGCACATTAATGAATGCTAAGAATACTCATTTTAGGTTTGCTTCAGCATCTTCTGTTTGTGCGCTTTTTTGGTTCTTTTGTGTGCATGCATGTCTTTGTTTTGCAGTTCTTTACAGGGAGTTTACAGTTGGTAGACATCTTTTTTTATGAAGTAGGAAGTACAAAGAAATTAAGTACTGTGTGCAGGTAGTGAATTGAAAATATATCATTGTGGGTATTGCTTTGGCAGTTACTTTTTTCCTAGTAGAATGCCTACCTTTCCCTAGTAGAAGAACAGCAAGATTGGAATCTTTGGTATCCTATTAGGTTTACAGTCAGAAATACATTTAAGAACAACCATGGTTTAATACTCCTCCTTCTCTAGTAAACATTGTTGTAACATGCTGAAACTATCTGAGGGAAAAAACTGAAAATGAACAATAAATATATTACAAGACTGATTTAAAAGTTATTATTCATCCTCTGCCAAGACTAGTGTAATTGTTTCAGGAAGACTGATCATATGTTTAGCCTTTTTAAAAGGATCTTTAACTTATGTAATGAACACTCAAAAATAAATATTTTGCAGGTGCTAATGCATAGTGGTTTAACAGATGCAAAAACCGATGGACAGAAGTCACAGGACAAGTCTCAAGAAAAAAGAACACACCAGCAGATACCTCTTGTGTCTGATTCCCAGACTCACTCATCATTCCAGTCCCAGCAGAAGCAGCCTCAGGTTTTGTCACAGCAGCTTCCGTTTATTTTTCAAAGCTCTCAGGCAAAGGAGGAATCTGTGAACAAACACACAAGTGTAATACAGTCTACGGGATTGGTTCCTCACGTGAAACCTTTGTCTTTGGTACATGAAGCCAAAAAGGAGACCTATTTAAAACTCATAGTTCCTTCCCCTGATCTACTCAAAGCAGGGAATAAAAATACCTCTGAAGAATCTATCACTTTGACCAGCGATGTTAGATCTAAACGGGTGAGTGAAGTTTTTGATTATTTGTAACCTGTGTCATCTGCTTAAAAAGGCATAACATTGTGCCATCAAACTCTTTTAAATATAGTGTATTAATATTATAAGTATATATATTTTCATAATCATGGGAGTTAGTGTTTTTAGAGTTGATCTGGATTTCTGAATGGTGTAAATGAACTAGGTTGTGTGGGTCATGCATCTCTTAAGAACAATGTGCATCTGAAATCAATATCAAAAAAAGAAAATTGTAAATATCAAAATAAGTAAATTGTGTGGCCTGGATATTTTTCCTATGCTTCTAGGTTCAGTGAAAATGCTTATTTAATACTTCACTTATCTAGTATGTAAGCATGACTTCACTTTCTTTCAAGTTAGATAGTTTCAAGTCAAAGTAATAGAAATCACCTATTTTAAACAAAGAAGCTGAAACCCATTTAAAAAAACCCCAAACGTGCTCATTGTAGTGTTGAGTTTTGTTTGCTCTTTAAAGACAGGTATTTAAGCACTGATAGCTGTAGAAACTCAGTATGGCCATTTCAATAGTTTTTTTAGAATCAAAGAAAGGCCTGGATTGGAAGGAACCTTAAAGCTCTACCCTGTCCCAGCCCTGCCATGGCAGGGGCACCTCCCCCTGTCCCAGGTGTTCCCAGCCCCAGGGTCCAGCCTGGCCTGGGGCACTGCCAGGGATCCAGGGGCAGCCCCAGCTGCTCTGGGCACCTGTGCCAGGGCCTGCCCACCCTCCCTTCAATTTATCTTCCTTTCTACTGGTCAGGACTGTACAATAAGTTTATATGTCTGTCTTAACAGTTTGTGGCTTCTAGAATTTTTAGATCCTCAGTTTATTTATTTTTTAATGGTAATTAAGGTGACTGCTGATGAATTTTCTGTTCAGTGAGATTTGAATGGGGATTAGAAGAGAATAAAAATCTGTCATTTTACAAACATCGAGGCTCAGGATATATACAAAAATAAATATATTAAAGATACATTTACAGAGGCAATTCTCATTATTATTATTATTTTATTTTTTCAAATTTTGTTTTAAACTAGTAGTATTCAGGAGTAGTAAACTCAATTCTGATTTGCAGCTAACTCACAGGCCCTCAGTGGGAACTGAAAAATCCTTAATTTTTATTGCTAGACTAGAAGATAAAAACTGTTTTTCCTTTCCAATTTCTTATTACTACATAAAATTCAAATAAGCTTATCACTTACCAGGAGTAGCTAAATAAATTATAATTATGATAACAAACATCTTTGCTATTGAAAGAGGCTTCTGCTTTCACATTTATGAGTCTTTAGCTGGTGATAGATCACACATTTAGTAGTTTGATTTCTCTTAAACTTTTACTGGAGGTATACACTGTGTGAATATTTGTTTTAGAGATCTTCATAATTTCTTATTCAGTTTTAAATATTAGTAACTTCCAAGCATGTATTGTCTTTGACTTAATTTTTTAAAATTATTTTTAAACTGTACCATCTTTATTCATGTTATTGTATTTTCTTTTGAAGATGATGTGAGGGTTTTTTTCTTTAGAAGAGTCTTTAGACTAAAGACACTGTAAGCTTT
The DNA here is from genome assembly GCF_051311805.1 of Agelaius phoeniceus. Classification (NCBI taxonomy): domain Eukaryota; kingdom Metazoa; phylum Chordata; class Aves; order Passeriformes; family Icteridae; genus Agelaius; species Agelaius phoeniceus. Next base: position 50,970,927 of record NC_135271.1, on the reverse strand, counting down.
ACATGCATCTCTGGGCTATTACAAAGTTTTACATGAATAATTTCAAGTGGTACTCTTTCAGTTAAACAGTTAACATATCACAGCATTTCTGAGTAATACGTTTTCCCTCATTCTTTTAAAGAAATTTTTTCCATACCAAGAGTCCTCGGTTGGTTTTCTAGTATTGTGGCCATTAGTGTGTTTTATTTACCTTGTGCTTTAAAGTGAACAAATTGTTAAAGGTAGCTGTACATTCACTAATGGGATTTTTATACACTAAATTAAGTTATAAGAAGAGGTTTTCCTGTGCTGATACACAAGAGTAGTAAGTATATTTCCAAAAATGACCTTTTTCAGAATGATTAATACCTTTATGAAAGTCTCTGTCTAGAGCATTGTAGCAGGTGAGCAAACTTCCCTGCATAATTTGAATCAACTTCATCTTGAGTTCAATTTGTCTTTTTCTACTTGATTTACAGTGAAAAAATCATGCAAGACTTGTGTAACCAGTAATTACACATCTCTTCTGATGTACCTAGTATCTGCTTTTGGCTTTCTAAAAATGGCTTAGCAGATGTTTAAAATTTCCTAGAGCTTACCTGCCTGAATACCAAATAAAGACAAACAAACACTTCCACATTTTATTCCTCTGTCTTCTTATTTCTTTAGGAACAATATAAGCAGACATTCCCAGCACAGCTAAAGAAACAGGAATCGTCGAAGAGCCTGAAGAAGGTTATCGCAGCTTTGTCAAGCCCCAAACCAACATCTAGTTCACCAGCTCATCAAAAACTCACGTCCTTGGAAAACAACCATTCTAACCCATTCCTGACAAATGCACTTTTAGGTAATCACCAACCCAACGGAGTTATTCAGAGCGTCATCCAGGAGGCTCCTCTTGCACTCACTACGAAACCGAAACCCCAGACCAAGATCAATGAAAGTGTAGCCATTTCTAGTAGTGCCCCCTTTTCTTTGCCAATAAACTTGAGTGCATGTGGGAAAAAGCCAACTGGTAACCGTACAGCTGTTATGCCCTCTACCTCTCCTGTGTTACCTGGTTCAGGAAAGGATAAAGCAGTCAGCAATAATGCAGTAAATGCAGTAAAACCACAACACCGCCTTCATTCTGCAAAGCTGGTGGTGGAGCAGTTCAGAGGGGTAGACTCAGATGCCCCCAGCAGTAAAGACTCTGACGACTCAAATGATGATGACGACGATGATGAAGATGAAGATGAGGACGATGAAGAAGATGATTCTGATGATAGCCAATCAGGTGGTTTAACCTTTTTAATAGGAAAAGCAGAAACTTAATTTTTTTGCATTTTGAAAACATGCATTTCCCACCATATTTTAAAATAGGGGCAGGAAATACTGGGCCAGCATGGCCCCCACAGTGCCCTACACATATTGTTGAAATTAGCACATGTCCCCATTCTCCATTGTGTCATGTCCAAAAGTCATGTTTGGGGTGTTCAGATACTTGGTCAGCTGTGCTGGGGAGGTGGCTCCTTAGTCTTTTGGAAAGGCTGTCAGAGACATGCCTTCCACATTAGTCACCCAGCCTGCAGCTTGATGTGACAAAGTGCTCAGGAAGGGATTGACATTAAGGCTGATTGATGGTTGATGATCCTGGCAGACAGAGACCAGCTGCAAAACAGGTTTCCTAGCCAGAGAGGGCCTAAACAAGGGCCTTTGTCAAGAGTGGCAAGAAGAGCGTGTTTCTGTGCCTCATTCAGGAGCACAGTAGTCCTTGAGCAAGTTATTGGACAGTTTTAAGGGCTGCAGACCAGGCTATGCAATTTGGACTGACAAGGCCTGTTTTAAAGAGTTGACTGTATTTACAGTCACTGCTTTGTCCTTTGTGGTGATATCCCTTGTGTCCAGCCTCCACCCTTCATCATTCTCTTCCCCCTCTCATCCACACACCCTGTACTAATCTTTTTATCTCAGGATCGTATCTCACCTTTAGTTCCTTACCCTGGCTGTCCTCAATTCTTACTCTTCCTTTGCCCAAATTGCCATACTTTTGATTCTGACACCTTTCAGCCCGTATCCAGTTCTGTTGTTTTCTTCCTCTTCATGATGGATTTCACGCCTGTGAAATGCCCTTCCTGGGGTAATGTCCAGCTGCTGCTGGTCTAACGGGAGGATTTAGCTGTAGCTCACTCTGGGGTAAACAGTCTTGAGATACTGCAGCTTCTGTCACTCATCTGTTTCCATTCAAAAGAACAGTGTATTATTGTGCAGAATTACTTAGTACTGTCATATTTGTAGTAGCTTTAAAGCTTAGGTAGTTAATTAGAACCTCCTATTTATACTCAAGGGATGTTATTAAAAAAGCATGCATAATAAGAGAAAAGACTTCACAAGTGTTAGGACTTTAATGTACTTGCTAATAGTTTCCAAGTCATAATGTGCCTCTTGCCGCACTTTCTTTAAACAGAGTCTGACAGTAATTCTGAGTCAGATACAGAAGGGTCTGAGGAGGAAGATGATGAGGATAAGGACCAAGATGAATCGGATACTGACACTGAGGGAGAAAAGGCCCCGCTGAAACTGAATAAAACTTCATCCTCTGTGAAGAGCTCTTCCATTGGTCTTACAGCTCATTCTGCCCCGCTTAATCTCCAAGTAGCCAAGACATCGAGCTCGGCAGCAGCTGCCTTGTGTCCTGAGTCCCAGCCTGCAGTGTTCCTCGGGACAGGAGCCTCCACCCTCACGCCAAGTACACACTGTGGTATCTCACTGTCTTCTCTTATACTACTACCATGTGATAGCTAAGGTCCATGTGTTGCGAAAGTAGTTGCAAAAATAGTCCAGGTGCTGGTTTTTACCCTCAGAACGGTGATTCACTGAACAGCCACTCTAAGGATGTGGCAGAGTCACCCTCACTTGAGGTTTTCAGATGCCAGTTGGTCAGGGTGCAAGTTAATCTTGGCAAAGCTTCCTTTCCCAAGGAAGGTTGGATCAGGTGTCTTTTGATGTCCCTTTTGACTTTGGCTGATGGGTGACTCTGTGATCTTTTCATGGGTGTTTGCAGCAGTCATTAAGATCTGTCAGCCAAATTGCAAGTTCTCCAGACTAGAACATTACACTTAGACGAGGACATTTTAACTCGTGTAATTATTTAGAGGAGATAGAATTAAATATCCAGATTTGATATTGATTACATTAAAACTCTTAAGTCTTTGGCATTCTCCATTTTATTTTAAACTAGTTATTCTTCTGATTTCTGAATGTTCTGGTTTATGTTCTGAATCTTCAGTTTTTGTCCCTTCCTCAACAAAATTTTTAACCATATTTTATTAGAACATAATTTTCTAATAAGTCTTTCAAAATTCTCATTAGAATTTATGGATTTTGCGCAAAGATTTTTTGTTTTAGAAGTTCATAGAAAGTACATTGAGCATTTGCCTGATATTATATAGTTCTTATAATCCATCATTTGGTGACAATTTGTAAGATTTAGAAATTGCTATGGCTACAGTAAAGAATGCATTTTTGAAAGTCACATTTCTTATTTGCATGGTAACAATGAAATTAAATCACATATTTCTTACTTTGAATTAGAGACTTGCTGTTTATTAACATGGGTGTAAGCAGATTTTTTTAAATGGGGACATCTGTTTATGAATAGTTTTTTATATTTGGATTCAGTGGAATAGGAGCTTCACTCCATGTTATACAAGGCCATTAGCTTTGAAGAAGTATAATGTAATCTACCTAATATTTATCCCAGAAGCAGGCTTGTTTACTGTACAGTTTATAAAAGATTTCATATGGATTAGGAGTAATCCAAATAGTAAATTAAAAAGATGATGTTTTTCTCAAGAATCTGTGTTGACTTAGGATGTTTTGAAAAGTCTGATAGCAGATTTTATCATTTACAGGAGTAGAAGGTAGAATAAATTTTATGTCCTTGCTTTATGTATAATAATACTACACCTAAGAATCACCTAATATGAATCAACACAATACCACAAAAATATTTTTGTGAAACTTTTGCCTAGAGTTGGTAGGGTCTCTGAAGGAGTCTTGTGGTCTCTTCTCTGTATCTGTTTTGCACTGGACTTTCTACTTCACTTATATTTGGAAAAGCAGCCTCCTTCCCTGCACTGTGACCATTCCAAATAATGCAGTAGTCATTCATGTTAGGCTAAGAGGGCAGACCTGTGTCTGAATTTTGGGATCTGAGCACAGACATTTCCTTGGTGCTTTTTCGAGGGGTCCCTTCACGCCAGTGCTGTGCTGCTGCTGTGCTGGGCTGGGAGAGGCTGAGCCAGGGCCGGGGCCAGCCTGGTACCGGCTCTTCCCAGGGAAGGGATGTGTCACATTCTTGACAGAAGGTCCACACTACCTTTTTGGGAAATGCACCACAAGTTGGTCTGTGTGCATAGTTCATGTCCTGTGGCTGTCTGAGAGGCCTAAGGAAAGCCTTTCACACTAAAAAACTCATATTTGGCAGTTGTCTCTGGGATACTATTGATTCAGTTGCTTGACAAGCACCAAACACAACATCTGTTTGAACTGGGGAAAGCCAGACTAGTTCTGAAAATTTTCTGCCTTTGGCATTTAACTGCAGTCTATAGGCAGTGCTCTAGGAAGACTAAACCTATTAGAATATGGATCTTAAAAGTAAAGTGTGTTTTTATTTGCATCTTCTTCACTGAAAAAAATTTTACATTATCTTGTCTAGAAAAACAGGCTTGCAAGGAATTAAACTAACAATATTTGAGAACACTAAACAGTACAAGCAGATAGGTATGGGATAGTTAGGTTTTCTATTTACAATTTCAGAGGATGAGGTTACAGGAACTTAGAGGAAAATGTATTTCATAAGAACACTTCCATTAGTTTTCTTGGTAATGGCAAGAATGGAAAAACAGTTCTCTTTTGTTTTGGGGATAGAAACATAAAAAGTACATTTTTGGGACATGTTTTCTTTTGTAAGCTCTGTTAGGTATTAATCAATGATTCTGTTTTAGGTATTTCAAAAAGACGAAGAGTAGCAGATGAACGGGAGCTGCGTGTTCCTCTTGATTATGGGTACGTTATGTATGTACCTGACTTTCCTTAGAGGGACATAATGCCTTCAAAAATCCATTGGTAAAGAAATGAGTTTAAAAAATTTTGAGGCTGAATACTAAGGAGAGAGCTTCAGCAATTTAGATTTCTGACTCCCAGTGACTGTGAATCTCTTTAAAAAGTGTCAGCATATTTCATGTGTTAGTTTTCGTGCATTAAATTTGCTCTTTTGCAAACATGACCCGTCTCTTAGTGGTTTTGCTTTGGAAATTAATCCTAATGATCTGATCTGACATAGACTCCAAATAACTCCCTAAAGTATAGTTCTAAGCTGTTTAAAATCTGGTAATATGTAAGTCACTTGATATCAATAAATTCATATATTTAGTTTGTTTGGATAATCTACTAAAATGATAAAATTTTCTGGTTTGATGTTTGATTTATGATACTCTAGTCACATTTTCCTCTTCCTTTTTTTGTAGAATTCTTAAATTGACACAAATTACTTGTTTTTTAAAAAGTGTATTGTTGCATGCAACTATTTCATATTACTCTAGCTGGCAAAGAGAAACCCGAATAAGAAACTTTGGTGGTCGTCTTCAAGGAGAAGTAGCATATTTTGCACCTTGTGGAAAGAAGCTGAGACAGTATCCTGAAGTAGTAAAGGTACATTAACTTTTTAACTTCTGTGCTCTAATGTTAGTAAGCATGCTTGCAATTGAAATATGTAATTTTTTTCTCTCCAGTAGAGGTACTTATTTTCTGTGATGTGAGGTGTAATGTAACTCAGTCTGTTACTGATTTGATGTCTTATAAATGCGTATCCCTTTGACAGAACATGCAAAACATTACAGTCACAAAGTTAGCTGTGCATCAAAGCTGGGTTGTAATTATTTACAAGCTGAAGTGGAAAAATATGTGATTTTTTCAGTATCTCAGCAGAAATGGAATAATGGATATCTCAAGGGACAATTTCAGCTTCAGTGCAAAAATAGGAGTGGGTGACTTCTATGAAGCCAGAGATGGACCGCAGGTATCCACTTTTTAAAAAGTAAAGTTTTTGATCCAAGGAGCATTAACTTAAGTTTAGGTAAAGTAATTTTTGCTACGATCTGAAGCATTACCTGTTTTTAGCTAAATATTTCTAAAAGCTGCACGTATTCTTAACAGCAGTTAGATTGAGACATGGAGAGCTTGATCCTGGGCTGTGTTGAGAACCACATTCAGTGGCTTTGCCCAGAGGGTGCTTTAATGATCAGCTCTGAGCCTGGCTTGGTCTAGTTTGAAAACTCAGAGCTGCGTATTTTATCTTAGCATTCAGGTATTTCTGAATTAAGACTTTGTTTCTTCTTTTATTGTATACAGCCTCGTATCAATGGTAATTTATGTGTAGATGTTAAATCCCACTCTGTTAGTGTGTTCATAATATATGTATGTGTGTATGTGTGTGTTTATATATCTATATTTATGTAAATTGCATATTTATATACAGGTGTCTTCTGTATCAAGAATACTCTGTGCATCCTAAAGCATGACACTTTTACAGAGGGGGATGCAGAACTATACCAGTTATGCCCTACAGTGGTATAACTGTTAGATGGTGTGTAGATAAACCATACCAGGATAAGTAAAATTAAAATTTTAAGGAAATTGTTACTGTGTTTGTGCCATGCTGTGTTACTGTATTTTGGCCGTGTTGCCATTTCTTCAGGATGTGCATGAAAATTTTTTATTTTTCTCAGTGAAGGTATTTGCTTCTTTAAGGTATAAGTGTTCTGAACATGTTACTAGCTCTCAGCAGTCTTGAGTTCAGGTTTGAGTTAAGCCTGATGTTCTTGTAATACCTTGTAGAAGTATGTAATGTTAGTGTGAAATGAAATTGAATGTCTTTAATGAAAGCATTAAAGACTGAATTCATGGTAAGCAGCTACTTCTAGGTAGTGCTTCCTGGTTTACAGGCTAAAACATTGCTAAACTTGCTTCGTGTTTGGTCTTCAACAGTTACAACTGTAGTTATGAACTTCATTATGTACCTGCACATCTTGACTGAAATAATTCATTTTACTGTGATATACTGTAATGGCAGGGTATCGGCTCTCTTTTTGCCCTGTTCTATTTTCTTTGTCTGTTACCTGTATAACTTCATTAGTCTTGTCCCCTTCTTTAGTTATATCTGTCTTCTCCCTTTAGTTGATTTGCAGTTTGCCCTGTGATTTATAAAACTTGAGAGTGAAGGCAGTGTGAGGGGAAGATTTCTACAGGCAAGACTGGCAATGTGAACATTAGTTTGCTGTACATATCGTCATGAACTTTGTACTGATGTGGTTTTTGATAGGTTCCACTGAGACTTGGGTAGACAAAGGAGAAGTTTTCTTATTAGAAAAAGAGACTGAGGGCAGCTTTGTCAAATGTGCTAAGATGTGTTTACATTTTATGTGTGAATGATGAGTTACAAAACAATGGAGCTACACTCAGGCTGATAATATTGCCTAGTGAAACAGTATGTGGTACTGATACTTTATAAAAAGAGCTTGCACCCTCTTTACCAAAGTTTTTTGAATCATCCAGATTCAAAATAATATATGATAATCATATCCTCATGGATGTCTGGAGGTAATTCCAGAAGTTTTTATTTCTGCTTTTGTGGTAATTTCAATTATTCTCTATAGCCTTTAGTGATTATTCTTCCCTTCCTTTGTTATACTTTTCTGTCATCTTTTGAGACATGCAACATGTGCTGGGCTAATTTTCACACAGCTCTAAGATGAAACAAGATGTGAAAAAAAATACCTTAAGGCTAAATCAGTATTATTAAAGATTTACCTATAGCAAGGCAAAAGTACGAGGATTTCCTGCTTCTATTAGTGCCTGTGTTTCTCTCTTGTGGTATGCAAACCACCAAATATTATGGGTTATTCAAAGCAGTGTTTGAATACTGTAACAGAAGCATATCTGTCAGAAGTGGGCCACAAAGGAGTAGGATTAGGAGAACGATTGAAGTTTGGCAAATGTGAAAATTCAGTGACTGGACTCGGAAGCTTTAAACTGCTGTGATTTAGAAAGATTGATATGAATGTGATATGGGCTGATGGAATAAACATGGGTCCTCATGAATTTAAGTAATACGTATAGGAGTCTTTGTCCTATTCTGAGTTCTGCAATTCAGTTTGGAAAGCAATGTTGTTAACTTTTCCCCAGAAATCTAATCTGAAATTTAAGTGGATTTTTGCTTCTTGCAAAGTGCCTGTGTTTTTGTTCATTAGCTTGATTAACAGGATTTGAACTTGATTCTGCTTTCATGCATAGTTGTCTGGTGTCTTTTTGGCAAATGTCCTGGTGGCAGCACAGTATTGTGGTACATGGGTAGATGCTTGAAGGTGAGAAATTGAATAAAGTTATTATTTTGATTAGTTTGAACAATGCACCACAACATTTCACAGTGTTATTCCCATTTTTCTCTAATATTTGAGTAGCAAAGCTTCAGTTTTATGGAAGCCTGTGATTGTCCTATGTTAAGGCACAACCCCTGTATTTTATATTTGAAATGTCAAAAACCCAGAGTTTTTGTACATTTTTTTAATAGAGCATTCTGACTGTACATTCTTTTAATAGAAATGTATTCCGGGTTAGATTTTAAAAATTGTTTGAGCACAAAATATAGATGGTCAATCAACTCTTGCTTAACCCTTTATGGCTTTGTTCTGGACTATTTTTGTCTTGTCCTCTCTTAAACTTGTGAAAACTTGTGCATCTGCAATGGCCTTTGACAGGGCATTAAACTGTCTTCTCCCATCCCTTGAAGCACCTGCTCCTTTTGCTTACTGAACCATTGCTCACTTCATTTGATGGCCTCTAGTTTCTCTTTCAGGTGGCATTAGGAAAATGTAATAACCAACATGGTCTCTGGTGCTAATGATCTGATAGACCTCTTACTTTTTGTGATGCATATTAATTATTGTTAGTATCATTAACTGCAGAAAATACAAATACAGGGCAAGAGCAATCTCCATTGCCATTCTAAGGTATTTTTTGAACTATCACTGCTTCTCCTTCTCTTCTTTGATTTCTGTTTTGCCTCCCTTGGCATGTACATTTTATGAGATTAGGTTTTCTAGGTTGGAAGTTGGTGTAGTTCATAAGTACAAGTATTAAATCTACCTCAATAAACTGAACCTGTGATAAACTGCAATTCAAGTACTAGGCAGAGAAATAAAAGTTACACTTAAGTAGTACTCTTCAAGATAGTAAGATAATTAACTTCTAGTCAAGTGGTGGAGGTGAATATTTTGGGTTAAAGTCCTTAGGGGTGGTGCATGATGATGTGGAACACATTAATGATGCGGTTTTGGTTCTGAACAGTGCATTTTCAGAACATAATTAATAACAAAGCCCTTTGGAAAGTGTGCAAACCAAATGTGACTTGTACTTTGGGGATGGTCTTAACTGGGAATGATTCAGACTTTAGATAAGTATCTTTGCAGGTACTGATAACTCTTTTGAAATCTGAATGTCGCATTAACAAACTGCCATTTCTTTCGCTGAAGTTATGCAAAGCCTTTGTAATTGTGAAGAACGAGCAGAAATAATTGAAAGACAAATTAAAAGAAAAAGCAGAAATCATTTATGTTGTGGTACAGTAAATTGGATTTTAGGGTTTATGTGCATATAAGTGTGAAAACTAAAGCACTCTAAATCTATTTCTTCTGAACTGGTAACTTAAAAAACTCATTAAATACCAACTTTTCTTCTTGCTTTAGGCAGACATTTTCAAAATTTTTTACAAACCTTGCCTTTTTAAGGCAAGTTATAAAGAAGTCCTAAAGGATGCTAAGCTTGCAGATTTTTGCCGCATTTGTCAAAAACTTGGGGAAATGGTAAAAGAGGTTAAAATTTTGAAATACTGGTACTCAATTAAACAGGCTTACCTAGATGGTACATATTTTCTGCTCAGTAGACACAATAAACTCTAGTTTCAGTGGCCAGCTAAATAAAGCCATTCCTTTGTGAGGATTAACTTGGTTATTTTTATTAAGAAACTATTTTAGAATCTGCTTTCGTGATGCCTCAAAATACTGCAGTGCATGCTTTGTTTGGTTAGAGAATATAGTTCATGTAGCTTTAGATATGTGGATGCTTAGAAGGTACTTTTCATTGATTCAAGCTGGTGCAGAAACTGTTTTGCAGCGAATGAGGGGAGAATTCAGTTGTACTAACTAAAACTGGATGATTAAAATGCATCTGTGGTTTTTCAGCTCAGTTGTTGAGCTCTACAACACTCAAAAGCAATATTTGAAAATACATTACTGCCTTTGCTTGTTATGTATGCCAGAATTTCTGTAAACACGCTCTGTTGGAAAACAGCACCTCATAGCTTGACACATTTTTTTGTTCATGTTGAACAGTGGATTATATGAAAACAGAATATTATTCATAATATTATATGAAAGCAGAAGTTGTTGAGTTTACATAATTAGGAAAAATCTGTTTTGCCCTTTAGAAAGTGTTGAACAATTTGATTTAATGAGAAATAATTAAAAATAACAGTAATGGCATATCTACTAGGTGAAAACTTTGTATATGTTTGAATAGTCTTCAAAATCTTTCTTAGTGGTGGAATTTATAGAAGTTCTTAGTGATAGTCTCTCAATAGATAGCTTCTGTGCATCAACAAGAAATTGTCCTGCCCAAATAATACATCTTGCATATTTAACATCTACAGCTCACCTTAGACTTCGGGTTATTTTAATCTGTGTTTGTAATACTTCTTTGTGAAATGTGTCAATTGAAAGGGTGTGCAGTGGTGTCTTCTGAAAGAAGAGGAAGTCCTTCCCCGTATCAGAGCTATGGAAGGGCGTAGAGGACGACCCCCCAACCCCGACAGGCAGCACTCCAGAGAGGAGTCGAGGGCCCGGCGCCGCAAGGGCCGACCTCCCAATGTTGGAAGCGGTGAATTTCTGGACAACGCTGACACAAAGCTTTTGAGAAAGCTCCAAGCTCAAGGTAAGAACTGTGTTCATATTTTCACAAAGAGAGGGTATCAGTATGTAAAGAGTTAATATTTTTCCTATAGGAGAGTGATTTGTCTCACTAGGATATTAGTATACAGCATTTTATTTTGGGTATTTGTTATATGCTGTTATTGAAGACTTTTTGATAAACCAGTAAATGGTTTATCAGTATAGGTTTTAAAGAAGGAAGTGCATATTTAAAGACGTGTCTAAAAGCTTACTCTGTAGTTACTGCACAAGAAGCTGACAGTGTTTTGGGGAGTTCAAGCACGCAGGTCCTGGACCTCAGTCCTTTGAAAAGGAAGCTAAATTCAACCTCCAGAAAATCCTTCCTGCAGTTGTCTTCTATGAGTGCGTCCATAAACAGTTAATTCAAATTTCAGAAATGCTATCACAGGGTAGTAGAATGCTTCAGGAGGTTACTTATTAGCATAAGAATGGCTGACTTTAGGTAGACACAGGAAAGAGGCATGTGACCCAGGTGAGTGTGTTCTTACTTCATTGTTAAGAAATTATTACATAATTACTTGAGGTGACTTGTAAGGAAAACTAATTCCATGCTTTCTGAATAAAATGTTGATTTAGTAGTTTTGAAGCAAATGTTTTCTGCTTTAGAAGAAAGAGGAAAATGGTTTTAAAATGAACCAGCATTATTGGTATAATTCTGTCACTTAAATAATTTTCCCTCCTCAACCAGTATTTGTTTTATATAGAAAGTATCCATGTTCATTTGCACTGTTCACATGGTTACTGATACATGATGTGCCATTAACGGTAGTTCATTGAAAAATTTTGTAGATGCCAGGGTGTGCAAAACAAATCCTCTGTTTGCTCTGTCTTTACAACATACAAATCTCTGGAACATGAACTGTATCTTTATTGTTGGACAGCACTATTTTTATGAACTTAATATTTTCTTTTTGTAACAGAAATAGCTAGGCAAGCAGCACAAATAAAGCTACTGAGAAAGCTTCAGAAGCAGGAACAAGCACGAGCTGCCAAAGAAGCAAAAAAACAGCAAGGTAAGTATTACTTGTGCAAAGTTGTGCATGTTAGGGGATTATTTTGAAAAGTGTTTATGAAAAATTACCTGTCTCTTGTGTGTTCTGCTGAATTGTTTGCTTTTGTTTGTTAGCTATTATGGCAGCTGAAGAAAAGCGAAAGCAAAAGGAGCAGATAAAGATAATGAAGCAACAGGTAAATTATGCAATTGCTAAATAAGCTCTTTAAATGATGTTTTCATTATCACTCAGTAAGGTGTATTTCAGATATTTCGTAAATTACTAAGTATCCTGATTACAAAGCGTATGTTTTAAATCTAGTTTTAAAGTGCACACAGTGTATTAAAATTACTGTATTAAAATTGTAAATATATTAAAATTCTAAACTTCATTAAATCCACTATTAACCCATGTCCCCAGGTGCCACATCAACACATCTTTCAACACTGTTCCTCTAGGGACAGTGAGTCCATCGCTGCCCTGGGCAGCCTGTGACAGAGCTCGACAACCCTTTCCATGAAGAAATGTTACCTAATATCCAAGTTAAACCTCCCTTGGTACAATGTGAGGCCATTTCCTCTTGGCCTGTCCCTTGTTCCAGGGAGCAGAGCCTGACCCTCCCTTGGCTGCACCCACCTGTCAGGGAGTTTGAGAAAGCAAGAAGGTCCCCCCTGAGCCTCCTTTTTTCCAAGCTGAGTCCCTTTCCCAGCTCCCTCAGCTGTTCTTGGTGCTCCAGCCCCTTCCACAGCTCTCTTGCCCTTCTACTCTGGACATACTACATCCCCTCAATGTCTGTATATGATTTCAGCATCCCAACACTTGGAAAAAGTACTAGTATTGGTTTTCCTGTAAGTGACATGGGTGACATGGGAAGAAGACAGAGATGCTGCTTGCAGTGTAGAGAGAAAATTCATGTGGCCAAAGTTCAGTTGTAGTTTAAGCTGCCAGAATTATGGGGGACAACAGAAAAAAAATTTTTTCAAATACATTAATGACAATCCTGCTTGTGTTTATAAATTGGGAAATGAGGGGCTGAAGAGCAGCTGCAGGAAGGGATCTGGGAGTCCTGGTTGATGGCAAGGGTGGTGTCAGTCAGCAGTGCCCTGGCACCCAGGAGGGAATCTTTGCCCTGGAGGGCATCAGGCCCAGCTTTGCTGGCCAGAAAGGAAGGGGTGTGTCCCACTCTGCTCTGCACTGGGGTGGCCTCACCTTGAGTCCTGGGGAGAGCTTTGGGTACCCCAATATAAAAAGGACAGTAAACCATTAGAGGCTATCCAAAAAAGGCCGCGAGGATTGGGGATGGGACTGGAAGGGAAGGCTTAAGAGGAGTGACTGAGGGACTTGGTTTGTTCAGTCTGGAAGAGACTGAAGGTAAACTCATTGTGGTGTTCAACAAACTCTGGAGGGGCAGCTCTGATCTCTGCTCTCTGTGACCAGTGACGGGACTTGAGGGAACTACTGGAGCTGAGTCAGGAGGTTTAGGCTAGGTATCAGAGTAAAGGTTGACCAATCCAGAGGGTGGTCAGGCACTGGGCAGGCTCCCCAGGGAATGGTCACAGCTCAAAGGCTGCCAGAGCTCCAGGAGCATTTGGACAATGATCCCAGGCAGAGGGTGAGATTGTAGGGGTGTCGGTGCAGGGCCAGGAGTTGGATCGATGATCATGATGAGTCCCTCCCAGCTCAGCATGCTCTGTGATTTTGTGACATCTTGAGGTGTTAAAAAAATGAAAATAGTAAACCCTTTCACATCTTTGAAATCCAGGTATTAAATCCTGACATGCTTCTTTTTTTTTTTTTGAGTAGTAAACCAGAACTGGTGTTACTTCAGGCTACCTTAAATATTCCCTTAATAGATAACAATTAATTCTTGTTGGTAACTGTTTAAATATTTCCCTTTTTTCTTTTTTTTATGATAGTGCTCATTGTAGTAGATACAGAGCTTGAAGCTGTCACTCTACCATGTATGAGTTATATTAGAAAAGGCTGAGAGAGCTGGGACTGTTCATCCTGGAGAAGAGGAGGCCCAGCAGGATCTTGCTAATGTTGCTAAGTACCTGAGGGGAGGTTGCAAAGAGGTGACTTAGTAGTTGAAGTACCCAATGACAGGAGGTTCCTTCTGAACATTGGGAAACAGTTTGTCACCAAGATGGCAACTGAGAACTGGAACAGGTGGCCCAGGGAGGCTGTGGAGCCTCCCACATGGATTTTCAACAGCAGCCTGGATGTGGTCCTGGGTAACTGGTTCTAGGCGACCCTTCTGGGGCAGGGGGATGTGGACAAGGTGAGTTCCAGATGTCCCTCCCAGCCTCAGCCAGTCTGCTCTTTTGTAGATCCTGACAGTTTCAAGCTGTCCACTTCTCAAGGCAACCCATACTTGTTAAAGAAAAGTAGCACACTATGATTTTCAAGTGGTCCTTACATTCCGAGGGGTCTAGGGAGCAAGAATTTTTAAATTGTCAAATGCATCAAATCCTTGATGTCATCAAAATTGTCATCATCATATTCCTTCTTGATGTGTAACCTGATAAAATTCATTATTTCAATGTGCAGAGTACTTTCTTCTCTGATAGTTCTTTAGACAGTTCTTTATTCTGATCTCTGCTGAAAAGTTTGTTCTGTATTTATTAACTCTAACCTTTATGGAGTTGAGAGTCCTACATTTTGGCCACAATAACCCCGTGCAGCATTATAGTCTGGGGAAGGTGAGGCTGGACAGTGCCCAGGCAGGAAGGGACCTTGGGGGTACTGGCTGACAGCCTGCTGAACATGGGCCAGCAGTGTGCCCTGGGGGCCAAGAAGGCCAGTGGCATCCTGGCCTGGATCAGGAATGGCGTGGCCAGCAGGAGCAGGGAGGTCATTCTGCCCTGTACTCAGCACTGCTGAGGCCTCACCTCGAGTGCTGTGTCCAGGTCTGGCCCCTCCAGCTGGGAAGGACCTTGGGATGCTCGAGCACATCCAGAGGAGGCTGGTGAGGGGTCTGGAACACAAACCCTGTGAGGAACCACTGAGGGAGCTGGGGGTGCTCAGCCTGGAGAAAAGGAGACGCGGGGTGCCCTCATCACTCTCTGCAGCTCCTGACAGGTGGCTCTGCTCAGGGGGGATTGGTCGCTTTCTCCAGGCCTGACAAGAGGTCCCAGTCTCAAGCTGCACCAAGGGAAATACAGGTTGGATATTACGAAAAAGTTTTTTACAGAAAGGTGATAATGTTCTGGAATGATCTGCCTGGGGAGGAGTGGAGTCACCATCCCTGGATGTGTTTAAAAAACGACTGGGTGTGGCACTGGGTGCCAGGGTTTAGTTGAGGTGTTGGGGCTGGGTTGGACTCGATGATCTTGAAGGTCTCTTCCAACCTGGTCATTCTGTGAGAGGGTGTAGCACATGCTTTCAACTTTTGCACTGTTTTGATTTAAAATATAATGAGGGATAATAGAGATTTAAGGTCCATGCTGTGAGCTTCACATGGAAGCTTCACGTGGAAAAAGTTCTGCACGGTCTGCACAAGGCCTCTTGAGTTAATTTTATTGATAAGGTTGTGTTATGTTGGACTTCTCAATAGTTTACAGAGCTCATAAACTGGTGTTTAGACTTCATGTAGCAGCTCTATTTGTCAGGAAACTTAGTATATCTTTCTCATCTGTCATTGCTCTTTTACTGTTAAATATTATAGACTATCTTTTCTTAGGACCCTGGTATATACATCACTATGTATATACATCTCTACGTATATACTTTATTGTATGTATCACTATGTATCACTATGTCCTCCAGAGAGTAAAATTTTAGAGTGATCCCTCTTCTCAGAGTCTCAGGCCAGCTCACAAGAAAACAATGTATTATGTACAGATGGGCTTTACCCTCACTGTTGGGAAAGCATCTGCTGTTCCAGAGAAGCTCATTGAGCTCCTTTTCAAGCTTCTGGTCTAGGCTTCCCCCAGCTTGCAGGGCTATTCCATGATCTGGATTTTGCTATTAAAACTTTACAGGAAGTCTAGCTGGATGGATGCACTTTCCTTCAAAATGGTCCTTCCTAGTCACTGGGGCTCAGTCAGCTCTTTTGAGATAATCTCAAATAATGTGCTAATGAATTTTTAATAGCTAATTTAACAGACAAACCTATGCAACACAGGTAGTGTGAAATGATTCCAGTGTTTGCTATGATTGCATTTTTCAATCAATGTAATCAGACTTGGTTCAGATTTCAGGAACTAATTTATGAAGAAGGATATATTAGAATATGGTTGCCCAGCATCCATCTGTGGAGTGCATAACTTCATCGTTTTCACCATGATGAAACATGCTTAAATATGTTGTAGTACCCATGGTTCCTGTTCCAATTACTTCTTTTGTTACAGCATGTGTACAATTCCATCACTAAACTGCATACTAAAGCCTCCAAAATTAGCATCAATTACCCGAGTGCTTTAAATATGTGGAGCAGCTGAAGTGTACTTAGCTGAGCATGTTACCCAGGTTTCATGTGGGTGAGTGTTCCTGGCTGACAGAGCATGGGCTTTGGGTTTTGCTGAGCTCAGCTCACTGTGCTGCCCGTGGGACCATAATGGCCTGAAAGAGGCTGTAAGAACTGAGGCACAAACGCCTCAGTGCTTGGACAGCCCTTGCTATTTCTTGGTCAGAGAGATCACTTCAAAACATCATGTATTTCATGGCATAGCTCACCCTTTTGTTCATTCTTAAGGAGCTTCACCATTGTCAGCTGGAATTGGAATACTCTAGTTACCTTACTTGGTCATTAATCTGGTCCTCTTGAAGGTGTTAAAAAAATAATAAAAACTTTGACAACTTAAACATGAGCACCCATGCATAACTAGACGTGGTTTCCTTCAGGGAAAGGAAGATATCTAATACTAGTAAAATTTCTAAACATATGGGAACAGTTGACTAAAATGGCTGAAAGTCAGTAACAAAAAAGTATGTATAAACTTTGTCATTTTAAAAATGTAAAAGTAAATGTATAAAAAAAGTATAGTATGTACAGTATAGTATATAAAAGTATATGTATTTTTTATAAAAGTATAATTTCCTTTATATATATTTTTTAAAGAAGTAACTTTCTTACCCTTGTAGGAAAAAATTAAGCGAATTCAGCAAATTAGAATGGAGAAGGAACTTCGAGCTCAGCAAATTTTGGAGGTAAAAATAATGACTCAAATGTAATTTTTCCATTGTCATTTTAAAATGTATTTTAGTAGTTACACATGTAGTTAGAAGTGTAACTAAATATAGCAGCTCTAATGACCTTATTTCCAAAGGCCAGTTCAAAGATGTGTCCTAAATTATTTTTCTTAAAAGATCAACATAAACTGTGATCCATAGTCTTACAAGTATTCACACTTGGGCTCACGGTTTTCTATCAGAATAGTCTTGTGTGTACATAAGTTAACAGCAAAACAATTCCTTAGTTAGAGAAAAAGTTTGCAGTAGTAGGATATTAAAACAATACAATGCTGTGGGTATGCTCTGTATGAAATGCAGTGGGTTTAAAAATACTATGGCTGTATTAGAGTATACTCTACAGGTTTGCTACTGTACTAGCAAAGATAGATTGCTAATTTTCAAGTCTCCATTGACATAAAAATTAATAGTAATCTCTTTGCCGTTTCTGTGTGTACCTGCTTTCTTAAAATAGCCAGATGAAACAGTTTTGAGTGGGAAATTTTGGTTGAAATTTTTTGTTTGAAATTCTGGTTGAATTTTTTTTAAAGTAACTGAAATGTGAATTGATTGATTGTGAAAGCTGCATCAGAGATTTCTTGCAATGTACGCAATAAGTGATGATGTTCTTAACTTCTAAAGATACATAACTTTGCTTCTAGTCAGATTATTTTCAAGTTGTGATTGTGCTGTTGTGTGACCTGTTTTGCATGCACAGGCAAAAAAGAAAAAGAAGGAAGAAGCAGCAAATGCCAAATTATTGGAAGCGGAAAAACGAATAAAGGTTAGTTTAGAAGAGCTCCAAAAACAAGAACTGTGTTATACATAATGTATGTGGATGTATAAAAGCAATAGATTTGGGAGGCTGTTCATTGATAATGAAGCTGTGCAGCTGTACAGCTGTACAGCAAATAATGACATGTATGTATTGTTATAAAAAGCCATGAAGCATATGCAGAGGAGTTTGTGTATGTGTGGCATACACACACAGATATACAGAGACAGTACTTTATATGCCATTACCATGGTTTGCGTAACAAAATGTTCTGCAGTAACATTATTCACAATATTCTTTCAAGCACACTGTATGGAAAAATGTTGTTGTTTCTTGGTGAGCATAGTCTTTTCTAGGCTGTAATGCATGCAAAACTACAGAACTCTTTTACAAATACTGGAAAATGCAGTGTCTGTGTGTGTGTATATAAGCACTATTGCTGCTTCGGCATTCTAGGTGTGTTCTAACATGGAACTCCCAACTCACCAGACTTACTGTCATGTATACTGTGTATACTTCTCTGTAAGTTAGAATTTAAGTCAGATGTGCTGTTTTAGTGTGGCAGAACTGTGCAATTTGGTAAGTAAATTTTGATTGATGTTTTAAAAAAATACGCTTCTGTTCTTCTGTTGAAGGAGAAAGAGATGAGAAGGCAGCAGGCCGTTCTTCTGAAGCACCAGGTTGGTATAAGTTTGGTTGACCAAACAGACAGAATGCCAGTTGTCAGCTACTGCTTTCAGTTGTATGGGGGGGGGTAGAATCATCAAAATATTCCCTTTTTAAACTTCTGGGTTTGATTCCTGCACAGATTTTCTTTTGCCTTACAATTTTTTGCTTTGCTTTGGTATTGGGGTCTTTTGGGGGATTATAAAGTGGTTTTATGACTTTGTGATTTCTGTTTCATAATGTTGTGCCAACTCTTTCTACCAGGAGTTGGAGAGGCATAGACTAGATATGGTATGGGTATGTTTATTTTTGTACATCTAACACCGCATTGTGATTTGGTTGTGATATGGTTGTCATAGCAATGCATAAAATGTAGCACTGGCTGCTGTCATATTACATACTGCTGCATGGCTTTACAGCACAGTGCATTGCATACATCTGCTTGTCTTGTCTGTTAAGGAAAAAAAACCATGTCTTGAACATGTGTATAAATTGAATGTGGCAATAACTAAATGTGGTTTTTAACCAGGGATCTATGTTACTGATGTCCCAGTAAAAATTTGACTAGTATATAAAATCAGGGATTGATGCAAAATCACTAGGATGGTCACTTGGATGATTTTTGCAAGCCTTGTCCCATTCACTGGGAATGAATCTAGACATTTTAAATACAATTTGAATTAACCTGTTTTAGAAATCAGGGTGATGTCTTCCCCTTGTAAGATACTGAGGAAATAGCTTTCAGTTGGTGGTAAATACATAACGTTATAAATATACAATGAAATATTAGAATGTTATCCTAGCCTCACCAAATTAGATGATAAAATTCCTATAGCCTTTACTGGGGCCAAGATTTGCTCTTCAGCTGTTAAGCTGAAGGAAAATCCCCTGTACTTAGTGCCTTAGAATACTGCTCCTTAATGCATTTGAAGCTACTGACATAATTTACTGAGGGACAGGCATCAGTAAATGCAAGTGTTGTTGCATATGTGTATGCACCACTACTGGCTTGATTAAAACTGATCTAGAGCTGATAAAATTAATCATGTTAATTTGTTGCTTGGTTAGAAAAATGTTAATACTTGCAATGTTTGAAAAAGACCAGTTTAAAATTTCTGCTGAATTGGCTATTGAAGAAGTAAATTGCAAGTTCCGTCATAGCAGATGTAAGGTAACTGACCTGTTCCAGCCAACCATTATGCTTTTTGTTCTGCCAGCTTATGAAGGAGCATCACAACTGACCATAAGTAAATCTGTATGCTTCTTATTTACACTGTCTCCATGTTCATTGCTTTACCTTTTTGCTTTTGATTGTTCTTGTATTTGCTTTCTAAACCTGAACTAAAACATGCACAGACTTGGCCATTCTTGTCCTATATTTAGTATTTACTGTGACTTGTCTATTAATGCTAAATTTGTTACTCCACTTTTTTACTGATTTGAAAATGCGGTTTAGTTTTGTTCTAATATTACCCACTTCAATAGGAACGAGAACGGAGAAGACAACATATGATGCTTATGAAAGCCATGGAAGCACGTAAAAAAGCAGAAGTGAGTATTAACTCTGAAAGTTTGAAGTTTTCGTAGTTTTGTTCTGCAGTCATCTGTAGAAGAGCAGTGTCCTTTTACATTATGTATAATTTGATTTGTGTACATTGCAGCAGTAGGACAAGAAACATTAGGCACAAATTGAAATACAGGAAATTCTGTTCAAACTTAAAAACCTTTTTTACTTGGAGAGAGATGGTTAAACATTGGCACAGATTGCCCAGTTTTGAGAGTTCTGGATGTTTTTGAGAAGAAACAGAAGTAAAATACAAAAACCCCACAATTACTCATTTGCTTTTTGCTTTACATTTATGTATTTCTGTATCCTTTTTTTTTAAGTCCATATCCTGAAACTTTTGTAAATAAAGTGCAGATAATGAGGATATTGAAATAAGATAGGCATCATTATAGCAAGTAGTTGTTAAGGAAATTGTTAAAACTTCTCTCTAGGATGTATTTGCAAATTTCAATAAAAGCGACTGACCAAACCCAAGAAAAACTGAATAATACTTCCTTACAAGGACGTAGAGGAAGATGATACCCCGAGCAGCCATTCCACTGTTGGAAATCAGGATACCAGGCTAAATGGTCATTTAGTCTGATCCAGTGGTCTAAATGTATTCTTACTCTTAACAGATATAGAACAGTGTTTATTTCAACCAGTAGAAGTAATGTTTAAATAGATTTATGAAACGTAGTGCAGCCTGAAGTTTTCAGTTTTAATCATAACTATAAATTACTGTGTGGACACATAAATATCCATATATACATCTCTGGTTTTCTTCTGTTGTAGAGCATTTCAAATTGGCAAAAACAAGTTGTAAGCAATGCCAGCTGACCTTGGGACATTGACATAGGCTAAGATAAAAGGCAATAAATCAGTTTCCAAAAGCAAATCAGAGGGCATCAAGTTAGGGATTTTGTGTGCTGCTTTAGTGTATTGTGATTTTTCAATACAAGATGTCTCTTATGAACTCAGGCTAGATAAAGAGGGCCTGCGTGGGCAGTACAGAGGGTGCTTACACAGCTGTAGAGTAGCAAGCAGGTGGGCAGATGGGTAGTTCTGAATGTCAGTGCATTTTTTTTCTGCCAGTGTAAATTTACTGGTCCAAATATGTTCTTTGTGTGTAATATGAAATTCGATCTTGCTATCCACTAAAGACTGTAGTAGTAGAAGTCATGATCCCTGTGCACTCACAGTGGTTATCCACAGGTGTCACTAGTGGTCTGATAATACTCCATGTAGAATCAAAAGGAAGAATAAAAAGTCATGGGGCCTGCCAGAACTCTCCAGAGAAGTCAGTGGTTAATACTGACCTACAAATGCAGCTGAGCCCTGACTTAGTATCGCCCATACTCTCATTGTTGCAAAATATGGTGGTAGTAAATGGAAGAGACTAGAGTGACCTCTTAAACTAACAGAATAGTAGGGAGTGGTTCTGAGTAATGGGAGGCATCTTAGCTTGGTTCTTTAGCCCTTCTGTGTCCACAGGTGAAAAGCACATGCAGCATCTTCAGTTTTGTACTGTATCAGGTTCTTGAGTGGAGGCACACACACATACGTGTGTTTGTTTATACACACAGTTCTGTGCTCTGAACAGGTGGTGCTGATGTGTGGCAGATTCCATACATTTTACACTTGATATTGGGGGGGTGTGGGCAGTTGTGTCATCAGGACAGTGGATTGGCAGCAGAAACCCTGGCACCGGGGATGGGAAAGGCCACGGGAGCTCTAGGTTCATAGTCTTGGCATGTTACAGAGTTGGTGTAGTATTGGTGTGACTCCACTGTGGAGGGTGTCGAAGAGACAGTAGGTGCTTGACTTCTCACTTGATGATGCGTGTGTTCTTGTTGTGCATATAAGACATAAAGGACAAAATGTTCAGTTTTAGGTTGCATGCAAAGTGTATGGTAATTCAAGGCCAGAAGCTACTTGTGTTTGAAAAGATTGGTTGTGTTTTATAAGGCATTCATGTCTAGTTTATGTATTGTGGGACTTTTTCAGCCATGTATTGTTCAGAGAGATTTCTTGAGTGGTCTCTGCTGTAGCAGGTGCAGATTAACAATACTGGGGTGTAAGCAGGGCCTTTGAAATCAGGTGCCTTGCATGGCAATTCTTTGCCATATTTTCACTCAGTCATCTTTTTTAAATGGTACGTCAAAGAGTTTTTCTTTGCAAACATACTTGAAACCTGTGTCTCTGTGGACAGGAGAGAAAAAAGTGAATCTTAGATTGCTTTACAAATTCAGTGATTTTGTTCTAGTTTTTCCCTCCCCTTTACGTTGATGCAGGTTCCTTAATTGATGTGGCGATTCTTAAGGTTACAGAACTAGTGCTCTTCAAATTCTTAGATTGTTCATTTGTAAGTTTAATATGTGGGGTTTATTTTTTTCCCTTTTAATTCTCTTAAGGAAAAAGAGCGGCTGAAGCAAGAGAAACGTGATGAAAAAAGATTAAATAAGGAACGTAAACTGGAACAGCGAAGATTGGAATTAGAAATGGCAAAGGAGCTAAAGAAGCCTAATGAAGATATGTGCTTAGCAGACCAGAAGGTAATCACAACAACATAGACTTACTTTCTTGCTTCTTGTTTTTGTATTTTATAATTCTGTCAATAACTTTCTTCTTGCAGTCACACTCAAAGCATTCAAGTTTTAATTGAGGTAATTAGAGAGCTATTTGAAATATATACAAATACAAGATACTAGAATGCGACACAGTAGCATATGTTTATGTAAAAGTTTTTTGTTTAAAAGATGTGGGATCTCAGCACATCGTTCCCGATGTCCAGAGATGCCAGGAGAACCCTTGGGGGTCTCGGAAATCCTGGAATGTTGCCAAGAGTGTTTGGTGGCTTGATTTTGATCCATCCACAGAAGTGACAAGAATTTGAGGACATGAGAATCACTTTAGAGTGAAGGGTGTAAAAGGGACACATTTAGAGGGTGAAATATAAACTTTAAGGTTTTTGGTACAGGGGGGTTATGGAGACAAGATGGAGGGATCAGGGCGTGTCTCGTCCTTCTTCTTTCTTCTTCTTGTCCTCCATCTTCTGTAGTGATGTTGGCACTTGAGGATTAGTTTATGGTGAAGGTGCACTTGCTAACATGGGTGAAAAGTATTGGAAAATAAAGGTAAATATCATGTAGGTAGATTTTAGTATAAAAAGACATGACCGCCCCGTGGGTGGTCAGAGAGTGCCTGTGGCTGCCTTGCAGATCAGACCTCTGTTGGGCAGACAGAAAATTTTGTAGATAAGAAACAATAAACAATCAGAAGATCGAAAAGCTGAAGAGTCCAGACTCGTCCTTTGAAACGCGTGCCACCCAAGAACCACCCTACCCGTGTCGGGGCAGAGACAGACAGCCGGACCCGACAAAAAGAGGCCTGCTTCCTAAAAACATGATTGCCTTTAAAAATTCTTTACTCAAGTTGTTTTCACACCAGGAATGTGCATCATGTCTCAGTACACAGGCACTGTATAGTTATCTAGAGAACTCTTACAACCTGTTGCTCAAAAAGAATTACTCTCCCAGTCTTCCAACTTCTTAGTTTTTGTCCGTAAGGACTTGACGAAGGTTGGGTTCAAAGTCTGTTCCAGAGAAATTCCTTCCCTTTTTCCCTTAAATAATTTTACACTACCTTTTACAGTAATTTGACTCAGAACAGATCTTTACAGTGTCTCCTGGCCAAAAAGGAAGTACTTCCTGATCTCTTGCCTTCTATAATTTGTGAACATTTAAATGTGTTTCAGCATTGAATGGGCAAGGGGTGCAGGATACCCCTTGGAAGGAAGGTTGCCTGTACCTTCCAGCATTGTCATGCTCTAGGTCAGAAGGAAGTGTCAATCAATTTTCCCAGCTGTTATAAAAAGAATTTCTTTTGAAATATGCTACTGAATCTTTCACTTTTTTTCTTTGCTTTCCAGCCTTTCCCAGAGCTGCCTCGCATCCCAGGCCTTGTTCTTGATGGAAGCACGTTTTCTGATTGTCTTATGGTAGTGCAGTTCCTGCGTAACTTTGGTAAAGTTCTTGGCTTTGATGTGGCCATAGATGTTCCCTCCCTGAGTGTTCTTCAAGAGGGTTTGCTCAACATAGGGGACAGCATGGGAGAAGTACAGGACTTGCTTGTGAAACTTGTCTCTGCAGCTGTGTGCGATCCTGGACTTGGTACAGGATACAAGGTAAAAAGAAAAAATCCATAGTAAACACCCTGTACATACAAATGCATTCTTCATAATGCGTCTCTGACACCTCTCTCCTATGGATTTATTTTGACTTTCCTAATTCTTTTCTTCAGTGTCATGGTTCTAATGTTACTCCAAAACTTTGTGTCCCATCAGCCTTCCCATTTTCCAGACATGATAAATTTCAATGCATTTTCTCTTCACACAAACACACATCCCATTTTTATTTGGATCTTCTGTAGGGCACTGTCACATCTGTGGCCATGTCTTTTAACTCCTTTCCATCCATTCCTTTGCGTTCTTATCCTCATGTTGTATTCTCAGTGAATCTTGCTATTTCTTTCCCTAACGTCTGCTGTCTAGGTCACTGCATCAAAACCCCAATTCAGTCATGACTCTCTCTCTTACTGGCCTTCTTTTTCAGCTTTCTTCCACTCTAGAGCTCTTCACAGTATCATTGTGCACAGCAGTATTCATCAATTTTCAGTTGGACCATGCCTTTTTACATGTAATCCATTTAATTATTGCTAATATTATCTCTGTTTTTAAAAACTTAGAGGTGAAGACATTCTAATTTGTTACTGGATTTAAGATTTACATTTGAATAGTCTCAAAGAATAATCATGTTTGATATACTTATGTAAAAATGCAAAGAAACCCATATCGTCCTCTATGAACAATAAAATAGCCTACAAAGGAAAATGGTGTTTTTAAAACATGACTGTCTGAAATGTCTTTGTTCTTTTTAGGCTAAAACTATTCTTGGAGAACACTTACTGAATGTTGGTATCAATCGAGATAATGTGTCTGAGATTCTGCAGATTTTCATGGAGGCTCATTGTGGGCAAACAGAGCTGACAGAGAGCTTGAAGACAAAAGCTTTTCAGGCACATTCTCCAGCTCAGAAAGCATCCGTACTTGCTTTTTTGGTCAATGAGTTAGCCTGCAGCAAAAGTGTAGTAAGGTAAGATTTTTCCCAAACAGGTGTGTGAAAATAAGATCATAAAAATGTTGTAGTTCAGAAATACTGTGTATTCACTGTATTCCATTACAGGGAGACTACTTATGTTCTTCTTACAATGGAAGCTGAAATTGGTTGAGTTACTGCTTCTTACCTTTATGTACTGTTGATATGATGGAAGAATATAACTTTTCCATGTTTGGTCTGTAATTTTGTTTTCAAAGCTTGAACCAAAATTTCTCTAGCAATTTTAGGAATAAAAGATGAGGTTGATTGCCAAGAAATTTAGTAGGTATTCTAGGGAATAATTTAGAAGAGTTGTTTAAGGCTTCTGCAGTACACTATTTTCCCTTTTTTCCTTTTGTTTTTGAAGATGTTTTGAAGATGTTTCTTTAAGTAGGGTCATAAGCTGAGGTGGCAAGCTTGATGTATCATCGTAGTAATTCAAGAAGGTGTATATGTTGCATTTGTGGTCAGTAGTGTATAGTATTTCATAATTTTAAGTCCCTCCTATGTTCAACAACTTGTCAAAACCCACCAATGTGGAACAAAAAGTTGGGAAATGCCATTTTCTGGGAGGCCTGTTCTTCCACAGACTGTCTATGCTGAAGTGTTTCATGACCTAATTGAGTGCTGCTTTGTTTCTTGGTGTATTCTGCTGGGTTTGGTACCCTGTGCTGCAAAAGTTAATCAGGGTTGCGTAAAGCAGGAATGGAAGAGATGCTTCAGATTTTGCGAAGTTGGAAGATAGCAGAAGTGGGCAGTGCAAGTGCTGTGCATAACTGTTCAAGAAAGTTCATGTGTATCAGTCAAATTCATCATAGAAAGAAACTTCCTCTTGTTGCAGATGACTCTTAGGTCCTATTTGTAGAAATGATCACTTAGAACTTGAGTTTCTATATTTTGATCATAGAAACAACGGTAATCTGCTGAATTGCTGAGGCTGGGATGTCTCGGACATGGGCACGCAGATGGTGACTGTACCAAAGTCCTCCTTTTGGTTCTTCAGTTTCTGCAGTGAAAAGTGAATGTTGGATTGTAGGTCCCAGAGATCCTAGGTAGAATACTTCAGATGTACCAGTGGTAACTATTTTTTCATCACAGGGCTACATGCTTTGTGGCAAAGACATTTGGAGGCTTGACTCTGAACTAGAGCTATGAAAAGAAATGTTGAGTGCCATGCTCCTTGTGGAAAGAAAGCTGAGGTGATGTTGGGGATAAAGACTGACATAAGTACAGCAGTGTGCTACATTGGTGTTCCTAGTATTGTGATTTCCTATATTTAAAATTTTTTATTTTGAATTTTAAGGATTTCTCAAAAGATAGTTATTTGAGGGAAAAATGTCTATACGTAATGTCTATCAGAAAAAAGATACCTAAGTTCACAGTTAATGGATTATTTTCATCTTTGACAGTGAAATTGATAAAAACATTGATTATATGTCAAACTTAAGGAGAGATAAATGGATGGTTGAAGGCAAACTTCGGAAGTAAGTTTCATTTCCTTAAATATTACCATATTTTGCTTTTTTGCCTTTGTTCACATACACTGCTCTATAGGAAATTGGTTCTGAGCATAAAATCAGCCGATTAAGTTACAGGTTTACCAAGACATTAGTAATCAAACTGCTTAATTAAGACGTATGTGAGTTTAGGATGTTGCAGCACCAGTCTTTTACAGTCTATTAAAGATGCATGAGATTCAGAGGGGTAGTGTCACTCAGATTTGGAGCGAAGTCAAGTCTAATTTTGTATTCTTTGGAGGAAACAAAAAACTTTTTAATTGGAATATTAAAGGAGCCATAAAATTGCTATTGACATAATCAAAGTTTATTTGGACCTACTATAATTTCCAGTGTTCATTCTGAAAGGCATTTTAAGACAATGTGATTTTCATACAACAATTGCCAATTGAATTTTGCTAATTTATGTTATCTTAGTGTTTCTCATCTGTCAATGTCACGTCGTTCCCTATAGCTAGGGATCATATGTAGAATGCAAGCTTTGAGATTATTTTTTATATTTCTTATATTTCTGTTAAAGGTAAAATTTGAACTTCTTAAAGGTTGTCAGTTTCATATTCACTGTTCTCCCATCCTACAAGACAAAATTCCATACAGCAACCATACTGGCTCCAACTATCAGGAAGCTGGACGGCATAAAGTTAATGAATCACAGGGGGTAAAAACACATAGCCAGACTCTGCTTTTTTTTTTCTTTGTCATCTTTACCTCTTGCTAGGAATGGTAAATCCTTTCTTAGTCCTTGCTTTAGGTACTTTCATTTCTAATCTTATGTCTCCATTTTTTCCCTTTAATATATCTCAGAAGGAAGAAGGAAAGAAGTAAAGAAGAAGGACAAGAGGGAGGTAGAGGAAAAAATTAGACCAATAAAAAGACATTCTCTACTAATACTACAAATCCCAGTCTGCACAGAGTTAATGTATTTTAACCTTTAGGTTAACCCACTTACTTTTTCCCTGTCTTCATCTGTGTCCCCTCTATGGGATATGGTTTAAGAAGTGTTTATGAAGTTCTGATGTAGCCAATTTACCATTAGCAAAATGGGACCCTTCCCTGTTCTTGTCTTCTTAGGGCCTGCTTAGTCTTTCTCTCCCTCCATCAAACTGTAAGTACTTGTAGATGTAGGATCTTCCCTTTTCCTTATAATCTCTCATTTCTTCCCTGTCAAGTAGTGAGCATCATACTCTGAAGTCCCAAGCTCATCCTCCTTGCTACAATAATTTTTCCATTTCTTGAGTTTTTCTGCCTCATGTGTGGATTTTGGGGTCTAGTAGTGCTCTCCCTATTTTTGAGTGCAAGTATTGCAGCAGAGCTCAGGAATGTTGCTCTTCTGCTTCTTTGAATTCAATGAGCTTGATTCACCTCTCTCGATCTTTGATTAAAAATTTTCGAGTTTTCCACTTTTTCTGATGAATTCCAAGAAGGTTCTAGAAGACTCTTCTTCAATCAATTTTAAACAATATTTTCTTCTTTATTATGTCAATTATGTTTTCCATAAACCCTTACAACTGTTCTGGGGCTTCTCTGAAATGAAATCTGTACACATCAGTCTTTTTGCTATTTTTTTCTGCTTCCAGACTTCATTCTTACATTTTATCTTCCCCATCCATTCACATCTTGATCTAATGTTTAAGCATCCCAGTCCCAAAGAGTTTTGCATGGCAATAACTGGTTAGTTGGGTACTCGCTGTGTGATCAAGAGCTGTGACCTCTTTTCACATGCCTGCAGACCTTTACGTGCCCCTCAGCACATGCCCCTCCTGCTGGAAGTGCGCAGGGGATGAGTAACGGAGGCTGAGGAATGGGTTTATTTAATCTCAGCCTGTTTGGCCAGTGTTTGCTGTCATTAATCTTCAAACCACTGTGTCCAGGTTGGCTACAAGTATATTCAAGGGGGATGAGAAAAGATTCTATCTGCATCACATGTGTTCGATGAAGGAGGTTTTTTTTTTTGCACTTATGTTCTCATTTTTTAAGGACATAAGCTTCTCAGCTGGGAAGGAGGGCAAAAATAAATGCAAAAGCCTGTTCTTGACAGATGCAAATAAGCAACAGTAAAATCCCAGGTTGGAAAACAGAATCATTGTATTTTGTTTTAAGGGATGCTTTGCCTCTCACCCCTTTCCCCGCTCTTCCCTCCTTTTCTCCTCCTTCCCTCAAGGATCTTAATAAGTGTAATACAGATGGTTGGAAATTTGAGTTCTGAACTGCCTGGACTGTTTCTGCTTAGCTGATCGTCAATGAGAGGTTGCATCTAATTCCTTCTCTATTGCATTTTGCTGTGAATCTTGGTACTAATCCCTTTTTTTGTAAAGGCACCTATCTCATATGATCAAGTCATCTTTCTTTGTGCTTTCTGTGTGACAGCTGTGGTCAGACTCTCACCTGAGATGATTCTGTGATTTTTTTTAACTAGATAATCAAAGTCTCAGCATCTCCTTTTCTATTACATGGCTTCTCTTTGGCATCTCTTTTGTAGCGAGATCAACATAAAACAGAATAAAAATGGAATACTGCCTCTTAAAGAATTAGGTAATAATAATTTGGTTTAATAATTCATTGATTATAATAATTCGTTTTTATAAAGGACTTAAGTTTTTCACTGCAACAGTATTCTTTTCACATGCCAGTGTTTTTGTATGCTCTGTGTAAGTTAATTTCTGTTGAATGAAACCATTTCAACTCTAAATGATTGATGGTATGTGAAAAGCGGCATCCCTAAGGGGAGAAATTACACCCTGAGTTTAGGTAGGAGATGCTAATGCTTTTTTACCAAACTTTAATTTTTTGAGATGCAAGGTGAATTATGTGAAAAGTACAATGTTCAGAATTTCTTTCCCTTGGTACTACCTACTACATACATGCAAAAATTATGGGGAAGGCATGAACACTAAATCAGAAGGTGAATTTTCCTTCTGTGATCTAGTAAGCATTATAGATGAGATTAGAGCAGGCTTAAGTCAATCATCTGGTTCTCTGATGGGCCGCCCACTCTTTTTATAGGTCAGTAGACTTTATGATTCTCTCAGCAGTTGCAGATGCACGCTTGGTCCATACCTGAAAGTGAGAAAGACAGAACAGTTTCCTAAGTGAGGGTTTTCTTCTCTCAGTGAGCCATATGTCTAGGCAACAACAGAAAAATGATGCTGCTTCTTGAAATAACTGTACCTTTTTAAAGTTATGCTGGCATTCATTTCTGCCTCTGCACTGCTTTGAGTAGGGACTGCTGCCTTCTTCTGCTTGTGGTGCTATCAAAGAAGAGCATCTTTGATTCATTTGCATGCTTGATAATTTGCAGTATTGTGCAAGCTTCCTTTAGTGCTTGACAACATTACATCTTTATTTTTGCTTTCAGCAAAAGTAGCCTTTTTTGTTTCTTCTGATTTCCTTTAGGTATTTGAAAGAGGTGTTGGCAGGTCATTCGCTTGCCAGCTTTATTACTGAGTTGTCTTCAAGATCATCTTAGTGTATGTAAATTGTCTCTAAAATCATCCAGCACTGCAGCAGACAATCCAGTCATTAACTAGTGATTTTGATAGTTAAGTCCTGTTTATTGGCAGGAATTTCCAGTCTACGTGAAGAAGCTTGAAGTTATCCTCTTGAAAAGGAAATTAGTTTTCTAAAAAACTTAATCAAAAGCCTGAGTGGTATTGATGCGCAGTGAGACTGAGGGTTTTTGCACAATACCTGAAAATGTTATTTGCTTCCAAATTCACTGAAAGGCTTGAGATTTTTTTAAACATATTTTAAATCACTAAAACAGGTAAACATCCCCTTGATATGGAAAAAATAAATGGATAAAATTTTATAAATTCTCCAGTTGTATTAACTAGTGCATAAAAACCCAACCCAAAACAACAGCAATAACAAAACCATACCAAGAAACCAAAGCCCAGCAGTTTTCAAGTCCCTTTGATGATTTCTTGGCTAACAGTCTTTTTCTAAAAAATGCGCTGCTCCCAGTTGAACAGTGACACCTTCATTTCAGTTTGTGCTGTTGACAACTGGCTCTGGTTATCAGTGTTTAAGAAGGCTGGTCCATTTGTCAGTATTCCCTGGAACGAGTACTTGGACAGCACTCATTGTACTTGTAGCCACTTGCTGTATGGAATATTGTTCTGTAGGATGGGAAGAGAGGAGTACGACAAGGAAAAATTACGTCCTGGTAATTGTGTTTGTCGTTACCGTTCTGCTTTTCCCATCCTACCTTCTTCAGTCATCTCTTTAAAAATCTTTGTCTTTTCTACACGTTTATGAATCTCTTCTAAGTCAGTTGCGTTTTTGGTCTGCGTGATAAGTGACTGGTTCAGCCTGGCTATATACACCTCCTGTGGTTCAGCATGTTTGCCTGCAAGCTCCCTGATAGGTGGAACTGTAATTTTTGCTGTGTGGAATCTTGTCTTATAGGGGTTTTATAGAAGAAGGAGGTCTACTACAACCATAATAACTGGTATGTAAGTTTCCCTTTTCTTTCATAAAAGGAAAAATGACAGTTTGAGTAATCTTTAGTAGAACCTGCTGTTGCCATGCAATGTATATAATTTCATACTTCCAAGTGAGGATTTTTGCCTTTTTCTCCCTGGCTCAGACACAAGTATTTTGTCATCATGTTCTTAAGTGCATTAAATAAAAGATAAAGAAGTTGAAATGGTTCTTTCTTCTATATCGTCTTTCCTGACTTCTCAAAATCCCTCTTGTGTTTCATTTCCTCTGAACAGCTACACAGTAAAATTGACCTGGGAGAAACAAAGTCTATTCAGAACAGAACCACGAGTAGTAAGGGTTTTATAACATCAGTTTTTCTTGTTGACTAGTGACAATAAATATTGAGAAAATACAGTGTCATGATAGATCAGAAGCTCTAATTCAAATCTGAAATATATGATTTTCTTTCAATCTCATAGGAAGAGAGGTATGTTTATGCTACAGCCATAATCCATCATTTCACCCTTTCTCATGTGTTCCAAGGCTTAGAATCATTCATGCCAAGAAAACTGGTAAAAGAGATGCTGCGGGGAGTGGGGACGGAGGCGAGGAACCCCATTCCTTGGAGACGCCCACGCCCGGCCGCAAGCGCCGGCGGAAGGGAGGGGACAGTGACTACGACGATGATGATGATGATGACAGTGATGACCAGGCAGATGAAGATGATGAGGATGAAGAGGACAAAGATGATAAAAAAGGAAAAAAGGCAGAAGTTTGTGAGGATGAGGTGGGGAATTGTCAGTATAGTGAAACTTTATTTGCAAATAAGCTAAAACTTGTTTTCCTTCTGTTTTTCTGTAATATGGCACTGTTTCCCAAAAATGTTGCCATAAAAAGGAGGGAAGAATAACTTACTTCCAGTGTTTTGAAATTTTTATTAGTTTTTATTATTTTGTTAACAATGTAAAAATGTAAAAAATGAACAACGCAGTTGCCTTTAACATTCTCTGTTTTGAAGCTTGAGTGATCTTCTTGTGCATTTTTTTCACAACTTCCCCCACATGATTACTGCCTGACTTGATTTGATCACAAGATGATAAATTTTATTTATCAGTGTCAGATATAATACAGGAAGTATCAATGAAAGATTTTTAGATTTTTACCTTGTTGAGCTGGTTTTTAATGGAAATGCACAGGCTTCCACTGGATGGAACCTGATACAAGGCACAAGCAATAGAAAATACTACGTTTTAAAGCACTTGATGCAGCACTGGGTATTTTCTGTTTGCCAGAAAATGATCCATTCATACAAGGTTCGAAGATTTTTAAGACTGCTTGAACAATGCATGTATCCAACATACGTGAACTCAGAGGTTTGCATACACCCTTAATTAGAAACCCAGCTAATTTCTAGTGTAGGAATAGCCCTTAGTGCTGCTATTGTGGATTTATTTCAAGTACTAGAACTTGTATGAATTTAAGAGACTACCTTAGAAGAACAGCCCAAAGTATTTAAAAGTAATTCAGAATTTTTAAAAGATTAATATTTAGATTTCTAATCTCAAGTTGATCCCTCAATCCTTTTCCATCTTGTACAATCTCTTATGTTGGTGCACTGGGCATTTCATAGCCAAAATTCCAGTAACAGTACAGAAATTAATTTTCTGATCTACCAGAAATTCATCGCATTTGTATTCTATGTAGTATTTCAGACGGCATTACTCTGGTACACTTTTACGAAGCCAAGAAATACAAGACTGGTATCTTATGGTGGAGATAATTTTGGCCATATTCTTTTGGAAATTTACTACTATTTCCAAAGGTTTTCTTCAACTAAATTAAAACTCTTGTCATAGAAAAGACTCTAAACAGGCAAGAAGAAGGCAACCACAGACTTAAATCATGAACTCATTCCTCTTAAAAAATCAGCAAGATTGATGCTGTAACTTTTATAGCAGAGTTATAATTTCAATGTCTACAATTTCATGTAGACATTGAAATAAAATGCAAATGTGGACTGACCAAAGATTTACTGATAGGATTTTAAGGGACGCCATTATTTCATGCATGAGAAACACTTAAAATTATTTTGACTATCTAAAAAGCTTCACAGAAACTAAGATTAAATTCTATAGTATTGTGTCATGCACAAACTGAGTTACTTCCAGTTTTCAGCAAACATGAGCTTTCTCCTTTGTCCATGTCTGGGTGGTTTCAAAATATTCAAGGTGTATTCTCTTTTCAATTGTGTTGTTGCTAGTGAAATATATTGCACAAGCACACAATTTGAACTTATTTTTTTCTTTAGTATTTTCCTCTCATTTTCTGTTACATCTTTTTTCTGTAATAATGATAAGACATAGTGGTATGATTTTATCTTGTAATAAATATGGTGTGACAGTATATTTGGTGATTATAGGATGATGGGGATCAGACAGCAAGTGTTGAAGAATTAGAGAAGCAGATTGAAAAACTGACAAAGGTGAGAGACCATTACTCTTTTTTCTACTACAAATGTGATCACTGGGTGTTATGAGTTAGTATATTAAACATAAATTTCAATGCTCCAAGTTAATATAAATTGAAATAAGTATCTACTCTTGTTTTGTGAAACTATGAATAACGCTCCAATTCGTGACACCTGAACTGTGAGTTTTGTCCGGTGGCACTAAGTAGACGTCACTCAAAAGGCAGTTAATAGTAATAGTTGATAATATATTTGCACTTCAGAGAATAATGTAATTTTTATCCAGATCTACTTCACATATTCCTGTTTGTTGATCTTAGAAAGTGATGACAAATTTTGTATGTGAGAAGCAATGGCTTCACTTATACAATGGATTGTTGTTCTCATGCCCTTCTTTTCATGCTGATTTCTAACGTTGTGCTCCAAGCCAGTACAGAACTGTCTGGGCTTCACATTTTGAAAGAAGCAGCAATAGAATTGGAAGGGCAGTGTAAATGAGAAAGTTATAATACTGTATTTGGGGGTACTCATGACCCATATTTTTATTGTTCCTATTTGTCATTTAAGACTTCATGTGTTGTTTCTCTCATGTTCGTTCCTATTTGTCATTTAAGACTTGTTCCTATTTGTCATTTAAGACTTCATGTGTTGTTCCTATTTGTCATTTAAGACTTCATGTGTTGTTTCTCTCATGTTCCAAATTGCAGTAAATTAGCAGTCCAGGATTCCACCTGACTCCCATCAGTGTCAATTTAGCAGAGCAAGAACTGAATAAACTAACTGAAGTTCTTGTTGCCCCCCCCTAAAGAGCTGTGTTATGTTCAAAGACAGAGTTTATTTTTGTGTATTGTTGTTGTCATTCTTTTATGAACAGTTAAAATATCTCACTAGTCTCCCATAAATAGTTGCATTATCATCTGTCTTCGGGGCTCTGTTTACCACTTGCTGATGCTGTGTAATTATTAGGATTTCAGCTGTTCTTGTGCAGTGATTTTTTTTTTTAATCCACTGCTTTTTGAGTGTCAGGGATAAAAAGACAAGGTGCACCATTGCAGTGTGTTTTTAGAGGATAAACCTGGGCTGAGCCAGGGAGTGCTTTAATGGATTTTTTT
The DNA here is from genome assembly GCF_051311805.1 of Agelaius phoeniceus. Taxonomy (NCBI): domain Eukaryota; kingdom Metazoa; phylum Chordata; class Aves; order Passeriformes; family Icteridae; genus Agelaius; species Agelaius phoeniceus. The sequence goes on along the minus strand of NC_135271.1, from coordinate 50,936,075 downwards.
AAAAGGAAGTTTTGTAAGTAAAATCATCAAGGCAGCGATTGCAAGTAGAATATCACACAGATACACACAGACACACCACTATCCCGAGTCTCTGAGGGCCTCCTTGTCTGACCCTTGAACTTCTGTTCAGTCTGGCAGCCAGATGTTTTCTGTAATAATGAGATTTTTTTTTTCCCTGCCCACCGATTTATAATGCTCTCCCTTTTTTAAATAGCAACAAAGCCAGTACAGAAAGAAGTTATTTGAAGCTTCCCACTGTTTGCGTTCAATGATGTTTGGTCAGGACCGTTACAGGCGCCGGTACTGGATCCTGCCCCAGTGTGGTGGTATTTTTGTAGAAGGCATGGAAAGTGGTGAAGGTAAGAGCAATAAAGGAATGGTGGCACACACAGGCATACAAGGCCAAGACATGCTGCCCGTCTCTGGAGGCGCTGGCTTTGTGCAGCAAGGTCTTCACCCTCAGCCAGATGCCCTCAGGCTGCTGTCAATAGAACTCAGCCTTTATGTGGTTCTCTGGTATCTCTTTCTGGTTATGAAAGATCAGGTAGTACAAAATAAGGATTGGTATTTTGGAAGTTTTCAGTTGTTATACTTCTACCTGTTATGCTTTTACCTACCTGCAAAGTTTCTTGATTCTGAACTATTTCACCTTTCCCTATGGCAATGATCTCTGTGTATGAAAATCAGGAGGACCATAGAATGCAGAAAAAATTTTCATCCTCAGATTTTCTGCAAATGCACAGACTCTTCTGTGCATGAAAATAGGATAGATGTCTGCAAAAATATGACAATTACTTTCATGAAGTGAAGTACCTTGTTTTCTAATAAGCCACATGATTTAGTGTCTGTATTTTACCAATTGATGTTTCTTTAGCCAGCAATCGCTGAAATCACTTTGCTAAAACTAAAATGTAATTTTGGGCTTGTGACAGTTGTATGTTAACTGTGGTTGAATTTTTCACACACTTTTAATTGGATATATGCAGAAATTTTGTATTAACCTGACTTTTTTGTTGGTATTAGAATTTTTAAACATAAACCTTCATTTTGGCCACAGAGAAATCCTTCCTAATTTTCATATAGGTGAACCAAAACCTCATTTCTCTCACATTTTTTCCTTTAAAAAATAACAAGAAAAAGATCTGATGCACATCAGAATTGAATGATCTCATGAGAATTACATCATTCTAGAGAGCTGTTTAATTAACTGTAACAGTACAGCATAGTAGGAAATTTGAGCCTGGTTTGTGGTCCAAAAATAAGCCCTAGAACTTCTCCTAAATGTAATCATGATCAAGTTCTCTTTCTAAAATGGGTAGCATAAAAAGTGCTCTCCCCTCTGTCTCTTGCTCCACATTAAGTTATGCTCTGTGTTAGGAGAGTTTTGCACAAGTAGCTGCATACAGAATGTGCTGCTTGCATTTCTTTGGTTTGCCATATTTCATTATATTTTAACCTGATGAATTCCCAAACACTTTGGAAATGATACACAAAGAAGATAGTTTACATATACTTACCTGTCTTAAAATAGTAAAAAAACACACACAAACCAACCCACACAAAGTTTTAGCCAAGAGCTGTAGGGCAAACCTGTTTTTTAATGTTGTCTTAATGAAAGTTTAATCTCCCTGAAAAGGAAAGCAGAGGTATTCTTATATTCTCACCTACCTGCTTTTCCCTTCAGCTCTTAGTTTGGCCTCTTTATGTAAATTCTACACTTTATCTATTTCTAATTCTGTAACCCTAACCCTTGGAAATAGGAGACATAAAGTCTTGAATGGTCTGTCCATTTAAACAAAACTTCTCTATCCCTTTTGTGTAGTCATTTTCATGTTTATGCTGATACCTAAATTGTTTATATCTTGATACAGACCATAACTATGAACACATATTGGAGTTCTAATAGGAGGGGATGTAACTTCTTGGTAGAAATTACCGTTTTTCAGAAGCAAGTAAATATTTGTAGATGCGCTTGCCATGAACTGAAAGCTGTGTGCTTATTTGTGATTATGTTATCTGATGAACATAAAATAAGGAGTTGGATTTTCTACCTCCTTCCCCTTAAGCTAACAGTTCTCTATTTAAAAGCATTTTATACTTTTAAAGACCTTTTGTCTGAATTAGCAGTCAGTATAAGGGTAGAAGAGAAACGGTTAAGAAAGACTAGTAGTGCAGAGAAAAAAAAAGTCTTTTCCTTTCATAAAAGCTAGATTTTCAGATCTTTTGCACCTCCTATGTTTGAAGAAACTTTTTTTTTTTTAAATCAGCTTCTGCTTGCTGTACTTTAAATTGATTAGATATTAGCTGTCTGCTTAGTTGTGTGGAGTTCCAGTCATGCTGGGTGGCTCTTGAAAGAGAATTAAACTTCATAGACTGTTGATATTGTTGCACCGTTAAAGTTGTTAATGATTTGTATTGAAAGAAGTAAAATGTTTAATGTTATTTTGGTATTTGGCAAATATTTTTGTAACAGGAATTTTGGTTCTCCATTTTATAGTTGGCTGTGTGTTTATTGAAACAATCAGTTGCAAAAATAAACTTAGGGGTGAAAACATTGCACTCTCTTGATATCACCAGAGAAGCTTCTTGATGAGGCATGGAGGTTGGCAAAAATTTGTCCTGTTCACAGACTTTGCACTGGCAAACTGCTTCCGATGTAGTACTGGTTGAATCCAGTAGTGTGTTAGCCATGTTGAGGTGATTTTTCCTAGAGGTGTTTAGTAGTGTTTAAATCTGTATGCCTAGAAACTTGTTCCTTCTGCAAAGTGTGCTGTGAAGTGAGAAGGGATTTCATTAATAGCAACAACAGCAAAGACATGGGAATCTAACATGTGTTGAGCCAAAAACAAAGCTATTTTTAATTCAAACTAGGATTATAAAAAGTTCATAAAATAATTGATCTGTTACAGGTAATCTGTGTTTCTTGCACCTTTTTAGGTCTAGAAGAAATTGCAAAAGAGAAAGAGAAGTTAAAAAAGGAAGAAAGTATGCATATCAAAGAAGAAGAATTTGAATCAGAAGAAAAATTGCATTGCTTAGCTACAACTCACTGTGAGCAAAAGGAAAATCTGAAAGAAAAGGACAGCACTAACCTGTTTTTGCAAAAGCCGGGGTCATTTTCAAAATTAAGCAAACTGTTAGAGGTAGCAAAAATGCCACCTGAGTCTGATACTATGTCCCCAAAACCTAACGGCAGTGCAGCAAATGGCTGCACATTATCTTACCCAAATAACTCAAAAAACTCTCTCTGCAGTCTTCAACCCCCTGCATCACAAAGCTCCATCGAGAAGCCTGAGTCTAATAATCTTTTCAGTCCTAATGCCAGTGGGACAGGAAAGTTTTACAGTTCTCCACTAATTCCAAATGATCAGTTGTTAAAGACTCTTACTGAGAAAAGCAGGCAGTGGTTCAGCCTGTTACCACGGGTGCCCTGTGATGACACTTCAGTCACCCATGTGGACACACCAGCTACTACAGCTCCACTCACTCCTCAGTCACATCCACCATCAAACTCCCCGTCACCTGTTCCATCTCCTCTCCTGGGCTCAGCCTCTGCACAGAGTCCCATGGGATTAAGTCCTTTTGCGTTGTCACCGCTGCAGGTAAATAAATTAATTTTTTAATAGCTTGAATTTGCAGACTTTATTTGCGCAGGATGTCTCTTTATACAAATCATTTCACAGACCTGCAATCATTATATCTGCATTTCTTTATTTTTTTCTATTTCTAAATGTTAGTAACTAAATAGAGAAATTTTGTAATACTAGATTATGATGTATTGAGTAAGCCAATGTATGATTTTGTACATGCATTTCAGTAATTAATTTGGCTTTTAGAGTGTCGGCTACTGGTATTAAATGAAAAGCAAGTAAATACAAACTAGTTCTTGGAAGTGTAACACACCAAACCCTACCTTTAGAGGCTATTGCTTTTTAGCATTAACAGGGCCCTAATAAGTATTACATGTCAGTGTTACATTAGTTTTTCTGAAACTAACTGAAGTATTGAGTAAAGGCTTTCTTTGTGTTTTGAGTATTGTTTGACAAATAGCATCCTAATCATAATTCAGGTTTCTTGGTTATAGTAATGGTAGTTGTACTTTGTAGCAGATGAAGACAGGACTACCTATAATGGGACTTCAGTTTTGTGGATGGCCTACAGGAGTTCTTACTTCAAATGTTCCATTTCCATCTCCTTTACCTGCTCTTGGATCAGGGCTGGGATTATCAGAAGTGAATGGTAACTCATTCTTGGCATCTAGTGTTCCTGCAAGTAAAAGTGAATCACCAGCACTACAAGCTGAAAAAATAGCTTCTGCCCCTTCTACAGCAGCTGAAGTAGCCAAGCCTGTAGATTTTCCTAACCCAAAGCCTATACCAGAAGGTAAGTGTAATGCAACAGTAAGGTGATAATTTCTGCAGTGTCTCTATCATGTTACAATTGTTTTAATAATTTGCCTATTGATTTTCTAATCTGATCATGTGTGATCACATAAAAAAAGCACCTGCAAAGTGTTCATATGCTTGTCTTGATTTAGAAATGCAGTATGGATGGTGGAGGATTACTGATCCAGAGGACCTAAAATCTTTGCTTAAAGTGCTGCATCTCAGGGGAATAAGAGAAAAGGCCTTACAAAAGCAGATACAGAAACACATGGATTATATCACTCTGGCCTGCATCAAAAACAAGGATGGTATGTAGTTGATATTTATGTTACACATGGTGTTGGGGCACCAGACAACAGACATAGAACTCTCCTGGGGTATGTTTAGCAGGAGAGTTAAAGTAATGGTTGGAGAAAAAAGTTAAAGGTCTCCCCATCTGTAGCTGCATTTTCACCAGCCCTGTTCTGGAAACTTACTGTATTAGAGAAATGCCATGTAATGTAAATAGTTTGCGTGATATAAGTAACCTTCTTAAGCTTTGGTAACCTTCTGAAGCTCTTTCCATCTCCTTAACACTTGGCCTCTCCTTCCCCTTCTTGCCCTTAAATTGAAAGTTTGAAAGCATACAGAATTTGTTGTTCATATTGGGTATTTTAAGAATAGTATACTTTCACAACAGTTTTTCAGCATTTGACTGGAGTGACGGGTAAATCAGCTTGAATTTACCAGTGCAGTTGTAATGTTAATTAAAATAATAAAAATGTGATTCTCAAATACAGTTGCAATTATTGATATCAATGAAAATGAAGATAACCAGGTAACTCGGGATGTTGTGGAAAACTGGTCAGTAGAAGAGCAAGCTATGGAGATGGATCTTGCTGTTCTTCAGCAGGTGGAAGATCTAGAGAGGAGAGTTGCATCAGCTAGTTTACAAGTTAAGGTAAAACCAACTTTCAGTAAAATGTCTCTTTAAAATAAGTGGTATGAATTTAAAGCAGATAGCAGTCTTTGTGTATTGGTAAGTGCCTTCTTATTCCATCCTAATTGCCTACAAATGAAATAAATACACTGTGCAGTATCATGGAGATTTGTGTTTGAAACATTTTATTGCAGTTCAGTCTTCAGCTGAAGATGTTCAGAATGGCAGTTCCGGGAGAACGTTCTCCTACAGTGCAGTTCCATGTACATTTTGTTAACCTTCTCTGAATGCAAAGACCGTATTTCACAGAGACTGTTTAACTCTTGGGGGGTTGCCACAGTTCTGCCTGGTTTGTGTGATTTTTGCTGTTAATGCTTTCAGAAATATCTACAAGTACATGAGAATAATTTGCTTGAGTATTGTAGAGCCATGGAGAACATGTAATGGTTATGAGTGTGATAGAGTTAAGAATTCTCTAGATTTTGGAATTTTTCCAAGGTGGGTGTAAGGTTATCAAATTGCATATGTTTGGCTATAGTACAGGTGCAGTGTTTGGGATCTAGTTTTTGGCATGAGATGGATGTTAATTTCCTGTGTCCTGATACTGCCTCCTGAGCCTGATGAACAGGTAGACCTGTTCTGATGTTTCAGCCAAGAGAACAGGATACTTCACAAGGGGATAAAAATGCAGACTGTTGCAGAAAGGTCCCTTCAGAAAGTCCAGTAATGCTTGTGTTTCTTGATTAATTATTTTAGTTTTCTGGATATTTTGGAAAATGTCTCTACAGATGGATTACAAGTAACCAAGATCTACTGGAAACAGCGCTTCAATTACTTAGTTTGATTCCATAAAACAGTTCCTCTGATTACACACTGAGTTAACAGCAACCAATAAATGCCCAAACCTTTCTATTGACATAGGGTTGGCTGTGTCCTGAACCTGCATCAGAGAGAGACGACTTGGTATATCGTGAACATAAGTCAGTTACTAGATTGCACAAGAAGCACGATGGAGATTGTGCTGGAGGCGGAGAAGGCAGTGCCAGCTCTCTAGAGCGGAGGAGTGACAACCCTCTAGATATAGCTGTAACCAGGCTCGCTGACTTGGAGCGGAACATAGAGCGAAGGTATCTGAAGAGCCCCTTAAGTACCACCATTCAGATCAAACTGGATAATGTGGGCACAGTTACTGTCCCTGCTCCTGCACCATCTATTAGTGGTGATGGTGACGGGTAGGTTATTGAGATTAACTTGAAAAATTATTGTGCTTCTTTGCTAATTGGAGCCTATTTTCTTATTGCCTGTTATCTATGTACTTTCTTGTATGTCTGTGATCCATACGGATCATCTTATTCTGCATGGTGCTTTGTAAAGAATTTTTTGTTATGTTTGTTAATATTCTTGCAAAGTTATCTTACATTTAACTGGTTGTGACTAAGCTTTGAGGCACGTAGCCACAGTCTGTGCACTACATCAAATTTAGTTGCTTAAACCTTATACTTATTGGCTGTGTATGTTTTGTCATTGCTTGGCTTTCGGTGTGATAATGATTGTCTCACATTTAAACATGAACAAACACAGGCGTGACCTACTTAATTTGCTTGTATTTTAATGCAGAGCTGAAGAGGATATTGCTCCAGGGCTAAGGGTGTGGAGAAGGGCATTGTCAGAAGCACGCAGTGCTGCCCAGGTAGCTCTGTGCATTCAGCAGTTACAGAAATCAATAGCATGGGAAAAATCCATTATGAAAGTTGTAAGTATCTAAACTGTGTTTGCTATATCCTGTGTTCCAACTTCAGACATTTTAAGTTAATGTATTTCTTATTACTTCACATAAAACCTCACAAAGTTAAACTGTACATTGTGCACAGATGAATAAGCCTAATGGAAAAGATTGTCCCTTGATTGCCAAATTCAGCATCCTGAACTTGCTAAGATAGAAAGCTCTTGTAAATGGTTACATTATTTAAGATGGTAATTATTCTTTGATGATGACATAGAGGTAAAAGTCATCTTGCTCCATCTGATGAAATACACTCGTTCTAATGGAGTGTTTCTAACCTCACCCATGACGCAAGTTTTATGGAGGTTCAACATCATATATCCTTCATTAAGGATTTCATTTTTCAGAAAGTTGAGATGCTCCAAATATGCAGCTTCTTTGCATGCAGAGTTCTCACAACTGAACATACAAATTAGTGTGTGAAGAGACAAGCTGAAATACCTGTTTCCATGTACACTCAGCAGGTCAATCTGTGTCAACTACATATATAAAAAAAGCACACGAAGGGGATATGTCAAAATTTCAAGGACCTCTGAACCTCAAATTCCTGAGCACAAAACTTATTACTACAGCAGTAGTGACTATGATGTGATCAAGTATGATCAGTGTTGTGTAGAGGGTGGCAAAAGTGATTCTTCCATTTGTGGTCCTTTTCCTAATTTTTTAATTTCTGTCACTCCTATATAAATTCTAATTACATCTGGACAATTAAAGGATGATTTAAATAAAGGCTGTAATGTCAGGCTGTACTTTTGAGTTTATATAGCTGTTAGCTTTAAGCAATAGCTTTAGTGCAAAACGCTTATGAATTTGGTAGGAGCACCTGAAAAGGCATTGAAACGTTTCAACATGAAGTAATATATTATTCAGAAAAAAATGTATCCCTCTCAATTTCATTTAAATATTCTTTGCATTTAATTACAACACAGTTGGTTAGAGCAGGGTGCTCATAACACCAAGGTCACTGATTCAGTCCCTGTATGGGCCATTCACTGAAGAGGTGGACTTGATGATCCTCATGCATTCCTTTCAACTCAGAGTATTCTGTGATACCAATAAACATTCTGCTGTATGTTTAAACATACTGGTGTATGTTTAATATGTTTAATCATGTATTTGGTGAAAATATTTGAAGATTTTTTAAGTTCGTGAAAAATATGTCTAAAAAGAAGGTAATTAGCAAAATCACACAATGCATTTAAGAAAATTGGCAGTCCTTTAGATACTTGTAAGTTAGTGTGAATTTTAGGAAGTGCTGGGATCATTTGTTTTGCTTTACTGCATTTGTTCATGGTTGCCCTTAGGTAAGATCCTACCAATTATTATGTGGGAATGCCCTTGTAAAGTATAAATTGTCTTTATTAAATAACAATGTTCATACACAGTATGGGCATAAATGAAGAGAAGATTTCTGAGATAGTATGTTTGGGCCAAGAGGTTTTGATAGGTGTACCTTTACTTCTCACTGACATTAATGAATTATAAAAAGTGCTCATCTTTTTTTGTGCTCTAGAGACACTGGTCTTATAATAAATAAATTGCTTTTCCAAGATGTTCCCCAAATGTAGCCTTTAATTTAGTTCCTTACATACTCCACATATTCTTCTATGGGTATGAGCATTAGCAGATTCTGACTGAAGTAAAATGAAAGTATTTTTGAGAGTGAATTTACATGTTTGAAGGAGAAGGGTAATTTAGGTACCATTTATGTGTTTCAAATTTTAAAAATTGAATTAAACCCATTTTTCATCAATTACAGTACTGCCAAATTTGTCGAAAGGGAGATAATGAGGAACTGCTTCTCCTTTGTGATGGCTGTGATAAAGGCTGTCACACCTACTGCCACAGACCCAAGATCAGCACTATCCCAGATGGGGACTGGTTCTGTCCTGCCTGCATAGCAAAGGTAACACTCCTGTCAGGATGGAGGGGCTGGAGCAAGTGACTGGTTTATTATATGTGGTAGAGTTACAGGTCTACCAGTGCTTTTTTCAGTGAAAATAAAGGTCTGTATATTTTATGGGGAGCTCTCATTAAATTATGAAATTAGTAGTTTTATTTAACTTGTATTTTAGTAGCAGTAAAGGCTACAGTTTTATTTGTTCTAAACTATTGGCTTTTAAATGGAAGTAGGTCAGAATTTTCATGCTTATTCAATGCCATATTTTTTAATTTCTTTTTTAAAATTTATTCAGTATTTGTCTTTGAAATTTCATCATTAAGTGTTGACAGACCAATGTGTCAGGTTCTGTTTCAAAAGAAAAATCAGAAAAAAACTTTGTGATTTTTTTTTTTGTATGTTTGTATCAGTCATGTAGCAATGGACTAATGTTTGTCTAAAAGTATGCCAACTTGGTTGTTAGGAGGTATTGTTGTACTAATTTGAATGCCAAGTGCTTTTGTATTGTCACAAGCTGAGAGTCTAGGTCATGAGTACCAGGAATTTCTGCAGCCTTATTTGTCTTCAGAGAAGAGCAAAAAGTGAATTATCTCTAATATGAAATATTTAATTTGTTTTGGTGCTTCTGTTTCTGATCTTCATTATTGTCTATCAGTGATAACAGAGGTTTCTGTAATTTCTAGGTTATTACTTATTTCAGTTGTCTCTATTGTAGGCAAGTGGTCAAACTCTAAAGATAAAAAAACTTCAAATTAAAGGTAAAAAAAGTAATGAACAAAAGAGAAGCAGGAAATTAGCAGGGGAAACAGAGGATGAAGACTCTGCAACTACAAGCGTTGCCTTAAAAAGAGGAAAAACAGACCCTAAAAAAAGAAAAATGGATGAAAATGTTTGTGTAAGCCAGTTAAAGCAAGAAACTTGTACTGCTGTTAAAAAACCTAAGAGAGATGGTGACTCCAAGGACCTGGCTATATGCAGGTAAAGTGTCAGATGCTAAATTTAGGGGTAAGTCTTACTGAAACAAGCAGTACTTGACCCTTTTTCTCTCTGTTCTGGGAAACAGGAATGTTGTTCTTTGACAAATGTACTATACACGTTGTGTGTGTGTGTGTGTGTATGTATTTATACCTACACACGTGTGTCTTCTGGGAGAAGAGTAAAGCCCAGCCCCAGCAGCACTGACACCTTTCTCAAGGGTATCAAAGACAATGTCTGCTTCGTCCAGACGGGCACACCTGAACCATCTGCTGTGGCAGCGTTGCTGCTCGGTCAGAAGGGAGGGACATTGTTCAGCCTTGTCACACTCCTGGAAAGTCCGTTTCAGCAGCTGGTTTGCAGATGGTTTACACTGAGGATCGTAGTTGCAGGACCATGTTTTCTTTTGGAATGTTGATCATTAGAATTTCATCTCACATAGGTCGCCTGGAAAGAACTTAATGCTGTATTAGTTACTTAGTTGTCTGTCTCTATGTACATTGTTCTCAGCCTTCAACAGGGTGCAGAGTAAAGTTTTCCTTTTGTAAAATGAATAGTTGGCAGTTCATAGGAATTCATGTAATAGTGAAAACACTGTGAATGTATGAATAAAATATAAAAATACTGATTCGAAACCTTATCTTATTTAGTATGATTCTCTCAGAATTGGAAACTCATGAAGATGCCTGGCCTTTCTTACTTCCTGTAAACTTGAAACTTGTTCCTGGTTATAAGAAAGTTATTAAAAAACCTATGGACTTTTCTACCATTAGAGACAAGCTAAGTAGTGGACAGTAAGTAAACCTATTGTAAATTGTACTTTACATTTTAAAAATATTTAAACACTGAAATACAATACATGTTTAAAATTAGCCAAACTATGTTGTTCTGCTCTGACACATCTGCGATTATGTTTACAGTCAAAATAAAAATTCTTCATTGTATGCTTTTATCTTTGCCATATCCAAGTGAAATAGCATGTTGGATAGGAGAATGTGTGGAACTGGCTGAAAAACAATAAAACTACCAGGTCAAATGCACCAAAACAATCAAAAGGAACCTTTTTTCATGGAGACACCTTGTTGTTATTGCGTGTCAAAGAGAACCAGCTGTGTAGGCTTTAAGCTTCTGGAGTCCCTGTAAATGATGTGGCTGTAGAGTGAAATGCCAGCTCTGTTGTAGGTAACGCTCCTGTAATGGTGGTTAATCATTTTATAGTCCTAAAATTAAACTGCATGGATTCTTAAAAGAGAAGACCACACTTCCATGCCTCTGTGTGCCTACCTTCCCTCCTTGTTAGTATCCCTATGCTCTAATGGATCTGTGAAGATGGACCCTCTGCAGTGTCTGTTTGCTCCACCAGCAACTTCCCTAGGATAGCACAAGGAGCTTTTTAACCTCTTCAGACTTTTTCTCCCATGAATATGAGGTTTAAATGCTCCCCATGTGCTCATATCACTAGACTTGTAACTTCTATTATTTTTAATAGTTCCTATGAATAGTAGAACACTCTTTGGGCCATTCAGGGGTATATTCAGGATAATAAAAAGAATTAGCAAAGATAGTGATCACAAGATTATTTGGGCAGCCTTTTTTTGCACACATTTGTTGCTCATTTAGATTAATTAAGCTCTATTCAACATTTTGAAAGGACCCTGAATGCAAGAATAGATGCATAAATGAAAAACAGCCATAGCATTTTAGCTAGAAAGCTGTTGAAGAGAGGGAGGAATTAATTTTCTAGAAGTTTATTTTCGAGTACAGGCATGAAATTCTACCTTACAAAACTTGTGAGGAAAATAACAAAACAGTGACAAGAGAGTATTTCCTTTCACTGATGTTCATTTTCTTGTTAGAAATTCTAATTTAAATTCTAACTTAAATATTTTCTCATTTAGTTGAAATACTTTTCCTCTGTGATTCCCTGTGTTCCAAAAATCATTCACTTTTTTCTTCTTTTTAGGTACCCTAATCTTGAAGCATTTTCGCTGGATGTCAGGCTTGTTTTTGACAACTGTGAAACTTTCAATGAAGATGATTCTGACATAGGCAGGGCTGGCCATAACATGAGGAAATATTTTGAAAAAAAATGGACAGAGATTTTCAAAGTGAGCTGAAGCTACTAGGACTCTTTTTTTCTTTTCTTTTTTTTTTTCCTTCTTTCAAATGAGGACTGATAAGACCAGCAATGTGAACTATATTTACATGGAAGTGCAAGGCACATACGTAACTAATTTTTTCCTTCAAAATATCACGGAGTTGTGATACTAGTTTTAAAGGCTTCACTCCTACAGCAACCATGGCCCCTTGGTTATTGGTTTGTGTGTTTTAACAAACTAATTTAGGTAGAACAGGGAAGCACACCCAAAGAATTTCAAAGAAAGGGGTGTTATAGTGCAATAGCAATTTATCAAAACGCACTGAATATTCAACCACCAGAGCTCTACTTGGGGAAATGGTTCTCTTTTCCCTTTCAATAAATATCTATTTTTCATTTTTTTTACTTTGTAGTTTATTTTTTAGTGAATGTATTTAATTTTATGAATTATTTATGATTATACAGCATTCAGAATCTTCGTTTTCTGTGAAAAGGAAGAACTAGAAAATTGCTTTAAATATTGAAAATACAACAAGGAATGTTTTAAAATATAAAACAAAGCCAAGTAAAACTGTTTACACTGATGTGCTGTGAAGGCACTAAAAATTAAACTTTACTGTAGAGTTACAAGTACATTTATATATATGTTGCTGCATCACTTGTGTAGTTAAATTGTATTTCAAGACAGTGAAGAAAAATTGAGACATGTATATACTGTTCATTATTGTTTATATTAAGTCTTGTTTTAAATATGTATGATGTGTACATATTGTTTGCAGACATTATTGTTTATGCCTTAGGAGGATGGTAGCATTTTATTTTAGTCTTAAGGTAATTATAGCTCTATGGCTTGTACAGTAATTATCCTCTACCAACACTGTGGAGTCTCCTTAATCTTGGTAGTGCCTGCCTTTAAAACAGGGTGTAGGGGATATTAGTTTTCCATTTTTTCTATTTTGTTATATAATTTCAAGCCCCCACGGCCTCAAATCCAAGTATAATCATTATTTGTATCCATGTGGAAGAAAATTGTGACAATTTCCTACGCACACAGTATTTTTTCATAGAAACATTTCCTCCATTTGCCTTGTCACAGAATAACAAAAGAAGACATTTGTAACCACTGTGTTTTATCTACTGTGTGTTGTGGTGGCCTGTTGGGGCAGATAGATCGGAATTTTTTTTGTACTAATGTAAGAGTACTTGAAGTTTTATTTAAAAGAAATGTTGTGGAAAGGTAGCATTCTTTTTCTTTTCCCTTTTTAGGAGTGTTATTTTTCACTAGTATGTGTGGCACGGATACAATAAAAGACTGTTTTGCAAACCAGATTTTCTTGACAATTTTAATACTTCAGGTCCTATGTACACAGGTTTTTTGGTTTGGGGTATTTTTTAGATAATATCTTGGGAGTCTTGCATTTAACATTGAGTTCTTTTTATGATGCATCTAATTCTCTTGGGCTTTTAATAGTAGTTCATAAGGAAGCAATTGCCAAGCAGTCAGAGAAGTTCCCTGCCTGTAAATAAGGGAGGTGTGCAAGGTCGAGATCGCTGTCCTCACAGACGTGGACGTGCACGTGTTTGGTCATGTTCCTGACAACCGCTGTCCTCGTAAGGTTCTGTCCCTTCTTTGGCCTGTAGAAGGGCATTAATCATAATTCCTGCTCTGACTGAAGAAAATACAGAAATTACAAACAGATATTGTGGAACTGCAATATCTGTAGTTCTCTCAAAATAATGCTGGGGTGTTGGTTTTTGCTTTTAAACTAGGTCTGCCGTGTTTGAGTCTTAGTGCCTATTTTTTAATTAATGCTTCCATTGCTCTCCCCAGAATATCTTGTTCAGTAATATTTTCCTTTATTACAAAGTTCTGTTAGAATAATCTTTATTACTTTAAATAAAAAAAAGCACATTTGGGTGTCAGACAGTCTTGCATGCTAACGTGAATTTCCACACTGACTGCTCTGTGCCTTTCCTTTTCATGACCTTTCTGAAGATTTCAGTAAAGAGGTTTGCTGACATGTACCAGCGATGTGAAGATTAATCAATGTTTTGAATTTATGATGGTAAGCTTGTAAGAAGATGTTATAAATATGCTTAGGTAATTGAGAAATCTAGTTCTTCAATGATTTTTTTCAGATTTTGTGCTGGTTTATGCTTTCTTTGCAAAACTAGACCTGTTAGTTTTCTGAAATATCAGACAGGTCACTAGCTACACTACATATAATACCTATAGTACAAGTTGCTTTTTTTTCAGTTTGTATCCCAAGTCAGCTGAACAGCCGGGAAGGTGGCAACATCTACTACTAGAGTGATGACAGTGAGACAAGCATCTCCTCTAACTTGACATGGCCAGCGTATCACTTTCCTTGCTAACAGCCAGTGTCTTCATTTCTCTTGCAGTAAAATTAAATTTACAGGAAATACAATATTTGAATAGCCAGCTTGAGTCATACATATGCCCTCATAGATCCATAGAAAAGAGCAGGGATTTAACCACTAGAAAAATGTTGGTAACGTTTCCTCTTTGCTAATTTTCTCTCCTGTTGATGTTTGTATGTTTTCTTTAGAGGAAAAATTTTCCAGTGTGCTCTCATCCTTTCTGAACAAACATGACCAGTCTTAATTTACAGAATTTATTCTGAAACTTTCAAACTTACTATTTTATAGATATTGTAATGGTACTCAATGAAGAATGTTATGGTGGAGTGCGAGTTCTCTTTTGTCTCTTGTCATCTCTTTGGAAAAAATGGGATGATAAAAAAGCAGCTGAAAATCAAAATACCTATCTTTAAAAAGAGGTCTAAAGCCTTCTTTTTAACAGTGGCTGTCACCTAGGATTCAGAACAGTGAAAGACCAGGCTTCAGCCATCGATCACATCACACAATCAAATAAAATGCTATAAAACAGAGCATGAGATGGTACAGACTAAACACGGAAGGCCAGTCATTTACGGAATGCTTCCTGGGCACAGTGACTCCGAGGAAGTGACTTTGTCTTCCTCAAAACGTGTAGGTGCCGGCTAAACCATTTATTATGTATAAGTTGCTGAGCGTGTGTGTGAAGGCGGGGGGGAGATGGTGTAAGTTACCTGACGGCTGCTGGGCCTGGGGGAGCGCTCTTTGCTGGAGCTCCCCTTCGCTCTGCTCGAGGGCCGCGCCTGTGGCGGGCGGAGGCCGGGCTGAGGCGGTCACCGTGTCCATCTCAGCCGCAGAGCGTGGCCCCGCTGCCCGCTCGGACAGCGCTCTGACGTGAGGGCGCGGCAGTGGCCGGGATAGCATCCGGCCCCGCCAGTATGCCACAGGCGCTGGCACCGCCTGCGCCCACGTAGGGTTCGTGCCAAGGCAGCCATAGCGCCGGCGGCTGTTGTGCGGCTCCGCGCTGGCGCTGAGGGTGCGGAGGGCTGAAGGTCGCACGATCCGCGCCCGCGCTGCCTCGGGGCCGGGACCAATGGCGGCGCTAGAGCGGGAAGCTCTGGGTCCCCCCGCGGCCGGCGCGCAGTGGCGCGGCCCGGAGCGGGGCGGGTCGGCCCGGAGCGCACCATGACGGGAGGCCGGGGGGGCACCGCGCTTGCGCAGCTCCCTGGGCCGTGCGGGGTGGCCGAGGCAGGAGGCGCCGCGGTCGGAGCGCGGTTGGTGCGGGCGGGATCCCCTCATGGCCGGCCCGGGGCCGTGACTGGTGACCGCGGGGTCCTCCCGCAGCCGGGGCAGGGTCTTGTTTACCCGACACGTGCCACTGGAGCTCGGGGTGACTCCGCCGACCTTCCGAGAGCGTCCCGGCCGCGCTGCCGGCGCGATGGGTTGGGTGGGGCGAGGCTGCGGGAAAAAGCAGTAGGGAAGGGGCTGCCAGCCGTGCCGAGAATTGCTGCAGCTGTTCCCGTGGGCCGGTGCTGCTGGTTTGTGGATTATAAAAAAAAATACGTAATTGCCAGAGATGATGCTGTGGTGCTGAACATCTCTCTGGTGACGAATGCTCCCGCTGCTCCTAGCTCCCTCAGTCGATTTATTGATACTGAAACCTCTTGTTCTTAGGTTTGCTTTTCTGCAGTGAGCTCCTGAAATTCTTCTGACAGTGAGATCAAGGTGCCTTTTTCAGCTCATCTTTCCAGATGTTAAGTTTTCTCTGACTCTTTGGTTTCTCGTAGTTGAAGAAAATATGTTTATTTTCTTTCTGCAGCTATCTTATTGATACTTTTTTATTTGTTTAATGGTTTTAGAGTGGTAGTAAAACAGCATCCTGAAGCTGAAGTAGGTAGTCTTCAATGATCTTGTCTTTAACTAAATCGGTGTGCCATACACTGTCTGAAGAGAACGAGTATTTTGCCCTTACATATGTACCTTTGTGTCTGTAGGTATATGTACGTACCTCTGCATATGTGTGCATACATTTATACATACTTACATGTCCACATACATACAAGCGTGTGTGTGTGTGTGTGTGTATGTTTCTATGCAAAAAAAAAAAAAGCGTGAGTATATATAGTTTTGTTTGCAGATGCTTCAGCACTGAAATTATTATTCAGAATGAAACACTTATCTAAAACAGCAGACTATTATATAAGTTAATTCAATATAAATAGTATTTCTGGGTTTTCATTATAAACAGCTTATAAGAGCTATAGGTACTTCATTTTGGCTCTGTGCATTTGGAGATTTCCTGGACCTCAGCAGTGTAAATCACTTGTCTGATACAATTTAAACTGGTTCTAGCAGTTTTACATCCTGGAAAAATGCGTGTGAATTTCACATTGCCTTTTGTTATTCTGTGTAGCAGCAAATGCAATTTCTGGAGAGGTTCCAATGTTGATCACCCAATTAATATTCACATTTTGACTTAAATGTTTCAGTCAGGCTGGTCAAACTTTGGATTGGCAACACAAGTATGTGGTATTGTGCTGATGTTTTGCCATCACTACTGTTGCTATCTGTGAAAGTAAGCAGAAGGGAGCTCTTGGACAAATTCAAACAAAAAGGAAAAGGATGCAAGTAAGGACAGGTACATTGGGAGGACTACAGAGAGATCTTTCGGGCAGTCAGGGATTATCTTGGGAAGGCTAAGGCTGGGCTGTGAGGATAGTGAAGCCCTGGCACAGGGTGCCCAGAGAAGCTGTGACTGCCCTATCCGAGGAAGCATTCAAGCCCAGGCTGGATGGGGCTTGGAGCAACCTGGGATGAGGAAGGTGTCCCTGCCTATGGCAGGGAGTGAAACTGCATGGGCTTTAAGGTCCCTTTCAACCCAAACTAGTCTGTGATTTTATGATTCTCTGCTTAAACAATGCTAGGTGAAAATCCTACTTTGCAAATAGGTTTTTCTTTCCTTTTTTTTTTCCTTCAGAAGTTGTCTTGCTAAGGTAGTATGTTTCATTTACGGAACAGGAAAATTAAGTCTGTTTAAATCTTTTTCAGAATTTTTTTTTCAAATGGCGACATTAATTCACACTTTATCAGATCATAGTGATGATGTCAATTACTGTGCCTTCTCGTCATCGTGCTTGGCTACTTGTTCCTTGGACAAAACAATTCGCGTTTATTCTTTGAGCAACTTCGCCGAGCTGCCGTACTCGCCTTTGGAAGGTCACGCGTACGCCGTGCACTGCTGCTGCTTCTCGCCCTCGGGGCTGGTGCTGGCCTCGTGCTCCACGGACGGCACCGCGGCGCTGTGGGACACCCGCGACGGCCGCAGGCTGGCCGTGCTCCAGCAGCCCGGCGCCAGCCCCGTCAGGGTCTGCCGCTTCTCGCCGCGGGCCGCACACCTGCTGGCCGGGGCCGCGGATGGCAGCGTGGTTCTCTGGAACGTGCAGGCCAGGACACTCTACCGGTGAGTGCCAAGCGTTCTCTGACAAATACTTCGTTTCGAGGTGAATGTAGTTCAAGCGGTACGCTCTACCGAATACAAGATATGTAGACTTACACCACCCATGGATATCACAACCAAACGGGGATAGGATTTAGATGACCAAAAGATTATCGATAGGAGAGGGAGAAGTGCTAAGTAGCTTTTTGGTTTTTTAAGTTAAACAATGCGAACTCAAGAAGCTTTAATTTTTACAAGGTTATTGTACATCTTAATCCTGATTTTTTTTAAAGTTAATTTCATTGATTTAACATGAGATCAGGATGCATTGCACACTGTATGCATCTGGTTTCTAAAGGGTGGGTGAGCAAACTGTGGTACATAATACACAGTTAGTGGAGCCTGACTGTACTGTGTGCTTTATATTGCATTTGCATATAGTAGTATAAATTAAATGTTTAGTTATTAGGAGTTTGGTGCCCAGGAAGGTCTTAGAAGCTTGCTGGTAATCCAGCAACCAGAGTTTGGAAACTATGGACCTGTCCTGAAACTGTACATTTTAAGACATAAAGTGACTGAAAGAAGTATTGGTGCTAAATAAGTTAAGCATGACAGACAGCATTTCACATAGGTTTCCAAGAAACATTTGAAGCAAAGCAGATGAGTATATTAATTGGTGTTGCATCGTTAAAGGCATGAACCTTAGAGCTATCTTCAGAGTCCTCCTTTACATCTCTGTCTTTCAGTGAATTCTTTAGGCCAGTTGTTGTAATCTGTACTTGGGCAAGACATTATTTAGGTTTTAGGGCTTATTATCCAACTAAATTACTCTCTAAAGTTAGAAAAGTAGTTAAGAATTTGAGCAAACTGATGTTTCACTCAGGATTGAGGGAGCAGCTGTTTCTGAAAGACAGAAGTGTTTGATCTTGGTAGTTCCCTGTCAAGCATGTCCCTCATCTTGTGGCCTCTTTGCCTTCCACAGCAGTGATTTATGTGGGAAACTGTACAGTTTTTCAAAATGATTGATTATAGTTACTTGAAATTCTGTAAATCTGGAAATTTGTCCATAAATTGTCCAAGATTTTTGCCACCATGTTTTTTCTAATGCATAAAGAAACACTGAAATGGTTTCTGGTAGTAAAGAGGTACAGATAACCTATTTTTTCCTAGTTTTATCTTTCAGAAAAATTAGGAAATTCAGTCATTAGTATTCTGAAATCTGAGGGTTTGTTTTGAGACATTACTAACGAAGAGATCTCTTTTTTTTAATTCAGAATGCTTGTTGCTGAAGGGAAAACCCCAGAAATATGAAAACAACATTTCTTACAATTGTATGCTCTTAATACATGCAGTGGTGCATATTTTAGACCTACATCCTAATTTTCTTCTAGTTTAATGGTGGATGTATAATGACTACAAAGAAATTATATTGTTATTACAAGCAGAAATTATTCTGCTTTGGTGTTTTCATTGTAGAGAAATAAGAAAAAATTTGAACATTATGATCCTATCCCCTTAACTACTAAAAGTTCATTTCAGAGTGTTAACAGGCCAGCAGTAGTCAACTTTATATCTATTTTGGGATGTGCACGTGTGTATGTATTTTCAGGTGATGAATATTTTTATTGTGATTTGTAATTGCAGGTAGAAAAATGCACATGTCCTGTTTTTAATAGTTGAAATCAGTATAACATAGAAATCATCAAAGTACTTAAAAATTATGTCAGAGGAAGTTAGTTAACCATCTAATGTCAATCTGTGGTCCTCTGTTTCTTTGAAACAGTTGATTGTGTTGATGCTGAAAATGAGAAAACATTTTACTACACTCTTTTGTCAGTTGACTAAATATATGGATGGTAATTATAATAAAATTACATAAAATTTGCTCCTTATCTACTCAGCTGTTGTAATTGACAGTTCAGATGGTGAAGTAAGGTGGCTATTTAAATAACTTCTGTAGTGGATGTAAACAACAGGAAAGCAAGTTGACTTGTGTGTATTTCTTACTGGTCTCTATTTCCTGTTCAGTAGTAAGTTACAAAACTGGTATTTGGCCTGCAAATTTTAAATTCATGCACAATGCTGTTTATTTTACTGTTGCTTTCAGAGCAGAATCAGCAACTTTTTGTGTGAAAAAATGGAGTTTATAAAAGCTACACTAAAGAAAAAAGATTGTACATATAAAAATGGGAAGCACTGTAGTGGATTTGATAATATTCTTAATAAAAGAATTAAGGGATACAATGCTTTTTAGAAGGTTATGGGTCTGATTAGTGTGACACTGAGTAAAATTTGTCTTCTGTGACATTAAGTTTGACACCTCTGGCAGTAAATAAAATTTCTGTCAGTAAAAGAGCATTAGCAGCTGTTCTACGAAGTATGATGACAGAGTAAATAGTTCTGACATACTTTTCATGTGACTGTTTCTCATGGCTGTGATTTTCTCCCCGCACTTAAAGACTCAGCTGTGCACCCTTGGCTGGGTCTGGTGTCCATTAAAAGGAGTCAGACTCTTTCAATTAACTTTAGGTTATCAGACAACATAAAGGATGTCAGGTTGACCCCACTTCCTTCCTGAGGGTTGACCACTCTTCCATATGTGCTAAAAATTTTCTTTGAAGATCAGTTTTGCAAAGTGCTTTGGCTGACTTAATTAAAATACATAATTTCTTTTCCATCTTGCTTTCCGTTGTGTTCAAGTGGTGCAAAATTAATCCTACATCATAAATCACCAAGTATACCACTCAGGTACACCTTATCATATGGGCTATTAGGTGTTCTCTTTTGTCTCTAAAACAGAAGAATTGTCAGTCTTTTTCCCCCTTGTTTGTGTACATGTAAATCTGTATTAATTATAGTTGTATATTTATCTTTGACTTTTAAAATGTATCCTGCCATAGAATTTTAACAGCACATTGTGCCTTTTAAGTGTTAAATCCATGCAAATTGTCTTTAGTTTGAAAATTATTTTATCACTCAGTTAAAATTATTGCCTTGGGCCTCCATCTCATGTTTTTCCTCCTGCTGTCAGAGCTGGTCTGGTCCCTGCTGCAGAGCTTATTTCGCTCTCCTTTCATAGCTGGTTTGGGTTTCTCTTTCCTCTGTTAGCTAGTTCCAAAGTGCAAACCATAGAAGAGTTTGGCTTATTGCATCAGACTGCATTTGAGAGGTCACTTTGTAGAACTTTAACTACTCTCAATTCAAATCCTGTGTACTCTTGCTTTTCAGATCCGGGAAGGTTAAAGGTGGTTCTTTGATGGCTTGTGCATTTTCTCCCAATGGAGACTTCTTTGTCACTGGATCATCTAGTGGTGATTTAACCATTTGGGATGATAAAATGAGATGCCTGTATAATGAAAAAGCACATGATCTTGGAGTTACCTGCTGTGATATTTCTTCACATCCAGTATCTGGTTAGTTACTCAACTCATCAGGGGGAACATTTTTAAAAAGAGATGTTTATTTCTCCCTAGCTCTTGTTTTTGTATTATTTTTGCCATTGGTGCTCAAGATACAAATGACCTTGTGAAGAGCTGATGTTTTGGAATATTCTGAATATTCTTAAGTAAAGGTTGTGGTCAGGTGGGTGGCAAGAAATGTACTAGGTCAACAGACAAGGTGATAACTTTGAGTAGCTAATCGCCCCCATGGCAGGCACGGGTGTTAGGAGATGCAGTGTTTGATTACCATTCCCACTTGTCTCTTTCATACTTTGGTTCCCAAGGAGCAGGACTGGATTAAAACAATGCAGAGAGCTGTAAATCTAATAAGCTAAATGCTTGAACTTTGGCATATGAACAGATAGGCTATTTTCCTGCACCTGACTTTGTCATTTAGAGGAATTTGGGGGAGTAATGAGCCCAGAATCTCCTGCATTCCCCTAAGATGTTCAAAAATCTTGGAGCTGTTTTAGCATTTGATCACATAGTCATTTGCTTCTAATGGAGGTTAGGAAATTGGGAAGAAATCTCTTTGTCAGGAAGCAATGAAGCAACTTCACTTAACAACCTTGTATGTATACTTTTGTGCTTTCCAGATCTTCATAGACATATTTAGACTTTTATATTCAGAATACACAAGCTGCCCTTTCAAAGACCCCAAAATTTGTAACTGAGCAGCCACTTGCATCTTCAAGTGCTGGACCTGGCAATAAGTACTACTGTGTGTGTACCACCCTGTCTAAGGAGGTGATGCAGAGCAGAAGAAAACAGGAGAGAAGCAGTGGGAAAGAAAGCAGGAGGAACCTGAGGAAGAAGGATGTGAACATACACTTCAGAACAGAGAATTAGTGATTGACAATACCAAATCAAACATATATATGCCCTCTGAAAGGTGTAGGATCTTACTTGATGAAAATACTACACAAAAAACTCCATCATGAACTAAGAGTTGCATCTGAGACCAAAACATATGTTGCAGCTGAAACAGATCGGAGTGTAATTTCCACCACTCCATTTCATATTGAGATTATTCTCTAGGTTTAAAAAATACAGCCTTCTGCCAAGATAAACAGGCAACAAAGCAGGTATTTCCTGCACTGTGGATTTGTTCTGGCTGATTTCTGATAATTTTTGATTTTTTAATCTATATATTACTGAAAGTCAACATATTTCTTTTTGTGTGTTGCTGTTTAGTCATCAATGGTTGAACCTTCTGGGATTTTTGGCAGATTTAATACTTTATGAAATGCATACAAGTAGTGCTTATCCAGAACAATTATAGATAGTTTTAAACTATATTTTAAACTATATTTAAGATAGTTTTATCTCTCTTTACCTGCTTAATTCAGAGCGAGTTTTGATCCAGAGTGTCTGATAGGTTCTTTGTGCTTTAGGCTGTAATAGGTGATTCTTCTGCCTTTGAAGTGGATTCAGTCACAGTTGCCTAGGAGCTCATGGCATCTAGAGCTGTTGTGGTGGAGTTTGGTGGAGTTACCATCTTAAGGAGTATAGGTCAGGTAAGGAACAGAGGCAGGCTCCTGCACTTTAGGAAGGCAGACTTCCAGCTCTCCAGAGAGGTTGCCAGTGGGATCCCCTGGGAGACTGCCCTCAGGGACAAAGGAATGGAACAGAGTTGGCAGATCTTTAGGAAGGTCTTCTACTGAGTGCAAGAGTCCGTGGTCCCCAGGAGTCAGAAACTGGGCAAGGAGGGCAAGAGATTTGCATGGCTGAGTCAAGAACTGCTGGTCAAACTAAAAGGCAAGAAGTGCATGCCCAGGCAGTGGGAGCAAAGATGTGTAACCTGGGAAGAGTAAAGAGATGAGTTACGATTGTGTAGGGAGGGGATGAGGAAGGCCGAGGTGAAGCTGGAACTGAACCTGGCATGTGATGCAATGTTCCCAGCCCCTCACCCACCAGCAGCCCCAAATCCTTCTTGGCAGGGCTGCTCTCCACTGTTCACCCCCCAGCCTGGATTGTCACTGGGGCTTGCCCCAGTCCTGCTGCTGCACCAGCACCTGGGATCCCCATGGGCCAGCGCTCGGGCTTGTCCACGTTCCTCTGGGGTCCTCCGGATCCTTGTCCTTCTTGTGTCACCTGCACCACTCAGCTTGATGTCATCTCCAAATTTTCTGAGGGTGTGCTTGCTTCCTTCTTGTGCCTATTAAATATCTTAATGCAGATATTACATGGCACTGTTCCCAATACAGAACCCACCCAGAGACACCACTGGACACCACTGGTCCATTGGGACTCTGAGCCATTCACCACTACCCTGAGGTTGCAACCATCCAACCACTTGTGCATCTAACAGTCCAGTCGTGGAACATGATTCAGAAATGTTCATAGCCACTGAATCCAGAAGGGAAAGCTATAAAACTATTGTTGTATTTCACACTTAATGCAGTATTTACTGAGTGTTTGGCTGGACTGCAGTCATGAAATGTCAGTTTATAAAAGTGAAAAGTTAAATGTGTACAAGTATGAAAATTCCCTGTCAGATACTCTCAAATTTTGTATGTGTATGTGGTTAATTTTGAGAATTGCGGAACTGTAGAAAAAATGGATATAACCATATAATTTAGATTTAAAGACCCTAGCTGTATAATTAGAGGATTCAAACATTTCCCACCAAGAAAATTTAAAACATGAGCACAGCTCTATTCTTAATCTACTTATTCAGAAAAGAGTATAATGATACCTATTTGTTACGTCCAAACTGTTTTAGAACTTCTGCAATGATTTTATGCTGATGTACTTTTACTGATCTGCTGTTATTTTCAATGTTTCTGACTCCCATTTATATATTTTAATTTTATCAGATAGTGAAAATGGATTCAAATACTTCCAGATGGCTTCCTGTGGACAAGATAATCATATCAAACTCTGGCTTATTTTGTTTGCAGATTCCTTAGGTTTGTATAGAAATGTTTTTTGGATCTACCAATGTCTTAGGTCTTTAGTGACAATTTAAATCGAAAATCAAATTTGTACTACTGGATTCACAGCCAAACTAACCACAAGTTGAAAGTTTTCTTTTAATTATTAGCTGGAGAACAGCTAAGGCATTCAGCACTTTGTGATGCTGTGCCATGTAGATTTTATTTAGCAATCTATTTAACAAGTACTGTAAGTAAAGATTTAAAAAAAATTCTACCATGGCCTTAGCAGGTTGATAGGTTAAAACCTCTTAATGTGCCTGGCAAGGGAGAGGTTTGTTTTCACATTTCAGTATATCCTGGGACTTGAATAAGAGTTGGAGAAAAGAATGTTGGCTCCTGCAAAAACTACGATGTAGAGACTAAGTAAATTTGCCAAAATATCTTCAGTGGGTGCTTTTTTGTAATCTCCTTTATAAAAAAGTATGTAAGCATTAATACTGTGTGTCCAGATACACATTTAATTATCTAAAACCTTGTGAGACATGCTAAGACTACAAAGTGATAAAGTTCGAGCTATCAAAAGGGGAAGTTGTCTCTATGGTCTTTTTATCCCCTTTTTTGTAAACAATATGTCACAGAGTCACATCTTTGGTGGAGCTTTGGGCTTCTTAGAGCAGCTTGTGTTATACCTGGTCAAATATAGCCATATGTAATAATTTACTTTTTTGTATTTTTAGGTGTTCAGTTAAAATATAAATGCACACTGAATGGGCACTCTGCCCCAGTTCTGGCTTGTGCATTTTCATGTGATGGACAGATGATAGTCTCGGGGTAAGCAGCACCTTGTTAAAATGTCAGGCTGTCCAGGTTCGTGCTTCAATATTGTAAAACAGAAAGTTCAAAAGAGTTAAAAATTTCTAAATATTTCTTATCAATAATTAAGGAATAGTTCTGTGACCTCTAGAGCTGTTGAAGTGTCTTTACAATCAGTCTGTGTCTTGTGGGTGATTGAGTTTGAAATCTTGGGTTGTGGAAAAAGTTAATGAAACACTTTCCTTTTCCTTCTCTGCATCACTTTCATGTCAATGTATTTTTTTAAGGTCTGTGGACAAGTGCGTCATAATCTATGAAACTGTAAGTATAGCATTATACAGGATCATTTGTTGGGCTTGTCTTTAAATATAAGCACTGCTTCTGCAGTGTTGTAGCAATGAAAAAATACTAAAGAATACAAGTTATACTAAGCCAAATGCTTACTGTGCATTTGGGGGCAGGAGGGGAAGGAGTCTAAGGAAAAATATCTCCTGAGAGTTGATCAATCTTTCTCACTTTCTATTTACATTGTGAGGATTTGTCAGTTGATTTCTCTGCAGCAGGGTGTTAATTAATTCCATACTTTTACAAGATTCATATTGAAGTGGAAGGATTTTTTCTTATCCTAACTTTAGCTTAGCTTCCAAAGCACAGAAGACTGTAACTTTTGACATAAAATCAGGAATGGTGAACATAAAAATTCTGTAGTTAGCTATATGTAAAGTGCAAATAGAAGCATAATAAAGAATTCAAGAAAATTTTTATATTAAGCACAATGTCTTTAAAACCTATTGTTTAAGCATTTTCTATAGTAACGGTGTTATCTCCTTTATGATTCACCTGTAAGTGATAAATATGCCTTTAATACTTTATAGTATTAAAAATAATAATTTTGCTGAAAATGACAGATGAAAAAATTTTAAACTTCTTCAGCTTGCTCTGCACATACTTGTTGTATTGATACCATTTTTAAATTAGCATTAAAGTTTTTCACCAAAATCACTAATACAATACCAGCAAAGTTTTTGGCCCAGTTATTTTAGTAGTTTAGACAGGTATGTAAGATGTCCTCTAGAGTTCAGAAGCCTCAGAAAACTGGAAGATGAAGGAAACCGCAGCCTAAATATTTCTTAATACTGTTCATCAGCTTTTGTGGCCTTAGGTTTTTATTAAATGGGACAATAACTTTTCTAGTTCTGAAATTCTCCTTTGGATTTACTCAAAACCTGCCTGGACACCTGCTCTAGGTGATGCTGCTTTAGCAGAGGGGTTGGACTAAATGATCTCCAGGGGTCCCCAACCATCCTGTGATTCTGTGGGGAAAAGTGGGGACTTTTAAATAAACCTTTGTGGGAGGGAGAGAGATTTCAACCTATATTAGGGAACTTTAATCATGTTGGACAGCTCAAAATATTGGAGTGCTGACTGATCAATTAGTGATTCAGAATAATTTTGCTCATCATCTTTCCAACCTGTCTGTACCTGTCAAAGAAATGCTATTTTTCATAGGAGGGAAAATCTTTCCATAATAAGTTAAAACTGCCAAAATTCAGGAATTTCATTTTTTAGTTAGTATTTCATGGCCAAATAGAGAATAGGCCAAATAGGTGTGGTTAATTATTGGTCCAGTTGAAGGCTTGTGAGTTGACCCCCACAATGACCCTTTTGGTCATTTCTAATACAAGATTTATAGAAGAGATGTCTTTATCTACACAACCAAGCAGCCAATATGGATTTAATTCAGTCAGTGTTCCAGCACTCTTCTCCCTGCATTGTTCCACGCTGGCTGATTGTGCAGGGGAACAAGGCTCCAGGGCATCAAATAGGGGCTTAAAGCAGGAGAGTCAAGTTGTATTTCTGATTCTGCTGCTGATCAGCTTTGTCAAAGTTGTGTAACTTCTCAGAAGGTACCTTCTGTCACCTTTCAAGAAGCAATATTCCCTGTTTTGAAAGGAAGCAAACAAGTGAAGAAACACTTTTTTTATTCTTTAAGATTTAAAAATCACAAAAACTTTTTTACAGAGTACTGGCAATACCCTTCATATTTTGTCTCAGCATACAAGGTAAGAAACCAGCATGATTATTCTGTTTCATAAATAAAAGAAATCCTTTTCTAATGAATTTTCAGACTTTTTTTCATTTGTAGATATGTTACAACTTGTGCTTTTGCACCACGTAGTCCTTTACTTGCCACAGGCTCAATGGATAAAACTGTGCACATATGGCAGCTTGACCTTAAGCAACCCTGTGCAGGTCAGTGTGTGAAGTATTTGAAATCTGTTCTTTTAAATTCAAAACACCTTCTGAAGATGCAAAACTCCCTTTCTTACCTGCACTTAATGTGTAACATCAGGATTGTGTGCATGCTTTTTATCTTCTAAGTAACCTGACTAATGCCCAGAAGAGGTCTTCTCTTTTTGTTGTTTTGTAAAGAAAAAAATACTAGACGTATTTTAGTTTTAATAATTTGGTCTGTCTGTTTTTCTGATATTTGCACTTGCTTATTTTTTGGCATTTAAGAGGTGAATGTTATTGCCAGTGTTGAAGCACTTCTTGGACACGCGTAATTTGTGACAAGTTGAAAAACTGCTAATTGCAAGTGTAATTGTCAATTAGAAATGCACCTTACCAGTTGTTATAGGTGAAAAACTAATTGTACAAATGACGTAAGTGCCATTAATATAGGATAACTAATGGTACAAATTACACCAGCACCTCAAGTGTGTGGAACAAAGGTACATTTTGTCTTTTTTCAAACCACAACAGTAAGTTTGGATTTTGGTGTGCCTTCTAAGGATGTGCAAGGTGATTCCAGTGTCTGCTAGCACTTTTCTGGTTGTTTGTTAAATTCAGATTTGACAGAAGTGTAGGCATCTAAGAGATTAAATTCCTCTAAACTTTGAAAATTGACAGGTAAAAGGTAAACCCAAATTACTGCCCTCCCTCACGAAAGAATCTCTAAGAAGCATTTATTTTCTTAGTTGAAGAATGTATAGTACTGAGAACACTTAAAAACAGGATCTATTAATGACATTGTTTCTTTGAACTGAGAATTTCATTGTTGTTTGCTTTTGGGGGGTTGTGATGAGTTGGTTTTTTTTTGTGGGGGAGGGAGGATAGTGTTGTTTGTTTTTAATTTGGGTTTGTTTTGTTTTGTTTTTTAACTCTTTTTCATTTTCAAAGGAGGTACTGTAGAAAATGAGTCAAAGGTGGCTATTGAGGACTGGTCGGAGGATGATGTTTCAGCCTGGCTCTGTGCACAGGATTTAGCAGACTTTGTTGGACTGTTCAAAATGAATAATATTGATGGCAAGGAACTACTGAATCTTACTAAAGAAAGTCTGGCTAATGAATTAAAAATTGGTAAGAGTATTGAAATCCAAATAGGTTTTAATCTCTAGAGTACTTTGAAATGTTGGAACGAAAACAAGTTAGGAGTTCCATAAATGGATTTTTTCCCCCCTGAAATGCCTTTCTTATTTCATTTCCAGGGCTGTTAAAAACCCCCTTATTTTACATTGTTCACAGTATTCCTTTTTTTTGTGTGTGTTTGCTCATACCTGGTGACGTACAATGCACTTCCACTAATGATACTGTTAAATGGTCTTACCTGATTTTGTTTCTATTTTCCTTGTTTGATCTTGTATTATTAAGCTGTGGAAAAGGAATTTCAGCTATGCTCTATAATTCATGTTTCTCCTTTTGGTAAATAGGGTAGTCTATAGTTTCTCCTATCAGTCTGCAGAAGTGCAATGTTTAGAATTGCGGGTGGTTGCCAACCTTGAATTGAACAGTGACATTCCTAAGTGTGCATTTGATGATGACTTTTGGTAAAGACCAAGCAAAGCTTGCCTGGCTCAGACAATTTCTAATACATCAGGTTCATACATTGTCCTATTGCTTTATTGCAAAACTGTGATTACATTTTAGAAGGAATCAAAAGGAAGCACCATATAAGTCATGATTCCACAGTGGTCATTATGAAATAAGAAGATTTAAAATAGTGAACTGCACTGGAACTTTCAAAATGCAAGTTCTCTATTACTTTTGATGGCCAGATTTAGATGTAAATTAGGTGCTAATACATTCGTGAAAGTGAGGTCAAGTATGACAAAAGCCTGAATGAGGTAAGAAACCTATTAAAAAGTACAGCTGGATATTTTTTGTTGTAGGAGGACTGCTCCCTTCCTTTCTGTGTGTGTGGAATTGGTCCATATTGGATCATACTATCTCTGTGTAACAGCTGGCTTTGTTGAAATCTAGAAATAACAGAAATGCTGGGAATCTGTCAGGAATTGTCATCCATGAAAGACACTTGGCTTCCTCAGTTTAGGCAAACATTTTCCTTAGCATTGAAGTAGCATAAAACTTTGTTGCAGCAATTGCCAGCTGAGGCTAATCAGATAACGCTGACTAGAAAGTTCTGTGAGAACTGAATGTAGTGTGACTTGCTACAAAGAGATTCTCTGTGGGGAGAAGGTATAGAAAGGTATAGAAATTATGGCCTCATATATTTGACTTTAAAAATTGCTCTTTATCTGCCATAGCTCAAGCATTTACAAAGTAGGAAAATACTATTTGCCTAAGATGAACAACATTTTTTGTGTTATTCATATTCCTTTTTAACTAAATTTTAGGTGTCTACCACCATACAAATGCTTGAATGAGCATGTTCTTTCTCTCCTTGATAACCTGTTTTCTTTCCTCTGAGACTGTGATGTAAGATCTTGCTAAAGACAAGTTTTTCACAGTCTGTGCAGTTTGGAACAGAACACATCAGTGTTCTGATGTTCTGCAGGCTCAGGCACCTTTGAGTTGTGCCTTTGTAAGCCCAGACAGTGCTGCCCAGCAGGTGCAGTGTATGTTTGAGCAGGGGTGCGGAATGCCAGTGTGAAGGCAAAGGGAGATGCAGTCTCTCCTGCTCCCTTTGGAGGTGCACAGCTGTCCCTTCCCAGCGGCACCGCTCGGGCCCTGCCAGGGCCAGCCCTGCTCCCGCGCTCTGCACCCTGCACGGCCACCAGGCCACTGCTCTGCCATGGCTCTGCTACACTTGAGCTGCTTTTACTGATTGTTTTCATCACTACCCAAAGCTCCTGTTGCACAGCAGGAGAGAGAACCTGTGGCAGAGCTGACTGGAGTGGGAGCCAGGGCTTTTGGTTTAGGGGGTGGTGACATGGAGCTATGTCTCCTGTAACATGGATGCTGACTATTCCAAAACCTGACCTCTTTGCCTTACCTGTTGTGCTGTCCACTTCATGTACAAATCATTTTTCAGAGTCTCTAGGCCTGCGCAGTAAAGTTCTCCAGAAAATTGAAGAACTGAGGATGACAATGACCTCGGTTTCTGTTCCTGATGAGTTCCTATGTCCTATAACAAGAGAGCTTATGAAAGATCCTGTCATTGCCACAGGTATGTCTCTACGTGACATAGACTAAAACTAATTACTTGAGGGTAAAGATAGGCCCATTTTTGTATTCCCACACCTATTTAACAGCAGACTTAGAAAGATAAACTATTCTAAATAGCTGTAGCAACAAACCAGAATTGTGATAAACATTTAATTTGCTGAATTACAGCTCTGATATGGAGAAAAATACTCTTATCAAGCAACTTCTTCCTTTTCTTAATGTGCCTCCCTCTATGTGCCTTTGTAAATATAATTACAAGCCTAATTACAGTGTTGGCTCAGTTAATGCAAAATGGAATTGTGCATTCAGTAGGGCAAAAAGGAAACAAATCAAACCAGCCCCCCACAAAAAAAAAAACCCAAAAAACCCCACCAAAAAATCCCAGGCTCATTTCTATGCTTAGCACACCATCTGTAGGGCACTTAAAAGTTTGTACAGAACGAGACTCCTATAAATGCAGCAGCCATTGGAACTGTGATATGTCAGCAGCATAAGATGTTACATAGTTAAAACATTTTATGAAGAACTATTGTTTTGTAGTTCTGTTCCTGGGGGGAGAGGGAAGGGTAAGCATAGAAATATCAGATCAGTATTTTTTTTTGTTGCTCTGTAAACAGTAACTAACTTCATCTGGTTCTGAGGTATTAAGCAGACTTCTGAGAACTAAACTGGCCAAAATACAAAGACATTTGCTAACTGCTGGAGTGATAGCTGCTTTATTCAGTAAGGAGTAAGGAGACAAGAGGAGGGGCATAGGGCCCAGGCTTGTATTCTACCACAGATATTCCTGGGTGACTGATACTTAGCTGGGGCCTAATTTTTGCTCTTTAAGGATCAGATGGTTCAGCTACAAACTCTTAAGAGCCAAAGTCCTGAACCTGGGCAGGTGGTGAGGGCTCTGCACAGGCACAGCTCAGGGCTGGGTCAGCCAGGTGGACAAGGCCGCTGTTCAGCAAAGCAGAAGGCTTTAGCTGTTTTAGGCAATTGAGTTAGGTAATCAGCTTTTACTTCACATTATGGATCATTCAAACTGAAAAGAAAGTCTTATTTAACTTGTGCATAATATATTTTGGTGCTTTGCAGGCAGAGATAGATATATGAAACTAGCCAGAACTGTTTGTATCCACTGTAAAGATTTCACATAGAGTGCACTTATTCTAGATCTCAATTTTCCTGTTTGCATGTATTTATTTCCTTACTTCCCTTTTACATTTAAACAGCTAACATCTGCACAGTGCCACAGTGCCCAAGCCTCTGTACTATGAGCTTTTGTTGATGGTTTCTTTGCAGATGGCTATTCCTATGAAAGGGAAGCAATGGAAAACTGGATCAGCAATAGACGATCTAGTCCCATGACAAATCTTCCTCTCCAGTCTCTTATGCTCACACCAAACAGAACACTAAAAATGGCCATTAGTCGCTGGCTAGAGACTCAGCAGAAATAGTTAAACCACTTAATTTTGAAGTTGTTTGTTAAAATTAATTGAAATTTTATGCAGCTGGAGGAATTAATTGTATCAGAAACAAATGGAAAGCAAAACTTGTGTTTCTCTTCTATCTGTGGCTGGTTCAACCTTCACTGGTGGAAACTCCCAGAACAACTTTTAAGTTCCTGGTAGTTCTGCTTTGTGGTATTTCTGTTTAAGAATCAAGTACTCAAACTCAGTTTTTCAAATAAAATTTTCTTATAATTTTTACTATGTTTATGAGTTTTGAGTCTTCATCTTGCCAAGTCAGGCTTTCAGAAGGTAAGAAATAACAAAGTACAGGATCTGTATTTCTTTTTCTACTCTAACAAACCAAAATGTGTCTTCCTCTGTTCCCCATTACTGGACAAGTAGTTGGAAAAGCTGGGAGAGAGTTTCTCCTGTAACCATCAGGGACTGCATCTCATCCCACAGGTATATTCATAATCTTTATTTTGTATGGAAAGAGTACAGTAGCTGTGCAAAAATAGAACTACAGGACAAGACTAATATGGGACTTGTACAAAATATCAAAGAAACAGTAAACAATAAATAAGCTAAAGTGTAATGATACAAACTGCAAAAGGATGTGTAGAGCTGGGTACAGCTGTTTACAATGTACACCGAACACTGTAATCAAGCACGATGGGAAGAAGATAAAGCTGAGCACTCCACCTGAATTGCACTCATAGGAATGTCACTGCAGCAGTTCAGTTTCAGTATGTTCTTGCCAATAAAAATCCTCATTTCCTTAAAAAACCAACGTCTCAACTTCATTCTGTCATGCAACTGCACATACACTGTTCCTCAAACTTTCACGTTCACGCCATCCCTTTCTTGGTTTCCCATAAAAACATTTACTAAGCATTCAGTTGTTGTACCTTTTCACAAATAAACAATAAATCATTTTGCTTTAAGATAGCACCCAAAGGTGATTAGATACCCTATATAAAGTGCGATTATTGTTAATAGGCCATAATAGTGTGTTCTTCAGTGCAATAACCAATATGGTCAAAGCCTCCCAATACACATGCAAATGTCACTCATTTTATTTAATTTCTTCTATTTACTAAAAATAGTTTTATTTACACATCAAAGCATGGCTGCTTATAGTTTACTCATACACAAATTATTTATGCTTCCTAAATGTACATCATGCAACCCAAATTAGATCCCACTAGAAAAGTGATAAAATAATTTGATTTGAAAAAAATGCATGCATGTACAGATCTGAGTATTCTGCAGCAGATTATCGCCCTTAGCGCTGCTGTGAGACATCAGCACGTAAGCAGTTGAGAGGCATGAGTACTATGTGTGAGATGCAAGAGAACCAAAAGCCAAGACTGAAGCCATATGTGAAAGGAAAGGCTTATTTAATGGTAACATGTGATAGGAAAGATTTCTCTGCTCGAGCTCCTAGGCCAACCTAATTAAGTCTTTCTACACTAATTTGTTATTCCAGTTACTGTCACTGCCTGTGATGGTAGGAACAGTTGGAAGTGGTTGTATCCCATAAAGACTGCTCCCTGGGACCCAGCCATGCCGAGGCAGTCAGTGTTTTGTAGAGCAGTCAGACCCTGTGATGTTGTGAGCCCAGTCTCCCCCCTCAATGTACAGAACAGTATTTACACATTTGATTCAATGAACGATCGCTTTGGTTTTGCCGTGGTGACGTGACTGAGGGGGCCGTCCTGAGTGCTGTGGGATGGCAGTTTGGCTGCAGCATCAGGGTATAAATGAGAACCTTGGTTGAGTGATCTGCTGTCTGTACAGTGGGGAGGGGTTTGGCATGGGAGCTCCTCACGTTCTTTTGCTTGCACGCTGCTCTGGCTGCCATCTCCAGGGGCAGTGCCTGTAGAGGATCCCTTAGTTGAGTAGTGTTTAACTGAGAACTGCTCCAAGTTGGAGGGCTGAATGCCTGCAGAAGCAACGTTTGTGGATAATCCATCTGCTGCCTGAGAGTGCCAAGTGCGACTAGACTGTGTGTTTTGCTGCTGAAACCTTGCAGTCTTGTCCATGATTCCCATAAACGGAGTAGCGCGAGGTCGGTGCTCAGTGCCCTGAGCTTGACTGATGTTGGTCTCCTTGAGTCGAACATCTGGGCCCAGCCCCTTAACACTGCCTGACAAACTGCTGGCTGCAGTGAAGCTGCTTGATGAGCTGGCAAGAATCACACTACTGGATGGAGAGCCAGAAGAGCCACCACTGGCTACAGGGCTTTGCTCCCTTGAGTCACTGAAATTCGTTGGAGCAGAGGCTGTTGATGTGTCACCAGGTTTAGATTTACAAGCAAAAGAACGAGAAGCGTGAGTCTCATGATGCTGTGGATGTGAACGCTGGCTAGACACAAACTTCTCATTGTGCAGTTCAGCAGTGGGGTCTGTGGAAATGCTTCCAGATGAAAATATGTTTGTCTTATCCACCTGTTGACTTCCACAGTGCCGGATGGGCAAGGGACTGTGGGGAAGATGCTGCAAAGGTGATTGTGGCTTGGTGCTACATTGACTGCTTCCTGGTTTAGATCCAGGCTGGATGGAGCTCAGATGCTGATTCGTTTTTACAATCTGTGCCTGCTTTGTTGGCTGCATAATCAAACCTGGCTCTCTCAGGTATTTGTTGCTTGTTCTGCTTTGAGGGGACACACACTGAGCTTTCTGAACACCTTCTTGAAGGGTCCTGCTAAATAATGAAGCAGCAGAGGAACATTGCAGCCTTTGTGGAGGAGAAACAGATTCACTGGGGTGTGGCAGGTCAGCTTCCCTGTCTCGAAGATTAAAATTATCGTTCACACCTGATACAATTCCTTCCTCCTCATTATCAGAATTGCTGGTTTGTTCAAGCAGCTGTGGACACTGATGCTTCTGTTGCTGTGTTCTCTGGAACTGTTTGCACTCCTCTTCCACCCGAGCCAAGAGACGTTTTATCTCCTGATTGCTGGGGCATATCTGAGTGGCTTCCCGTAGGTCAGAGAGAGCAGCAAGTAGTTTTCTGTTTAGGAACAAATAAGTAAACAATGAAAACGGGCAAATCTGTGTCCCAGCATTGCCTACTACTATTCCACCTCCACCCTTTTAGCAATATGTCCTGATTTGTTGCTTCCTGCTGCAGGTGGTGACAAATTACAACTGGAAATTCTCCACCTCAGGAAATTCTTAACTAAGGTGGAAGCACAGACCCAACCCTGAATGCTTCCCTGAAGTACCCTGATACCCCATGCAGGCAGGCAGGAGAACTCTCTGCTGGGAACACCAGGAAATGACAATTTGTCTCACAAGCTCTTCCACAGTTACCTCTAGAGATAGGAACCTGCTGAACTCTGCTTCATGACCATTTATTGATGTTTAGAAAAGATATGGTGAATCAAAAAGACACCTCTTCCTGTACTTCAGCTATACCACTATAGTTTGTTATTCTTTCATCCTAAAGAGATGGTTCCTCATCTCTCCCCTATTTTTGTCTTCAACTGCTAACGATTCATCATATTATTTCCTATCAAAGTAGCCAGTAATAAACTGCAAGCTTGGCAATAAACAATGAAGTGCTGGAATTGGGTGGCACACTGCTGGTCACATTCTGCTGAGTCATGTGGAGCAGCAGACCTATTCACTGTTACATTTAAAATAATCCCTCTTCATATGAGTTTGTTACTTTCTGGACTACCTCATAAGTACTTACCGAGTATTCAATATCACTATTTGGATGTGGTTGGCTTTATCTGATAAGAGAGACCCAGTACACATGTAAAGTGCACTAAAAAATAATTTTTTCTTTGCAAATTTGAAATGCAACTAGCAGAAAAGAACAAGTTATTAAAAATGGCAAGTTAAAAAAAAAATCTCTGCAGTACCTGCTGTTCCTCTTGGCTCTCGCTCTGGCATAATAGGCTTCGTAGCACCTAGGCTTCAGATCCAAGGCTTTGGTAGCAAACTCTTCAGCCATTCCAAAATCCTAATAAAGGAATCAAGCACACCATTACACAGCGCCAGGCAAAGCAAGTTGCCAGCTGCAGGTCGTGCTCTGGCTCCAGGAGCGCAGCCAGCGCACGTGGCAGAGGCTCCTGCCCCGGTCTGCAAAAGCAGGTACTTCTGAAAGCACACATGGGCACAGCCATGGCACCTGGTTGTGCTGGTTGATAACAAAGGTAGCAATGTTTTGCATTCAGTCTTTTAAAAGTACCACAAAGATCCAGTAGTTCATCATTCCACAATAACTGCATGAGGTAAGACCAGCTGTAATAGATCCCCCACGACAACATGCCCTCACCTTATAAGTCACCCATTTATTGACATGATAAAGCCCAAGATCAGGATATAGTGAAAAGGATTCTAAAATAGCACAGATAGATATCCACACACAACCCAGTAATGCAGTAGGATATAAGTCTCAGATTCCCAGTGCTAGAGAGGCAGCAGACTAACAGCAAGAGCTTACATTTGTTTTGCGGCGACATCGTGACAAGTTCAGGTATAATGAAACTCTCAGCTCAGTGAAGGCTTTCATTTCCTCACCAAACCCTTCCCTTGGGAACTTCCTCAATGCATACTGATAGCGCTGTGCTGCTTCCCTCATCTTGCCTTTCTGCAAATTTTAGGGAACAAGAAGTTTTTCACAAACGTCTAATATTGCAATACTGTCCAAAAAGCATATTTATATTTGACATCTAACAAGAGATGCCCTTCAAGCAGAAAACACAGAGAGAGATTTTCTAATAAATATACACAGTATGAACTACACTGTCAGAAAAGCACAGGGAGAACCTGCATGTTAATCAGAGTTTGTGTCCCTTTCTGAACTCAAATGTTTAATGGTATTTGACAAGGGTAATATTTGCACTAATATGTACTACTACTAGTACCAGAAAAAAAATCATATAATCTGATGTATTACTACTCTGTTTTAAACAGAGTTGTAATATGTTAGATTATATAACTGAAAAGGAGGCATAAAGGCATTCAGTCTACCTTCAGGCAGAAGTCCAATGTTCTGCTGCCAGAAAAAAAGAAAAATCCACCTACTTTATAGAGTGTATTTCCTTCTTCCATCAGTTTCTGCAGAAGAATCAGGAGAATATCGGGTTTGGAGGTGGCCATTGCCCACGCTGCATTTCCTGCAAGTTAAATTTTAAGGGTCTCTGACAAAAGGGAAGAAAGTGTGTTCCTGCTGTCTACCACAGCAGAAAGCCTGGTCCTACTTCAGTATATATTCCACCTACATGGAACCAATATTACTATTATCATCATAATTAGGGTGCACGCATTTAAAATGCATCTCTGGCACCACCTGGACAGCAGCCAGGTATTAAATGGTCTGATACATTTCACCGCTGTGAAGGAATGTATAGAAGTCACAATTAAATTCAGGCCTAAGTAAGAATCTGTATTTGATCACACTTACTACCCAAATAATATGAAATAGTGATTCAAATGTACTAAATATTCAGTAATTATCACATACACAACCGCATCATGTACTTGCCTACTAGCAATACATAACTTACATTTCTTTGGCCTACCCTTTGCAAAAATACACAGTTCTATAGTTTATTAGAAGAGTGTTATTTAAAAGTAAAGCTTCCTAATCTAAATCATTAATAGTGCCACAATTATGTATCAGTAGTAGCACAATCACCATTTTCTTGTCTTAAGGCAATATATTAAGGCAGACTAATCATGTACAGTAACTCCTCCAGACCTCACCATCAGCACACATCAAAGAAGGAGCAGAATATAAGTCCTTGCATTTCCTAATTTCTAAAGTGAGTCTTGTGTGTCTGCCTTTAAAGGAGATTGTTTATCTTAGGCGGGCATCTGCAAACCAGACAGCCTGCAAAAATCTGGCGTTTTATTTCATCTACTTCACAGAAATAACTAATTCTGGCAGAGCAGAACCCAGTTGTTTGTCACGGTGCAGGGCAGTTTCACTAACCCAGCTTGGCTCCCTTTCTCAGCAGCATGACCACAACTGAGGTATTGCGGCAGCCAATCGCTCTGTCCAGTGGCCTCATGCCACTGTGGTCCACGTGCTCAATCATTGCTCCTTTCTCCACCAAATACTGCACCTGGGAGAAGAAATGAAACATGCTTTGTAACATGGCTCTTGGTACGAAAGGCAGACCAAGGAAATATTTAAGGTACCATGTAATCTTCTTTGAAACACACTGAGCATATGCTGCTGAGTACAGTACAGCCATCTAAAACCCACCAAAGGCACCACAGCACAGGCAGGCTGGAGGGAAGCAGCAGCTCTTTCCCATAACCATTACTTGCTCAAGTGCCACCAGCAGTGATCTTGTAAGGGAAGAGGCACCAAGAGTCCTGCCCATGGACAAGCCCCATGACCCACAGCCATGGGCCTGCACAAGGACCTCTCTACTGGCATTGTCCCTGTCCCAGCCTGGCCAGTAGCTGAGCACAGACCTACTGAAGGGTCTAGGCAGGGAAATGGGAGTTGGCACCACTCCAGGACAATGACCTACAGCAAATCCAGGGACAGGAAGGAGCCTGGACACCCCTCATTCTCCAGCAGAGCCTCCAGTACCCAGTGTCATGGGCAAAAACACAGTGTCTGAAAACTACCAAAGCCACTATCACTTACAATTTCAAGTTAATTCAGACAAAGCTGAATGGGACAACATGCTACAGTGAGTTACATGCCACAGCAGCAGCTGAAACAGACCTTGGGTATGCAAGCTGCAGAAACACAGGTGTGAGTGAGTGTGAGAACAGCGTGTGCTGTTCTGTCTAGTTCCACAGTGCACACAGACCTGACTGTGCCCTTCCTCTTCTTACACCTCTTCTTGGGGTATTTCGTCTACAAAGGCATCAACTGATCAGGACCCTGAGAAGGGACCTCTGTGGGTTTGCAGCATAATTCTGAGCTTCTACCTATCTAGAAAATGCTTTCCTGAGCAAACATTTTCACTGCAGTCAAGATGAGAGCAGTGTAATCCTCTTGGCTACTTCCCCAAATTTCCTATTTTGGTAGGCAATATTTTTTATAAATCCTAAATTTTGGTAACTTTTTCTTGAATGTTATGTTTTGTTATACTTACAATATCAGCATCCCCATAAAAAGCTGCCAAGTCTAGGGGTGTTCTTCCATTTTTGTCAGTCTGATCAGTGGCTGCACCTTTCTCTACTAAATACTGAACTACTTCCTTGTGGCCTTTCAGACATGCCCAGCTCAGAGCTGTCAGTCCTTCCTTGTCCAGAGATGAAACAGTTGCACCTGTAAAATAATATGAACTTTGTTATGAAGATTCTCTGTTTAAATAGAAAAATTCCTGAACTCACCCAGATGCAATCCCTGGTGCAGCTGTAATCTGCTATTTATTTTCTACCTTCAGAAAGGAGAAATTCCACAGTGCTCAGATGTCCTTCACAAGAAGCCACCATCAGTGGTGTCCGGCCTTGCTTATCACTTAAATTCACATCAGCCCCATGTTCCACTAGAAGTTTAGCGATCTGAAACAGAAAATACCAATTTAAAAATACATTCCTTACACCAGAGGGGGTTTAGATTGGATATTAGGAGAATTTCTTAGAAAGTGCTGTCCAGCCCTGGCACAGGGGCAGGGGTGGAATTCCCACCTGCCTCATCCCGGAAGGGATTTAAAAGCCACGTGGGTGTAACACTTCAGGACATGGGTTACTGGTGGCCTTGGCAGGCCTGGGGAGCAACTGGCCTCGATGGTCTTGGAGGGCTTTTCCAATCTTACCAACTCTATGATTTTATTAAATTGGCAGATTGAGATTTCGGCTATAATATCATGAACTTTTAACAAGAGGACTAAGGTGTATTTATGGCAACCACTGAGAAGTTCTATGTAGCTCAAGCCCTGACTGCAGTTCAAGGCCTTCTCCTCACAGGAGAGGCCAGCATGAGGAAGGCTTCTGAATCCAAGGTTCTCTCTTCTGCACAGCAGCAGTACAAAAGGTCTGAAATCACCTCAGATCTTGGTCTAGGAAATAAAATATTTTAAACTCACATTTATTTTTCAGGTATATTATAACTAAGACTGTTGTGGCGCCAACGTGCTTTTTAAGTTATTTCCAGGGATACAAAGGGTTTGGAAGTGAAGCTTCTGAGCACATGCCTCTGAAGCAGATGCGAACATGTATCAGAAAATTGACACCAATTATTTTCAAAACTAGAGATGGGAGGAATGAGGGACCGCCTCCCACAGGACCCCCGGAGCAGTGCAGACCTGCCAGTGGCCCTGCCGGACAGCGCAGAGGAGCGGGGGCACGCCTCTCCTGCTGGCCCTGGTCACGGCCGCTCCGTGCCCGAGCAGTAACTGGCACACTTCCAGCTTTCCTCTTCCTGCAGCAGCTGTCAGCGCTAGAGAAAGCATTTGCATCAACATCAGCTCTTGGCTTATTTGGCCTTTGGACACATGCACAATATGTGAGTATTACTGAATCCCCATTCTTTCAGCTTTTCACTGGGACATTTAGTGAAAGCTGAAAAGAACAAAAAAAGAAAATACTTTCCCCACCATAATTTTTCCACCTCTTTTATTTTGTTCATATTGTGTTTTAAACAGAACTTGCAATTTAAATTTTGTTGTTTGTATTGAAGCCTCACCAGTCATGCCAACAAGTATTAAAAGATGAGTTAACATGTGACTTATGCGAGAATCAGGAAAGGACTTACTCCTCCAGCTTCTAAAGCCTAGTAACTTCCATTTTCTTCTAAGAAGTGATTTTATCATTTTCAAACACAGTCAAATAGAATTTTTTTTTAAATTCCAATGAATGCTGAAAGTAAAGGAAATTACAAACACTAGAGGAAGAAGTAATTTTTTCTTTTTTAGCACTTATCTTACCCATTCCCTCCTCAGTTGATGAAACTGCACTGTGTAACAGTTATAACAACTGTTTAGAGCTGAACAACTGGAAAGTAACTGTTATGGATACCAATATTACAAGCAAAAGAGTTGAGTCTTGTTCAAAAATCCCCCTTTTAGGGAGTTCACTTCCTCAGTGAGTGAAGATTCCCAATGTATTATGCAAGGATTTCAATAAAAAAATACTGACAGGAAAATACTGAAGAACAGAATTAATTTAGAAACAGATATATGGCTTTTGGAATTCGCTGGATTTGCAACAAGGGTTTTGTACACGTGTAGGAACAAAGCACATCTGCTTCTCTAGGATGTGAGAGGCCACTGACCATCATCCCAGTGCTGCTCCCTCACCCTCGGCTGTTTCCATGGGATGGAGATGCCGCTCACAAGGCACACCAGGGAACTGCAGTGCAGGCATTACAGTCTGCCTTACAAACGACATCTGGCCTTTCCCAGATGCCCAAAGGCATCTCTGCTTCCACTGCCTAATCAGAACAAATGAGGCTATGGCCCAGCATTTCCTGAAAGCTAATGATATTTAAACAAAGGTTCTCAGACAGAGAATCCCATAAAATTCCACACTAAAACCTAAGCACTGTATTTCCACAATTTTCCATTTAGTTAAAAAGTCAGTAATTTACAGTAATTTTAATATAAAATAGTCCTTCAATACTTGAGATGCATAGATTCAGTAAATTAAAACCATACTTATAAACTGCATTTTATTATTAAATCTGGTATTTTCCATTATTTTTATTATGGAGAATTAAATTTTAAAAGTAAGATTAACAACTCTTTATTCCTAAATTAGCAATGCTAATTATGAAACACACAAGAAGGGAAATACCTGTTTCTCCCCATAAGGCATCAGTGTCATTGATGTCCATGTCATGGTCTTTTTCAACTGTCAAGATGTAATGAACCACCTGCCAAAATCATTGAGCAGAGATGGGCTGAGCCACAAGAGCATCAGTTGTCACTCACATGACACAAGGGAGAAAAAGATGTAAAACAAGTGAGAGTGCTTCTCTCTCAATGCATATAATCAATAGAAAAGAAAATCAGTATTACTCAAAACAAATTCAGTAGGACTTTAGAATGACTTTTAAGACAAGTGAATGTTATTGAAAACAATTTAAAAAAAGCCCAGTGCTCTTCTGTGAATTTGTTGTTTGGCATGACTATGATTTAATTAGTTCCCATGTGACCTATATAGAACAGAATAATCAAAATAAACAATGGCAAAAATAAAGCCTCCTAGTTCAGTGAGGAAACTCCAGATCATCTAAAACAAGAGAGCAAAAATGAGAATATTTGCATACATTTTGTAAAATGGTGATACCTAGGTTTTTCCTTCCACATTGCTTATAGCTTACCTGTTCTTCTAAATTTCTTCCCAGAATAGTGTAAGCACATATCAATAAATGGTAATTTTTAAAGCTGAAAAAAGCTTTAAATAAAGTTTTGCTGTGTTTCTACAATATTAAGGATATCTGTGTTTTGAAACCACCTGCTAAAAGATCATTAAATGAAAACTTTTACTTATGACTGTTTTAAATAGATTTTCTAATGGGGCACATGGTCACTGAGGCTGCAGTCAACAGGTGAGGGAGAAGAATCATACTAACAAAGTCTGGGATGCTACAGGAAAAAACAAAGGCAGGAAAGGAGAAAGGATCTGTGTGTTTTCAGGCTGTCTGAAAACTGTTGTATACAATGTATGGAAAATCCTAGGATTCAAAATGCTAGGACATAATTTATTAAAATTCATGAAACACACAGATCTTCTTTTCAGCTAAGAATACAGCTTCTTAATGTCTTAAAAATAGAGAAAGATGGACATTTTTCAGGTATGTATTTATGATTAATGTGATCTCTTTTGTTGATATTCAGGAGTTGACTGCTTTAATTTAATCAGTGGACAGCAAACAAGAACTTTCATGGGAGTAAAGGAATGATCTATTCATCCAAGTTAACCATAGCTCAGAATACTCAAGTTTATATTGTACGACAGCAATGGCTTATATACCATATAATAAATTAACTGCACACAGATATTTCTATATTTGGATCATCTAAACAACTTCAAAG
This sequence comes from Agelaius phoeniceus, assembly GCF_051311805.1. Taxonomy (NCBI): domain Eukaryota; kingdom Metazoa; phylum Chordata; class Aves; order Passeriformes; family Icteridae; genus Agelaius; species Agelaius phoeniceus. Next base: position 50,893,275 of record NC_135271.1, on the reverse strand, counting down.
ATCAGACTCTTTATCTTATAGAAACTTAAAACTAGATTTAAAAGAAGTAAATATTGACACAGCTTTATTGAAGATTTTGTTTCCATTTTGGCACTCACTTACTACATAACTAAGTCCTCTTGCACAGTTGATCTTCATTCATATCTTTACTTACCCATTACTCTTCTATCAAGTAACAGTTTACAGTTTATTTTCCCAATGAACAGAAGACATACTTGTATTACCTAAATATCTAAAGCATTTTTAGTACTTCTTATGTGTTTATTTTTAACACATACATTTATTTTTAGTGTTCCTTCCCAAATTTCTGTCTAAAGTGACACTGAGCTGAAGTCTGTAAGTTGGCATGTGCATCAGGCTAAAAACTGAAGCCTGTGTGATTGCATGCAATGAAAAATTGGAAGAAAAATATCAACCTGAAGTAGAAACATACTTGGGTGGATCAGTGATACAGAAAGTCATCACCACCACTAGAGATTCAGGACTACATCCAAGGACAGGGAGGACAAAATAGACAGAAAATTACATATAAACAAATCCTGAAGCAAACTGAATTACCAGATACTCAGCTAGAGCATTTAAACCAGCTGCTAATATATACTACAATAAATATCAGAAGTGTCAACAATTCTTTCCAAGCCTCTTTTAAAAATAGCTGCAAGCACTGTTGTACAGTTCTGAAAATGTCAAACAGCAGATCTGGAGGACCTGCATTTCCAACCCACCTGGCAGTGCCCCATGCTGGCAGCCGCTGTGAGAGCTTGCTGCAGTGCCTGGCGCTTCCTCAGTGAATCCTGTTCTTGGGAGGGAGCCACCCAGACCAGGCTGAGCAAGAACTCAAGGATTCCACAGTGCCCTCTCAGTGCACTGTGCACCAAAGCACACTGGCCCTTCTTGTCTGCAAGGTCAGCCTGAAGGGGAGAAAAGGGAACATCTGAGGTTAAAAGATGCAATGAAGGGCTGTGGAGAGGAGATGCTTCAGGGCACTATGAGAGAGCAGCTCTCACTCCTGACTTCCAGGACAAGGGGGAACATCTGGGGAATTACAGGCCCAACAGCCTCACCTGAGCAGCTGGGAAGCTGATGAAAAACTAATCCCAGAGAGCACTGCCAAACACAGGAAGGACAAGGTGAGCAGGACCAGCCAGCATGGGCTTGCCAAGGGGAGATTGTGCTTAGCCTGCTGGACAGCCAGCGGCTCTGAGGGGACCAAAGGGTGGGTAAGGAGAGCAGGGGCTGCCCTTGACCTCGACTTTAGAGGGCCCCAACACTCTCTTGGTAACAGTCACTGACAAGCTGATGACAACAGGTCGTGAAAGTGCACAGTGAGGGGCACCCAAAACCGGCTGAACAGCTCTGCCAGAGGGTTGTGACCAGCGGCACGTGCACAATGCTTCACGGAAGTCTGGACTCACCCCATGGGCCTATGCTCGATAATTATACACTGAAGTAATCAATAACAGCTTTTTTGGGCCTTTGTATGACTCTTCTGGCTGCAGGCTTGGCAATCTTTGTGCACCAGCTTACCTTTGCACCTTTTCTGCACAGCAGTGACACGATGTTCATGTGACCTGCAGCAGCTGCGTAACTAAGGGCTGTCATCCCGTTTTCAGAAGTTCCATCAATAGCAGCTCCAAACTCGAGTAAAAGAGTGACCACTTCTTCATGTCCAAGGTGTGACTGAACACACAGCACTGGAGCATTATTCAGTACTTCAGTTCTGTAATTCACATTTGCTCCTGCCAAAATCAGCAGCCGACTCACCTAAAATTTAATTTAAACAAAACAATGTTTTCCTCAGATTTGTCTGAATTTGATATCTTGATCAGGTACTCATTTGTTACACCCTAATTTTGATGCAGATTTTATTGGCAGACATCAACTTTAACACACATATAGGAATACACCAGTTTAAAATCTTCTCTTAGTAAATATATTATTGTATTATTGAGCACTGCACTCCCAAGAGAAGACCTGTCTCTCCCCTGAAACTCTCTACCTGTCATCACAATTGCATGTGTGACTTGTTGCTACTCTGCAACTACCTCCATTAAGAGAACCAGATTGGATAAAAAGAAAATCTCAAAAAAAATGGCGAGAGTATGCACATGTGTGTTTATGTACACACAAATTTCCAGTTAAAAGCCTTAGCAGTTGGCTCAAATTCCAACTGACTGACTTGGATTTTGCTATCCATCATCTGGGGATTCAAATAACAGTGTAAAGTTGTGGAATTTAAATCCCATCCTCTCACAGTATTTTCCCCTTTTACAACTGACACTTTCCCACAGAAGCAAAGAGCACTGAGCTCTGCCCAGCAAGGCCATGTGGAACATCTGATCCCAGAAATGCAGCCACACACCTACCTGTGCTACAGTGCACAGCCACAGAAGAAAAAAGTAAAAACCCTTCTTTCCATCAAGGAAAACTGATTTGAACTTAAGCAACAGCTTACAAAAGTACATGAAAGCTTGTCACAAAAGAGTTCAGCTCCAGGTGCTTTTCTGCTGAAGGGTTACACTGACTTCAGCATTCCCCTGCCCAGTGCCAGACAAAGCTCTGGCTGTACAGCCCTGCTGATTGTTCTTACCTTCACGTTGGGTGTGTAGATGTTTCTTAGAGAAGCCAGGGCTGTAGACAGTCCATCAGTACTATAACCAATCCACAAGGCTTGGAGATGACTGGAAGAAATTCCGGTCCTTTTACTGAGACCCTAACAGAAATGATATAACAGGAAATCTCTCTGTAGAATTAGAAATCCTATTTTAATCTACAACTCAGTATCAAAAGAAATAAAATCTGGATTGATAGCACTACCAAATATTTTGCATAAGCTCCCAACAAATTATTCAAGCAAGTCAGAGGAGAACCTCTATGATGTGTTCGCATGAATAGATCATAAAGCCTACTAAGCTGCAAGCTTTACCTTGAAAATATGAGCTTTAAGTATATGATGGCCAAGTTCCATGGTTTGTTGGCGGTTTAACTTTCCCTCCTGTCGAGAAAACATGAAAGCCAGCAGAGCATGTCCATTCCTAATAAAAGGGATTAAGAGAGAACCACTTTTATAATTGTATTTCAGTAAATACACATCTTTATGCCTGTTATAAGAGTTCAACTTTGTCAGACTACTGAAACATACCATCACATCTAAACAAAATTCTTTCCATAACAAAATAATGCAAAATGAAAAATGACAAATTTTGAAGATGAAACATTCCTGGTATTTATTTCTGTGCTGTCCCCTCACAGGGGGCCTGTGTCAGCTGTGAAGTGGTTTACATACTGCTCCCTTTTGCATTCTCAGAGCCAGGAACTGCAGGCGTGTCAGAAAGAAGCCAATCCTTTTAGAAGAGCAAGATCGGAATGCTAGTGAAATTTGAGTGAAAACATGTATTTAGTAATTCTGCACCTATGTTAGTGGTGGTCAGTGTTCTAGGAAACAGTGAGAGCAGCACAACCCTGAGAAAAGAAGGTTATCATATACTGTTTGTTAATCAGACTATACACTGGAACTGGGCAATTAGCCGTATGCTAGCTGGACTCTTCATCTGAAGGGGCGAGTTGTGGGAAGTGACTTCTCACCCCACCTTCAGACATTTCTGAGCAGAACTTTCCACCATCAGAAGCTTTACCTGGGCCCAGGCAGCTCCCACTGCTGCTGGGGCAAGAACTAGGAGTTCCCAGTGTGGTGAGACCAGGGGTCCACAAGGCTGCAAGCCCCTAGTCCCACCTACAGAACTGGTTCTGTTACAGCCACTTGAAAGCTCAGACAAGTCTTGGGCTGGTAATAATTTTAAATGTCAGCATTATTTATTCTTTTGTAAAACAGAAAAGCTGTAAACCCCAAGAAACATGAAAAAAAAAAAGGGAGCCAACTGTGAGAACATGACGAACAGTAACAGCTGCTGTCTCCAACTCAACCACCTCTGGCTCTCAAAGTTACAGAACAAACTAGAACAATGCCAGCAGGATATAATTACAGCACAAAACGTCTCATTATTTGTACATTTTAAAAAGCACAAATGATCTGTTCCTTCTATTCCTGCATTCTACATTACATAGACAAGGTGCTCCTGCACAGGATTCTAAACAATTTTGCTGTGTTAATAACAATATAGCACTCTAATTTCTCCATGAAGGTAGCAAAGTCAGATGCAAACTTCTGACTTCCATAGAGTCAATTATGCATTGTAAACTTTGAATCTTAAGTAACATTACCTCTAAATATACAAAAGATTTCATTCTGGAAAACATTAGGTGTGCTTGTATTTTAACATCACTCTTTCCTCTCACCAATTGTTGTAATCAAATATAAAATATAAATAGAAAATATAAATATAAAATATAAATATAAAAAACCTAGTTTTGGTTATTTGAACATGAATTACTGCAGTTTTAATTTACCTTGGCTCACATAAGAAGTCAGTAATTTCACCTTCTGCTCTCCAGACAAGCCATTCCCTGAAGGAAGGATGGCAGAACATGCGTGTTTTGTCACGTCTTTTGATCAGAAAACATGAAAGGGCTTCCATCCTCTGGCTGAAGTCTTCCCACTGTTGTTCACTGTTTATTTGTCCTGCATTAATAGCCTGGAAAATCTGGTCATCTGTCATGGGATGCAGGGATGCCAATGCCACATTCAATATGGGCTGAGCTCGCTCAAAAGCAGAGTTTGTCATGAACTTCATATTGCACTGCAGTAAGTACAGCTCTGACAGAGACACAGGAACAACCTTGTAGCTTGCACTTTTGATTACTAAATGACCTTTTTGGAAAAGATCCAGAGTGAGTTTCAAATAGAGATAAGATCCCAGGCTTCTCATGATCAGGTGGTTACTCACTTTCCCAATTGTAGCTGCATCAGCTTTTCCATTTAAAGACATGTTGTTTATAATTTCCTGACTGTTATTAATTCTGTACTGAATATAAGCATTCAAATCATCATGAATTCCTTTGTTCTCTGGAAAATTATCCAAGGATATTGCAATAAATGGCAGTGAACTTATCACTTCCTGTGAGGGAGAGAGGGGGGGAAAAATAGAAAAAAAAAAAAGCAAACCAAAGACATTAGAGTATTCCAGCACTGACAACTCAACGATGCATCTCTGCTACATTTCCCTTCTGTAGTGAGTACCAGCTTAAAAAGGAATTCAGTAACCCTGAGATGGTTTTGCAAATATTGCCTCCTCATAAGAGGTAGAACAGTATTTTTACATTTTATCATTTTTCATTGGAAGGTCTCAAATATTTCAGTGACCAAACTCAACAATTGAAAGGGATGAGAAATGACCACTTCAAAGTCAAGGAAATGGAAAACAGTTACCAGACCCTAAGACAGGCCAGGGAAAGGGGGAGGCAAAAGGAATGCTCTATTAGGCAGGAATGTTGTATTGAGAAGTATCACAAATGACAAGAGAGAAAAGACTCCCCTTATCATTTCACCTTCCAGTAACAACGTACCAGAAAGGTGCTGTGCACACATCCCCAGCCCCTTGTGCCTGAAGGTACAAGTACCAAGCACAACACAGACATTTCAGCAGGTTCACCTGAACACACTTTCATGCTTCTGTTCCACAGAATACTTTTATGTTTATGTAAATGAAGATCCAAAACACCTTTATTTAAAAGAAACACTTCTGCAACTTCTAACTGAAACCAGAAACTTCTTACATAGAGTCATATACTACAAAAGTTTAGCCAACATCTCCCGACCTTCACAACACAAAAAGGAACTATTCCACATTATGTAATTCAATGGATTTCAAAAAGCTGCACTTTCAGACTAGTGAGATGTTTTAAGCAAAGACACACTTCTCCAGTCTCCAGAGAGGGAATAGTCTCTGCTACAGAAATCCCTTTTTAAACCCAAAAATTTAGTTGAGAAATAAACTCTTCAGCCAGTTAAACACTGAGTGCTTAGTGGTAAGAAAGCAGAGAAGAAATAAACTCTTGGAGACTGTACTGAAGCACAGCTGCACCTTAACACTGCACTCCTGAAGTACAAGGGAACAGACTCAAGTTTCTTCATTTCTTACATTAGCAACTCTACTGACAGCTGCAATAAAGTGATTCACAATGGAAAAGGCCTCCAATATTGTATCTGTTCACTGCAAATAAACATGTAACAAAGGAAGGAAGGAAAAAAATCTAAGAGACTTTGAGTTCCTCTAAACCCAGTATTTTTCATAATAATGCAGCTGTGATCATTTGGTCTTTGAGAGTAAGAAAAGCATTAAAAGGTGTTTTTACCTGGAAATTAGTTCTTACAGTCACAATGAGCTTCAGCCAGGGAGGAAACTTATAGATTATACTTGTGATAAATGAAGAAATTGTGTCACCATAATCAGGTTTATGAAATTCAGCATCATTTAAACCATCTACCAAAATTATGTAGTCTTCCTCAGGAATTTTCTGCTCTGAAATTTGAGAATAAAAAAGGAAAGGATAAAAACACATTCTCCCTTAAAGCGACACACCTTTATCCTCAAATTTCATATGTCAAGAAACAAAAATGTATCTTTATGCACACCAGTATACATCTTACGGCATTTAAGCATTATTTACAAGATTAAAACAGCATTAGAAGACTAAAAACAGTTTAACAGGAATGATATACTCTGTTCATATGTAGGCAAAGCCGCCATTGTGCCACAGATCAGGTATGTGCTCAAGCTGGCATCTGCTGGGAAGCAGCTGTTTTCAAGGGGAGTTTGCTAGGGCTTTATAAAATACAAAAATCACGTTGCTACATGCTTTCTTTTACACACCATACTGGAGGGAACGCTGCAGCTGCGGCAGGGGAGGGTTAGGGTGGATATCAGGAAAGGCTCTTCCCTCAGAGGGTGCTGGGCACGGCCCAGGCTCCCAGGGAACGGTCACATTCCCAAAGCTGCTGGAGCTCCGGGACCGTTGGGACACCACTCCCAGGGATGCCCACGGTGGGATTGCTGGGGTGTCTGTCCAGGGACAGGAGCTGGATTGATGATCCTGCTGGGTCTTTTTCAGCTTAGGATATTCTGTGATTGTTGGAGAACTGCCACATCCATTTTAAAAGCAAGCAAAACCTACATCCACTTTGCAGATCTTTAGGCCCAGAAAACTAAAGTATGTGACAAAACTAAAATGCATCTTAAAACAAAATCCTTTAATGTGAATTTGCCAGCTTTAACTCCAAACTAATAGCTGCCTCCCTGTTTTCTAGCAAAAAAAGTAAATATAAAGTTTCTATGACCTTTAATATGTTTCACAGAATTTTAATTTAAACACGAATCACCTGTTTAAAACCCATCTATTATTGTTACAAACAACTAGCACAATTAAGGAATACCTTTGTCCACGAATGTTCTGCTTTATTTATTTTTAATAATTTTCTCTAATACTTATGCAGTTTAGATTTCATTTCCAAGTCACTTCCTGCTTAACGTACCTCTCCTGAGGTTTGAAAGTGGTTCCAACACTCCCCTTTTAAAAGCTGCTGCTGGATCCTGGACACAAGACCTCAGGCTCAGCATGCTCTGCAGGTGAGGCTCTCTGATGAGGAGGTCTCTGTATGCTGTTAACTGATGTGAGCGGCAAAGCAAAGCTGCCACGCTGTGCACGAACTCGGGGACGAGGCACGTGTACGTGTTATCAGCCTGGCAGTAATGATAAGCAACGACCTGCAGAATCACATAGTAAAAAGCATTACTCTGTCAGAATTTTGGCTGGTTACTAGTTAGCGCAGTTATGATAAAGTGTTTTTAAACTTCTCTCTCAACTACAAAATCCTTTTCAGTGTTAAGATCCCACGCTGTAACAGTCTCTGACAGTCTGGGTCAAACACAGGGAGGAAAGCAATGAAATAGGTGTTTGACCTTGCAGGGCATGCAGAGAGGAAAAGAAATCAAAGTATCAGATTCTGGCAGGAAAACATAACTTGAGTTCACGCATTTGGATACAGTGGGTAAGCAGCTGATTAACTGAGCACAAAAGTAACCTGAGGGTCTGACTAGGTAACCTAGCATATGTAATTTAACAACACCATGTCCCACACTGTAATGAATAAAGGACTAATTTGATCATCAGGCAAAAGTAAATTACAAACAGCTATTAAAGACATGCTTACATAAGCAAATGGAGAAATACGACAACTGGCTTTATTCCGAGTATTTCAAAGCTGTGTATTGCTTAAAAATAAACCAGGCCGTAACCCATATTTCTTTGGGGTAAAAAACCCCTAAACAAACTGCAAGGAAAACATGGTATTCACAGTGAATAAAAAGCCTCCATTTCAGTAGTTTTCATAACACTGCTTCAAACGAATATGTATCACTTTAAAGACTGCAAATGTTAAAGATCTCATGTTTTCCCTACAATTATTCATATAAAATATGCAAGTCAGATACTCATTAGTTTTACTACTTAGACAAAAAATAAAACACCTAACATATTAATCTAATACAAAAATGACTTCAGGCTTTCAGAGGATGTAAAATAAAACTGCATTCAGACTCAATCCGTATCATAGCATATAGATGGGCTATACAAGAAGCAAACATTTTATCTTCCCTGCCTCCCCCCACCCCGAATTTTGCTTTTCAAAGGTACACTGAGCAGCTCCCTGCAGAAAACATACAGCCCCTTTGGCAAGGAAAGGATCCCAACCTCCCACACCCACACAAAATTGATGAGAAATTGCTAAGGTAACACTTTCTAAGACCACGCAGGATTCAGGTGATCACCTGACAAGTACAAGAGGCGGGCAGCTGATTTCACCAGCCAAACAGAGCCATCGTGCAGAGGTGCCTGCAGCCTCCCGGGGGCTCTGCAAAGCAAACTGACCTCCAGGTTAGAGGGTTCTAGCACACTGAACATCTCTTAGGAAGTGAAAACTCACCTTTGAAGCGAGGCGTCTCACAGAATCCCCTGCTTGAGTTTTGTATTCAGGAGTACCAGGACAGGTCAGAGTTTTCATTGTATTGGTGTCACCTGACGGAGGGGGACACGGGGCTAACTGGCTTAAGGGAATCTCCTGACAGGAGTCACCACCTGCTTGTAAAAGGCAACAAATACAAGAGAAACCAAATTTGCTGACCGGAGATTGCTTTCTAGGAAAACACCACAGATTATCTTACTGCTAGAGTAAAACTTGAAACTGTGCTATACCGTTATAAAAGAAGCCTGCAACTAGTCTGATAAATACAGGCAAGCATTTGCAACTTTACTATTTTAAAACAACTCAACTGACTTTTAGATCAAAACTACAGAATTACTGAAAGAAAAACCATGCTGATGTGAAGAGTTTCCTTCAGAAAATTACACATACAATGCCTCATTTAAACTAGTAGTTACTATATGACTGAACTCTTGGGAAATTTATCATTGTTATTATTAGTAATAATAATAAAAAGCAAACATGTGACTCCTGATGTCAGCACATTAACCCAGACGATTACTCAGAAAAAGAACATACTTTTAGGAGATGAACTTGGGCTGTTGGAGGCTATTTGTCTCATGCGACTTCCATGGCAGCTGAGTGCTACCAGCCGTGAAATGACTGCAGTCTTCCCAAATCCCACATTTCCAGTAATGACTGCTCCCCTGCTCTCTGCTGGGTCAGGATTCTGCAGTTTTTCTTCAATGGTGTGAAACAGCCATTCTCTTCCAACAAACACTGAGTCTGTGGTTATGCTTGGCACCTCAAACAACAGTGGCTTCAGCAAAATGTCCTGAGGCTTATAGGGGATGAAACGAGCTGAAAAGATGTGCCAGGGAGGAAAGTTTACCAGAAGAAACTTGACATGCAATCAAACAGCATGGTTTCAGAAGGTAACATCATTTAGAAGCTTTGTTATTATCAGTCACAATCAGATGAATTCCATTGCTTTCACGAGGAAAGCAATAAAATAAAATCTGATTGTCTCAGTCCAGGTCATCTCCATAATTTTTGCATAAATTAAATTGTAGAGGAGAGAAGCTACAGGGACAATCTATTTTTTTACAACTGAACTCGAGTTAGTAAGTTGTAGAATCCAAAAAGTTTTCTTGATAATGCATTAATAATTTTACAAATCAGGAAGCACAATTTTTCAGTTTAGAGTGAACTATGTGCTGAGCATCACAGTTAGGTCTTCAAATCTGTAAAGACATTTACAGAGAAACAGAAAAAGGTACAGAGAATAAAATAATTTTTCTGTTTAAAAAAAACCCTTAAAGTAATAAAAAAAAATTACTACCTTGTTCTTCTGTACTTTTCAAGTCATAGGATCAGCAGTTACACCTTTGACTACTTTGATATATACATTTGGAAAACACTTGATGACTTAGGAAAGAATTTGGGTTTGATTGCATAAAATACATTAAAATTTACAGGAATAATAATATTCACCAATAATATGCTCTAAAGATTCATTAGCCAAACGTAGTGTTACACAACTTCTGTTTCAGCATTAATCTATGACTGTGAAAAGCCATAAATGAAAGAGGGCAGCATAGCATCTCCATACAATCCTCAAGATCAGTTTTACTAGGAGTTCACTTAAATTTTTCTGCCTTTAATTGTTATTGGTTGTAACAGATGCATGCACATTCCATCTCTAAACCATAGCACAGCGCAGGAAAAAGCGTAATCAAGCACCTTGCTGGCGGACATGCAGAGTGCCTTGTCAGGAGCACTCCACAGTAACACTGCAGGCCAGGGCTGCTCACAAAGCTCACAGCCCACCCATGCTCCAAACTGAAGCTGAAGGAATGTGTGACTGTGCCAGACACATGCAGGTGTAAATATCTCTGCCTTTACCTTCCTGCTGCACTCTTCCGCCAGCGGTGTTGTGCCAAGGTAAGCGAATTGAAGTTCGTAAAGGAGTATTTCTTTGTCCATCCAAATAACTCAAATCTTCCAATTTGGTTGAACTTGTTGCTAGAGTATTAAAGAACTGAAGCTTATTATTCTTTCAACACAAGTTACAAAGAATGTCATTATTTATTACAGTCCTTCATCTGCATGTTACTTACAGAGCAGTTTTTCTAGACAATGGCAACAAAGTCATTCGCGTTACAACATTTACAAAATACGTTTCAATCAAGTTGACTAAAGATTTAGTTGGGTTTTTCCCTGTTTAAATGGCCCTCGGTTCTCCCATTGAGGGAGTTTTCTTTTTTACTATAGGAACAACCACATCAGCAAGGTCAGAAGTGCTAGAGCACGTTCAGGTATTACCTGCTAATACACGCCCTGTCACCACGCAGTGTCCTGGAATAACTGATGGACTTCTGAAGTGTTTGAAAAGCCCTGACCTAATCAATACCTACCGAAAAGCATGCTAGACCACAGTTTTAAACAAATGAGGTAATGCTCATCTATTCCGTTCAGAACATAGGCTTTTTTCTTTTTATCCTATAGAGATACTTTCATGCTAACAATAGAAAGATTCAAAAGAAATGTCCTATCATCAAGAACAGCCTTGGGTTTTGACCTCAGGACTTTACCTGCAACGGAGTTTGGACGAGGCATTATTAAAGAGGCAGAACTCTGAGTGTAAGGAAGGGGACCCTCTCCCATTGGTACTTCTTTTGGCAGATTCTCAGAAGAGCCAATGGCTTCCTCTTCTGCAACTGGCGAACAATTATCTGTTCTTCGATCACGGCTGATGCCTTGGTGTTTTCCAGCTCTGAGACTCCCATCCTTACTCCATTCTAAGCTGGATCCACTACGATCATCATTTTCTGACGAACTTGTTATAGTGGCTGAAAAAGAGGGAAAAAAACCCAAGTAAAGTCAGAAGAATTTGGCACACAGATAAGAATTTTCATTCTCAAATGGCATTGTGAAACATAAATGACAAGAATTCAATGTTGTTCAGAGGTCCATCTTACCTAAAATACACAATCACATCAGGATGACAATCGGCCTGTACTCATATACCTAGCAAACCAATCTTGACAGAAACCTTCCAGCAAATAAGCTATTTACTGTTCCTTTCTTAAGCACCTACTACATTTCACTGTCAGTAAGGGCAAACAGGAGTAGATGCATGATGAATCAGAACAGTAGAGTAAATTAATAAAATTTCAGATTCTATTAAACATATTGATTTATGTTTTTTAAGAAGTGCTGCAGTATAAATCAGAGGCTCAAATAAAGGCTTGGGGGAAAGGGGGCATTTTCTGCTATGAAAATTTCCTATGCTAGGCAATAAGGAACACAGACCTAGAGAGACCCTCAGGTAAAAGGCAGCTAAGACCACTGAGGTGTTTTTGGATGCTGTGGTACAGAGCAGCAGTTTCCGCTGTTGCAGTGACTCCCTGGATGACAGACAACACCAACTGCATTATCCAGTGGGATCCAAATGTTCCAGTTTGGTAGCTGAGGGTTATCAGTGTGTCTGTACTTGTTTGAGATTGCATTTAATCAAGGCCTCCTGCAATAATGTGAAGACTTTATATTCCTGAACACCTACTTGAGTAATGTTTGATAAAACTATGCTAACCTCCTTGCCTAATTAGGAACACCCTGCAGATATATACTTTTTTTGTATGACTTATACTGAAACCACTCTGTTTAATTCAAAATTCTTTCAACTACTTGCAATAATCTCTCACAAAATAACTGAACAACAAATATTTATTGAAGATTAAGCCAACACTCAATGCATTTTGAACACTTTAATGCAACAGAGGAAAATACAAAATAGGATGAAAAGGCATCAAGATTAAAAAAAAAAACCATTAAAAAAATCAATACCAGTTCAAACTATAATATCTGTGTGAACTCTGGGTAGTTCCTAGGCCACCAATTTAAAAGTTAGAGCCATATTTGTGGCTAGTCTACACTCAATCGGCCCATTCTTTAATGGAAACATTCTGGCATACTGGACTGCTAACAAAATGCAACCGCAGGGGTGGCTCCTGCAATGCTGAGCCTGGTCCAGTCAAGGAAAGACCAACTGATCTTCCACACCAGCTGCACTGAAGCTTCAGCCATGCAGGATGGTGAGGTACCTGTACAGCTCTGCGTTCCGCCAGCTTAGCCTCACATTCATAAGAAACAGAAGATTGGATGCTTCAATTCAGCAGCTCATATTCTAAGAAATACCAACAATATGACATACCATTTAGAGGCAGCAGAAGAAAAAAACCAGCTTTCCAGGCACCCCATTAATCTTTGCACACACTTAGACGGTATTTCCATATGACAAATTTATTTTATTTTTATTGTTGTGTCAAAAAAATCTGGCTCCTCCTGAAGTATGAAATCTTTAAAACCTTGATTCCTCTTGGAGTGAAGTGCACTCCAGGAAACCTGTCTGCTCAAGATTTCCATCCTGACACAGCAGCAAGGATCCAGCAAAGCTTTTATTTTGGCCAGCAGCCCAATCTTTTCTCCTGCTTTGCTCCTTGCTGAAGTTTAAAACTTGCCTTTACTGCTACTACATCAACTTCAACAGAAGCAAAGAAGAATTCAGCTACAGCAGTAAAACACTGGAAAACTAAAGGAAATCTGAACTGTAAGCAAAAAAGAGGAAAAGGGAGAAAAGACCGATTTCCCATCAGTCTGCTGGTCCGGAAAACATTGTGGGAGTAGAAATACAAAGGAGGCCCACATAAGTAGCATGAAGGAGCAAGATATTTTCATGGCTGGATGAACTCTGTCAAAGACATTAGAAAACATATACTTGCTAAACATAATTTAAAATGCACATGTACTAATAACAAATTTGAATGCACAGACATACTTGTATGTAAAAGCCAAAAGCACAGGTTGCTTATCAGAAAGGTGCCTCTTCTTTCCCTTCTTGGTTTCATGCCTTTATAGATGTAAGGGGTGCTGCCAGGGTGCTCAAATTCCTCTGGAATTTGAGACACGAACGGCGGCTCTGCAGAGGAGCGGCGGATGGCTTCCACACGGTCCTGCAGCCACCAACCACGCGTACCTGACTGAAGGAGCCACCAGCAAGCTCCCCCTGCTCTTGCACTCATACACTCATCCTTCCTTTTCAGAGTTCAATAAGTAACTTTAATCACTGTTCTAAAATATTTTCTTTAAAACACTGGTACTTACAAGGTTATGTAGTAATGATATTGTCATGCCAGTACACTATTTAAAACAAATATGAGGCCATTCTGACCTTATTTAGAGCATGGACATACTCTTGGACTATTTCAAGCCTGTCAAGCTAGTATGTCAGGGTAGTATGTTCATATCAGTATCTACATTTGTGCTCTTTTTCTAAAAGCAACAATTCGGATATATCCTTTTCTTTACATCAAGATGTTCATACTATCTCAAAACTAGATCTTATACAAAGTTGATCAAGTATCAATCTGACATGGAATAAGTACACAAAATAATTTTCTTCAACTGAAACACTTAAGTTTTACACAGGAGTCTTTTGACCCATGACAAACAATGTCTCTTAGGGTAACCGATCAGTAAAAATTATTTTTACTCAGCTGGTTGGTACAAGGAGCTGGTAACAGCTGGGCTGTGAGGGTGGCTGCCTCCAATGGTCATGGAGTCCCCACACAAGATGCACATATACCCTCAATTCAGCCATCTTTCAACAGAGGATCACACCATTTCATCTCATCCACAATGTCCCATATTAGCTTCATTTTCATGCCAATTACTCAAAAGTCTGCACTTTTTTTAAACAGTTTAATTTAGGCTATTCTCATAAGAAATCACATCAATTATTGTTCCCTCAGCTGGAAATTAAATCAACTTCAAGCCCTGCTGTGCTTCTCCATTATGAAAAGCACTGTTAAGACCTCTGGAATGGAAAAGAAAAAAAGCATAAGAAAACAAGAAATGGAAGAAAAACAGAGGAAAATAATTATTTCAAAGGAAAAAGTGGAGAAATTAGAACTGCACTAGAAAAACAAAAGAAGAGAAATGCACACATAAGAGCCGCTGTTGTAGCCAAGAACAGGATTTCAATCTTTCAAAATGGGATCCCATAGACAGTGTAAAACCGAACACGGTGACATAAAGCAGCTGCTCAGACTTGCACAGTTAAGAGGAAACTAATTTCTACTACGCGCTAATGAGAATGCTCACCGATAATCCCACTGTCCTTGCTCTCCAGGGTGGAGCTGGGGGTGCTGATGGTGCCACAGGGACTGCCCTTGTTGGCTGCTGCTTTGCCAGCACAGCTGTTGAGGGTGGAGCAGGGGCTGTCGGTGCTGGGCGACGTCGTGCTGCTGGTGAGGGTGGAACAGGGACTCACGCCTTGGCTGGCGCCCACGCCCTGCCAGGGAAGAGCAAGAAACACTCACTGCTCAGCAGGCAGGACCCTGCTAGGTTGAAAACGAGAGACCTCGAGCTGAGGTAGAGTAAGAGCAAAGCAAAGAACCCATTTTGCAAGTAAAAACTTCAAGAAGTGAAAGTTTTGTCTAGACTGGGAATCTTAATCTTTCATATTACTCTTAAAAAGTGACCACTGAATTAAAAAGGGATTTTCACAGTTCAGTAAAAAAGCTGTAGTGAGGCAGATCTCTTCTCTATTTAACACTTTACTGGATACCCCTCCCCTCCACCTCTTGTACTTATTCTTTGAGTTGAAAAAACCTAGAGCTACAGTCTTATTAATTTTTCACTATCAGTGTGAAAGCCCAAACTGATGCACAAAGATTTAGGAGGGCTGGGACTAAAAGTGGAGGGAGCAAGGGGGAGGAGCAGAGGTTGGTAGTTACTGTGAAGTTTTAGTTAGCAGATGAGCTTCATGTGGATAGTAGCTGCCTGCTTCACTCCAATCCCTCTACCCCAAATGACAGAGAAGGACTGTCTGATTGAAGTCAACTTCTCAGGAAGAAATAAACACACCCGTATCCCCAAGCATGCTCCCATTTTAACAAAATGCTGGCCTTCTCCATTCTTGGAAATCATTGAAAAGAGAAGGCAAAAATTTCCTCCTAAATACTAAAAGCAGAGCGAATTCTAGAAGCTATTCACATTCATAGTAGACTAGATTTAACCTCCAGAAGTGATGAGAAATCTATTCAGTTTGTGTGTTTTGAAATTGTGAATTGATCTTGAATTTCTGAAAACAAACACTTGTTAAAATTGAAGTCCAATTCTATTACTGTATTTCTATTTAAATGGTTGGTATTTGGGTAGATATCAAGTAACTACAACTAGCAGACAGACAAAATAAGATTAGTCCTCTCTGAAACAGGATGAACATTAAAAGATTATATTCCATTATCCTACCATAACTTCACTTTTCTCTTCCATGTGAGTAGAAGTTGGGATCCCTTCTCCCAGTAAAAACCCCAATCTTGTCATCAATTCTTGTGCTGCAGGAGAACAGCTTGAGTCTTTGTCAGGTTTTGCTTTGGATTGGGAGGAAAAAAGTTGAAGGTTAGAGTCTTTTATTTGGGAACTACTAAAAGAGGTAGAAAAAGTACAACCAAATTGTCCACCAGACTTTTAATTGCTGGTGGGTCTTGGATCCTCTGCATAACTGCACAAATCTAGGGGAGGAAAAACCCACCTGCCAGTCAAACCAGAAATATTTAAGTGCAATCAGTTCATCACTGGACTGATGAGCAACATAACACAACAATTCTCCTAAGCTAGTATTAAGCTCAATGCTATCAAAGCTTTGTGGCAAGCTGAAATTCTATTTCTGTCATATAAAAATGTGAAAAGTAGAGGTTAATAACATAGATGTTTTGTAATCTCACAGTTAACACCGGAACTAGTACCAAACATTTTTGTTTTGCTTGCTATGCAAAAGATGTGACATCAGTTCTAAAAGTCCCAGCTCTTCTGGTGCCAAGATATTTAATTTTATCAGTACCGTGCTTTGAAATGTCTTCTAGCATCCAAGAGATATAACAAGACAAAACTCAAAATGAGGCAACCTGCAACAAAAGCAGCCAAGCACAGCTCTGCCCTGGCACACACTCTTGCTGATGGCATCTCACAAACAAGCATTTCCAGCCCTTTTCCTTCTTTGATGCCAGCAATCTGGCATCAGCCACCAACCTGTGACCACCTGCTCTGACAGGAACATTTACAGGGCATTTATTTCTTTCATCCATTACTAAAAAAATATATATATACATAGGCCTGTCTCCTCCTCAGCTATAAACAGCTAATTGAATAAGAAGCATCATCCTACCACTTGGAGAAGAAGCTGCCAGTAGGAGCTATCCTCAGAACTGCCAAGGGGACACTGAGGAGCAGCTGCACGGCCACTTCCCAGCCAGCACACCAGGGCTGCTGGTGCCATCCCCCTGCTGGGAGCCAGCAAAGACACCCAAACAGCTCTAGCACTTTAACTTTTGGAGATGTCATGCAACAAACAATTCCCAATTGCTACAGAGTGCCAGAGAAGTAGGTGCCCAGACTTAGGGATGAATTTTAGGAGAGGAGATAAAAGGCCCTCAGCTGTAACACCTTCTGCCCCACCACCAAGAGGAGCTGGGGTGAGGGGGCAACCCACAAAGCAACCCAGCTGAATGTCTCCTGGCCTTCCCTTCACAGTGTCACTGAGCCTGAGCACCGTCAGAACAGTTTTTAATCTCCGTGAGGAGTATATCATCTCTAACCATGTAAGACCCAGCTGACACTCAGTGGTAACTGCAAACAGCACGTTTTCCCCAGGCTGCAGTCTGGAAGAAAAACACAAAATAACAACTGCAACTGAACAGCCGACCGTAAGCACTACTTCAACAATGGCCCAATTTTATGAGTGACATAAAACCCCAAAGTTTGCAAACATGTGCGGTACCAGTCAACCCTCTGTCTTTATTTCACTGCAGCTCAATGCCTACTTGAAGGCACGCCTTTCTTAATTTTGTAGACAGCTTAAGGTTTTACTCTGCAAGACTGATTCTCACTTAATCCCAAAAGAAGGAAGTCGAGGAAAGTAGATAGCAAAAGTTTTTTTTATCTCAGAAGTTTCACAAATTGACGGGTCTTCAAATATTTGCCTGGAAAATATATTTTCTCATACAAAAAAGCAACTTTAAAGATTACAAGTAATCTTTAAGTCACAGTCCTGGAAACTACACTTTGTGAAATCAACATCTTCATTCTTCACTCAAAACTACAAAAATTATTACTATTATTACTAGAAAAATTATAATATCTGACAAGTCTGACTGAATGTTAGGCATACTACCAAATTCAGTCAGTAACAGAGACCAAAGCTAAGAGCCCAAGGTGTTCAACCCAGCATCCACGGTTCAAGTCTTGAACAGCAGAAACTGGTGCTGATCTCCAGCAGCCTCAGCCTCATCACCTGGGAGCACAGCTCTGTGAGAGGAGGAATATCACAACATGGTCACCCTCAAATCAGAGGATGAAAACTACATGCTCTCCCAGCTGGACCTAGAACTTTAATGCCAGCACTAGAAGATGGCTGTGAAGATGAAGGCACAAGAGCAACCAGGCTAACTATACTACATCAAGTAGGTGGTGAAAACAATTTCTAGTTCTATTTCTGCTACTAAGCACCTATATTTTAGAAAGAAAACATTGATTTTTTTAAATGGTAGTTTCCTTTAAAATTGAAATAAAAGGAAGAAAAGAGAATTTTCACCTGGAACATCATCAGTTATATCCACTGACCTTAGTGAGGTTAGTTAAACTTAAAAATTAATCTAAAAATACATGACATATACTAACATATGTCATGACATTTGCTGTAAAAGCCACACTGTCATGTACTAATCAGTTTAACCAACACAAAACTTTCCAAGAATGCCAATTAACTTTAGGGAGGTGGCTTCTCCCAGCTTTGCCAACACAGGAGTTAACTTACGGCCTTAATCAGCAAACTTTTACAAAATGTCTAAAATGAAGTGCTGAAAGGAAAGCAAAGCTACACATTTGAGTGAATTTATAATAAAAAACAAGTTTAGAAAAACGCCAGGAGGCCTTGCTCTAGGTGGCAGTCAATGACACTGGGACATCACTTTGCCTGCAGCACACGACCAGCCCCAGGAACCGAGACAGCTCTAAAGACGGCGTAGGTGTAACGGCAAGCAGCCCCTCCTGCAAAAGCCTGTTCCCAGCACAGAATGAGTATCTCACCCCACAGCACATGGCAGCACGGCCGGGCAGACAGACACTCAGCAAGCGGACAGACAGACGCTGGGGCGGATGCTCACCACTGGCGCTGGGCTCCCCCGGCTCCGGCCTCCTCTGCAGGGCCAGGGCTGCCTCACCTGGCACCCTGGGGCTCTCCACATACTTGGGCTTCCTGACCGGACCTGCAATGGGAACGAACGGAGCATACCGAACTGTTTCCACACGGACCACAAAGTTCCTATGTCCTGCTTCTATTCTCTACGATGTAAAAAAAGCAGAGAAAGTACTTCTTACACACACAGCTGTTATCACAAAAATCAGCGAGCTGCTGCACTTCCACTCCTGTGAGAAACACATGCTCCAGGTCTTTCAGAACACGAAGGCTGCTAGAAAACAAACCATTTGTACGTGGTGTGTAAGCTGCATACTGCATGTAACCCCAGTAGTTGGTCTCCCTACTCTTCTCAGTACTGATGTGTAACTCAGGACTACACCTTGGCTCTCAACCATGCCTCCTCCTGCTCTGCACTTCCTGCACCAACAGAGCAAAATCCTTCAGGGAGCACTGCAGAGGGACTGAAGGTCTGAGGCCAGCTGTCTCACATTGACCTTCATAAAGAGACTTGCCCCTTCCTCAAAAAGCATCCTTCTCCTTGGTTCAGAGTTCAAGGGCACACCAAAGCTCTCTCATACTTTGTTTATTAAAATCCCACCCTATATTTAGGCTGTGGCACTTCAGTCACATTAAGCATCCCGTCTTTCCTTTTGGCAGCAGCCTCAGATGCTACATTAAGTCTCTGAAAATCACATCAATTTCTTGCTCTTTTTCCTGAGCACTTTAAGACTCATGACTGCTTTTAAAGAAAAGCTGCATCTCTCCTCTGTGGCCTCAGGCTCCCAGGGTCACACTGCCACAGAGCTGTGAAGGCCTGGCCCCCCCATCACAGGGTAACACACATCATTATCCCAGAACAATCTGGACCCATCTGCTCTTTCAGATTTCCACCTAGAAGTGCAATATGGGAACATGGTGACAACCTAATTTCTTAGGTAAGAAATACTGGTGAGGAAGTGTCAGTCCTATACGAACACATATTTATATCTCCAGTAGAGATTCTTGAGTCAGTTTCACTTTTTACACGAACAGCTCGGCACCAACACCAGAGGGGGCTCTTCCAACACTACTTGTCTAACAAAAATAAAGGCCACTGGCCCCGGTGAAAGCAGCTAAAAATGCATTCATTTGAAACAAAATCCCATTCTTTAAGGAGACAATAGCCTACACCTGTCATTTGTAAGCAGAAGTATAATCAAACATATCAAAGTTGGCCAACAAAAAGCACTCATTCTAAAAGAACCAAAAAAAATGTGTAGCAGTTATAAAATTAGATCAACACAGAAAGATCTTCAGGATGTATTTTTAACACTCATGGTTTAAGCTGTAGAGGAAACCGTTTACTGAATTTTGTTCCTCACAAACTGCTGTGGAAGTGACTTAACAGTAATTGCAAATCCAATATACAACATCGCAACAAGTAGGAGAACTCATGGTAAATTTATTTTCATGCACTAATCTAGAACAGGATGCATGAATTAACCCTTGGATGAAAAGGACTCATTTAAATGTGAAGTGCATCTGCAGAACAGCTCTTTTACAGAAGTGTAGGGTGGCTGAATCAGGTCTGACAGAACGTTCGTCTGGGACAGCGCTTTATCAGCAGCAAATTTGCAGAGGAATCTCAGTAAGGGAAAACACACTCCCTGCTATGCTCTCGTGACTGCTGCTGAGTGCCTTATCGTGTCCTGAGGCGAAAGTGGCCACTTGCTCTTTAGGAGTTTAGCTGGATTTTTCTTCCAGGAAGTAACTCCAGCCTTTCTCTCACACTCTAACATCAGCAGGTGAACACAACACTGCCAGACACAGTGACTGCACTGTCTCCTTTTTACAGCTGCCTTTCTCCTAGGCAGACAAACACCACTCCAGTCTATTACCATAACTTCTCTTCAGTGCCATCTCACACCAACAGTCATTCCTGAAGCCTGTTCTAGCTCTGTCCTAAATCTAGTGCAGATTTTTAAAGCTGGTCTCCTCCCAAGGGGAACAAACTACAGATTTATACAATTCCATACCAATAGTTTTTTTAAGTCATCTATTGTTTTGCGAGTAATTCTTAATGCTTTTTTGACTGCAGAAGAGCTGATGTCTCAGAAGATCATTGTAACTTGTGCAGCTCCATCCTCTCCCTCTTGTCAGGACAAAGTGGATCTGTAGCTGTACTGACCCCAGAGACTGCCCGCTGCAGGACCTTGGAGCTGGGCCAGCTTAGTGCCTGCAGGAGGAACAGTCCCCAGGGCTCCCACGGGCAGGGCGCAGAACTGCAGCCTGAGATGAAACCAGTTCTCTGACCTAGTCTAGTCTCAAGAATCAGTATGAGGATTAATTTGCTTATTAATTAGAAGTTTTAATTGAACCTTGACTTCAAAACCTACTGAAGTTCTTTATGCAAGACTCTCCTAGGAGTCACCTCCAGCATTCACTGACGGAAATTCACTGATTTCCAAGGAAACCTTTCCCTGTTAAAGCATTATTGTATCATTAATGTAAGGAAAGCAGCAAACATTTTTTTCAAGTGCAACAGCATCATCTTTCATTCATATCTTAAACTCCACAATCCATTTCATTGGAACATCCCTTATAAATCAGTATTTTCATTCTTTTAGTTGAGCCTCCTAAATCAGACTACAATCAACTATTACCCCTTTAAGAGAACAAAAACTGGTTTAGCTGCACACCTGTTAAGATAACCAATCCAAACAATGCTCACTCTAGCTTTGTAGTAGAAGAAGCTCAACTGGGAGGACTGAAATTAGAATTTTGTTCTACCATTGCTAGACAACTTCATCACTACAACCCAACTTCAGAACACTACTTCAGCCTCCTGTGCAGTCCTTTCTTCTTTCACTCACCATATCCGGAAAGATCTGTAACTTGCTGCCATGCTACTGAAATAGAGAGCTTTGAAATCAGGACATTAGTATAATCCTGTTACTACCCCTGCCCCAGATACCAGACAGCTAATTTATATTGAATTATCTTCCATTAGCTAGAGTTTGGTGAAAGTCAAAGGAATAGCACAATGTTTCTGTCAGCCTCCTATCACCTGGTTAGGTCTTTGTTCAAAATAATGATGCATAAATGCCAGTGCATTCTCAGCACTGTAGAATCACAGGAAGTCTTTTCCCTTGGCTGTAGGTCACAGTGGAATGACTCTGCAGTCATCATGAATATGGCTTTTCAGTCACAACTCATCAACTGTTCAGCATTTTCTGTGCTGACAAAGCCCAGCTTTTGACCCTCTGTTCCCAGACCTTATAAACTCAAACCTGTTGAGTGCCTCCACAGGCAACAGGAACATGGAGAGTTTCACTTGTCTCTCCCACACTGACCCGAGTGAACCCAAGTGATGCTGGTGTGCTGGAATGATTTCTATGCACAGAATGCTGATAAAAGGAGCCCCATGGAGCCCCATATTTAGTCCGGCTCCCACACCAGTGCGGTAGGCACCACTGAGGACAAAACCGCTGAAAACGAACAACTTCCTTCTATTAATAGATAAATTGCTGTGGAAGTGACATTTGTGTATGGAGATACAAGCAAAATAATTGAACTGTAAAAGCCACAAACAATACTCACTCTTACACAGTCACTTACACATGCACAAAGTTTTTTTAATCTACCTGATTAACCATAAATAACCAGGTTTAATCATATTCAGACACTTCAATATAAGTATCTGCAACATCAAATAGATTAATTTTTTGCCACGTGAAATAATATGTTCTATTTAATAACCAATTACTTTTTTAACCCGGAAACATGCACTACTTTTATTCTTGTTGCAAAAGTTTAACATGATTTTACGAAGTTATTTTATGCAGAATTTATCAATAACTGAGTCAACACGTTATGAAGATTTTAGTTGCTCATTGTTTCATCTTACCTGGAGACTTCTTGTTTGCTCTAGCCTGCATCAGATAGGACTGCCGTGGCAGCAGAGGCGAGGACGGCAGTGACATTGAGACTCCTTTGGCCAAGTTTGTTCTGTAAGTGTCCTGGGAGCCTGGCTGCTCGCCACTGGGGAAATCTGCATTGTGGCCAGATGTTGCTGTAACCTGCGAGGCATTCTCTGGGCAGCAGTCACCTGCTAAAAATAAAATTTTGTCATCTGTTTGGAGATGTGCCAAAATAAACAGCCTAGAGTTGCACTGAAATATAAGTATTTAACACAAGAAAACACTTGCCAGCAACAATTGAGCGTGACTCGCCCTACTATGCCACCTCCACTGCAAAATCCAGATAACCACTGGGAAAATGTAAATACACAAGTAAGCAACATTCCAATTTAATGTAAAAAAGAGAAAAAAGGGGAAGAAAAACCTCGCTTTCAACAGTCAGCACTTTTCAGACTCCATTCTTAGGGTCAACATCAAGCTCCCTATGAACATAAAAGTATTTTTCAAACTGAAAAGGTGTTTTAGCATCACTGCATTAGCATGAAAGCCAGGACCATCTGAAATACTGTTTACTGAACTAGTTAAAGGAGGGTTGGGTTACCCCTTACATGTAATGAAAAGGTGGATTACTAATATGTACACTCAGAGATGGGCAGTCTAAGATTTGTTTTCCCACTTTCAGTGCTATTAAAGAGGCTAAGGATTTCCCTTCTCTGTTCTTTTGAAAATTAAACTTCTACAACAGCGAATTTAAACACAGATTTAACATTGGTGATATTATTATTTGTTTCAATATAGAATATGTGAGTTTGCTTCAAAAGGTGTTGAAAAACACAGTAGAATAGTAATACAGCTAAATGTAACTAGAAAATACTGGAATTCCTGTTAACAGCTTTTTACTAGCGACATATCCAGGCTGCAGTTTGGAATTTATAAGTATTCCAGGTGGACTGCTGAGGGGTGGGGGTGCAAAAGGGTTGACACGTCCACCTGCAATTCCTTCATTTCTATTTTTCCTTTTATGATGGCATAATCTGTGTAATTCATTGCCTTCTTAGTAGGCTTTTGAATTTTGAATTAATTTGTCTCTATTGTATATGAAACATTACAAACATGGAAGAGAGCTGGATGGAGCTAAATAGCTCTAATCAGTAAGTTAGGAGTATTTGATCATGACAGCAACAGGAAAGATATTTTACAGTCAATATATAGAGACACTACTGTATCTTAGGAATTTTTGTTCCAGCAGTACTCTGGTTTTTCTTTTTCCTGATGCTGTGGAGAGCAGGCTTCCATGACTCAGAATCTGAGAGCAGTATGACTTAAAAGACAAAAATGTAAAATGTACCACAGAAATTCCCCTTTTTAATAATTTCATTTCCTAATTGTACAATAAGCCTTTGCACATTACCACTCACATCGCCATGGTGTTCAGACAGAGCAGCTCTTTGGAGCAAAACCCACACCTTGAGAAAACCCCAGGCTTCAGCCTACGGGTGTTGTATCCTCAGTGATGGTCAGTGTATTTGAACAGTGCTGCATTCTGCTGAAGCAGTAAAACCCTTGTGTTAAGTGTAAAATGGTTATGATACAATGGAATAGCAGACACCTATTAGACAAGTAGCAATCCAAGAAAGGAGGAACAGCACCCTGCTCCTCCAAGCCGTTTCTAAAAAGCTGTTAAACTCAAGGTAATAGACCAACGCCACACCTGCGAGCTCAGAAACCATGCACACCAGGAATAGCAGAGAACCAGCAGAGCATGTACACCACAGCCCCTGGAATGCTGCCCCAACCATGGGCACAGACCAGCTCTTCCCCAGAACTCCCTGACAGCCCAAGAACAGCTCCAGTGGAAGCCTGGCACAGCACATGTCCCTCGCTGAACAGGCTGAGGCTCCGAGGCTCAGCAGGGACAGGGCCAGGGCCGGCTCCGAGGCTCCCTTCCCTCAGCGGGGACAGGGCCGGCTCCGAGGCTCCCTTCACTCAGCAAGGACAGGGCCGGCTCCGAGGCTCCCTTCGCTCAGCAGGGCCAGGGCCAGGGCCCGGGCTCCCTGGGACACTGCGGTGTCCGCGCCTTAGCGAGCGCAGAGCCGAGCCCGCGGCACCTCTGAGGGAGGCACAGACGCGCGGCCCGGCACGGCAGCATCCAGACCCGCACCAGGAACCTCATCTGTGGCTGCCTCCAGTTCAATTACATGTGGCATAACGAGGGGTGCCAAGCTTTTTACGTGCTTACATCATCCTTTCCGAAGTCTCTAAATCCATCCCATTTAATCATGCACTTTCTATTTTGTGTAAACTGGACTGATGACCAATCTCCACATTTCATCCAAATAACATGAAAATTGCTGTAACATACCTGGCTCTACACATGACAAGACAAACCCAAAATTACCAGGCTTGTGGGATTCACCCAGTAATAGATTATGCTTCCCACACAGCAATTTAACATTAGGGAAACAATACTAGAAAAATGCATAAGAAATACCTGTCAAAATACAATCTGTTAAAATGCTCAGATACTAGCAGATGCCACACAAACACAAAACCCCAAAATTACCCCACAAAAATACTTGAAAATTACATGACATTGCCTGGTATCTACCAGAGTATGAAGCAGGCTGCGTCAGTTCTGGAGTGGAAGTTTGTTGGTGTAAAACAAACACGTAAGGGAAGGTCTGGTGAAAACCCACTTCCATTTTTTTAAAACCTCTGAGTTCTACATTTTCCACTGCAAAGCAGCCTCTGGACAAAAACCTTGCACAAGCATCAATCAACACTAGAGTTCTTACTCAGTGGTAAATGCAACCACAGAAATAAAAAATTTGAAAAACCACACACAAAAAGCTTGGAGAATGAAAACCAAATCCCAGTTTAGCTGCACCTAAGGATGCAACTGATTGGCATAATCTGATTACAAACTACTTTTTTTTTCCCCTTAGATACAAAGAGATACAAGGATGGCTGACTACAGTAATGATTTTGTAGAGCTTAATATTCTAAAAGAGAACTTGAACTTTAAGATCAAACTAATCCTATTTAATAGGGAGGATAACTAAAATGGAAACCTTCACACCTGTCTATATCAGTATTAAACATTACAAAATGCATCTAATTCTTCATTCAATATAAGGTGCTTAGAAACCAGAAGAATGCCACCTGCATTACCAGGAATTCAGATTGCTTTTTAACATGAAGGAATAGGACCACTACCTTTACAGCAGTGAGAGCTTAAACAATGAACATGCAGCCTCTTTGATCCTGGATATTGAGAGCAGCCACAGAGAAAACTATGTTCCATGGATTCCCTCAACAAGCCCTTCTGGGAAAGCCTGTTTTGTCTTTCTCTCCCTTAACCTTTCTACTACAGTGAAACATGACTCTCAACCCAATTTTATATCAATTATTTTCTTTTTTTTAAGAAAAAAATCTGATATAAAATCATGCTACGATGGAAGAAATCCTAAATTCTGTAGTTCTGTTTCAGATGTGTTAAAAAGAAAAAAACGTGCAGGATGCTGCTGCTGACCAAGGCTCCCTGTGAACCCCACGAAGTGAAGGACACCACCACATCCAACACTGATGTGACTACACTAGCACTGACAGTCTTAACAAAGTCCACTCTGCTCCACAGGACATGCTTCACCCTAACAAATATTTAAGAAAAAATGCGACCCTACAGACAAGTTCAGAAGGAAACTACACGTGGGAAAAAGAAAACGGTTGTAGGAACAAGGAAAGCCATCCAAACTGGAAAGTCCCTTCCAGAACAAGGCATCTCTATGTCTAAGCAGTAAGAAACTGTGTAAGGATTACGAAACCCAGTGGGTTTGATAGTCTTTCAATAGAACTGACAGGCAAGTGTACACAGAACTCTGTAACCTGGCTCAGTGACCAAGTATAAGGTGCTTCATTTTTATGGTAAAACAGTAAGCACTGCCCTTGAAGGGCTGTGTCTTTCAAAACTGAAATGCTTACAGGCATGTGTGTGCTTGTAGACACAGCCAGCCCAGCTTGAGGGGAGGGCAATCCAGGAGGCTTGGGGAGTCCAGTGTCCCAGCCTGTGCAGTCACACAGTGCACACACTGACCAGGAGCTGCAGAACCACTCCTGCCAAGCGGAGCCATCCACAGCCAGCCTTCTGGGACAGGACACAGCCTGCTGGCATGGAAAATGCACGCATGAGGGGAGAGCAGCATTTCACTCTTCTGCTCTCGAGACTCTGGGAAGACCAGAAAAAGAGAGAAACTAGCATGGAATGGGAAGAAAACGCATTATGGCCTGAGTAAAGGAAGCAGTGAAGTGCAATGAGTGAGAAACAACCCAGCAAAATTAGAATAAATGGTTTAAATGGCCAACCTTTGCCAACTCTGCTTGTACTTGACATTATTTGCTCACTTTCTGGCATTTATTTCGGCACCCTGGATTATTTTATCAGTACACAAAATATTAACATTCTCCTGTAGCTCTTAAAGAAAAAAGAAAGAAAACAGGGAAAAATAGGGGTTATTCAGGTCACTGAAGTAATTTGCATGTGTTTCAAGGGCAGAATTTTTTTTTGAGGGGTGGTGTTCATATGTACATGGGATACATCACTGCAATTACCTTCTGAAAAGACATTCACCACATTAAATACTGAGTGCTCAGCAAAAAAGCTTAAGCTCTTAAATAACTGACAAGAGCAGCTGAAAGTGGGCAAAGCAACACAAGATAATCAAAAACAGCTCCATATTATAAGCATGAAACAATGCTTCCTCTGTTGCAAGGTATTTCTAGAGTAACAACAAAAAGTCAAACTGAAACTAAAAAGTATTCCATTCCAAGTTCAATGTTCCAGACAGTGAATGTGTACTTTATGCAGCACAAATGTCCTTTGCTCTTAAAATTCAAAGCCTAATATCACAGAGCATTTGGACAGAAAAAGCCAATTGAATTTACATATTTAGATTTTAAAAGGCAAAGTTATTTTATTTAATGGCCTTTCAGTTTTCTAGAATGGTACCTTGATGCTGTCAGCTGGGTTCAGAGTGTATTAGGCCAAAATGCTGAGTTAGATGTAATGCAAGACAGGGCTGTTAAAAGCTGCATTTAGCTGACCACAGTCAGCTGAGAATCAAACCTTTACTGCTACAGGCAAGTAATTCTTAAAACACTCAGTTTTAAAATAAAGATTAAATAGCAGGTCTGGGTCTTAAGAAAAAAATAGGCTTTTCTGCACAGCAGCTTCACTTTTCAGAGTAGCAATTTAGTTACCAATAGCAACAGAAACAATAAATAAAAAACCAACCAAACAAAAAACCCCAACAAACAAAAAACCCCAAAACCCAGTAACAGTGAATTTCAGTACATTTCTGTTTATCATTCCAAGTGCTGCCCCAGGGCTGCACGTCAGGCTTGTAACAGGGGCCTTGGCTAAAAGGAAAAGGAGAAAGTAAAGCAGGAGTGGTGGAGCCTCATACAAGCGATCACAGCTCATGCCTTTGAAAGCCATTTTACTTATGAAAAAGAATACTAAGTATAATCTCAATTTCTTAATTGTATCTGATTATGTGAGTAAAAGAGAGGAAATTCTGAATTCTCAGATTTCATCCAACTTGTTCAGTGTACAATATTCCTAAAGGGCAAGGCAGACAAACAAAAGTAACTAACGATATGCCAGTCTGCAATGGAACATAATGCAGAAATAAAGCCTCCATTCTATATGAACATTCAGAAGTCTGTATACCCATACCCATACTTAAGCCAAAGATACTTACATGAAGATACCTGAATATAAGGAGGAAATTAATGCAAATGAAAATTAAGTCTCAAAGAGTATTAAAAAAAATTAGGTCTGATCTATCAGATCTGAATCAAACAAGACACAGGAAAGATTTATTAATATGGACCCTTTTGGCAGACCAAATAAGAAAAAAAAAATCTAAATATTCAGGCAATTACTCCAAGTCTGATATATACAAATCCATAAGTACTTCAATAACTTTTATGTCAGAAACCAAAACCACCCGTCTTGTTTCTCCAGATTCTCTGCCTTTAAAGCTCTATGTTGCTGCATTCTAAACATCATCTTTTTGTTGACATAATAATCTGTCCCTTGTTATTTGACCACTACTATTAATATCTAAGAAGCCCTGAAGCTGGAAAACCTGAAAGTCCCAACTACTTACCACACTCTATTTCTACTGACATCAATGAAGTTTCCAGGCATACCATGTACTACATTTGATGTTCAACTTCTGATGGGATTTAGTGCAGAAGAACACTGCAAACTAAGCACAATACTGCCATTATTCGTGTTCCTTCAGGCCTGATATTGGGTCAACAGAACGACAATGGTCACGCTACTACAAAACCATCTGAAATAACTGAGTATGTTCTGTAGAAACTTAATATACAGGATTTTATTTTCTCTTTAAATTAAATACATCACATGTATTTTATACTGAATGAGCTTTTGCTTGGTTAGTAAAAAAAAAAAAGCAGATTCTCAAATGCAAGCGAGTTGCTGACTTTGGGGCAGTTAAAGAAAACAAATATAATTATATACTGGAAAGCAGCTGGCAGTACAGAAACCCAACAGGAAATACTAATAAAAATTTATCTCTGAAGCATTTTTAAGCATTTAAGAATGAATAGCTGTGTAGAATTTCTAAACCAATCATAATTAAGAAGTACTTTTTGTTTATATTCTGAAGCTTATGTATATTCTTTATACTACTCTTCTAGGCACAGACAGGATTTACAGGTAACCTAGCAGAACTTGAACAACAGTCTTCTGGCCCTGATTGCTTGAACTGTGTCACTAACACACAAAATTTCTATGCTATATTAAAATAAAACAGCCAGCTGCTTTCAGCTGAGGCCAGAGACAGAAGATCTCCTTGTGGTTACAGAGGTCAAGTTAAAAACCTCAAGGAAATAAACTGGTCAACAAGTTAACCTCAACTATGAGAACACAGGAGAGAGAGCAGAAACACAAAATTCTATGGTAGGTAGAAAGAAACGCAGGGCAGAAACAGACAAAGAGCTGGGATTACCTTAAATGTAGAAAATAAAGTCCATTAGCAAAGCAAAGCAAAAGGCACAGAGCAAGGAAGGAGAACACACACCCTCAGCAGAGGGCACAAGGTGGGACAGCTCTGCCATGTCCCACTGGAGAGACACCTCCCCAGCAATCTCTAGAGGACCTGGAAACCCTGCAAGAGTTTAAAGAGAAAACACGGATTTGATGACAATAAGCTAACAAAGAGGAGATAGTACCACTTTTTACTTGTTTCTGTTTACTCCCTTCCTGCTTGGTTTCAAACATTGCCCAAACCATTTTCTGTTACTTTAAGGTTACAGGTGCAGACTGTGGGTTTTCCCCCCCCAGGTTCTGTCCTTTATCAAGTATGTACATTACTAATGCAAAGAAGGACAAGAGAAAAGAAAAATCAACTTACAGATAGTTATTTCTGTTGTATGGAAATAACTAAGTCTGAAGGGCTGTAAAGACAGGTTTCTCCATGCTGCAGAAAACCAGAAAAAATCTGGATGCAGAAAAAGTTTTATGTCTGTGTAAAAAATTTAGTTTGTTTGAAATTTTGTTCATTTGGCACATCTGTTTACCTAAGTTGGACACCAATCACCTTGTCTTCAAATCCACATTTAGAAATAACATCCCTAAGTTTTGCTTGCAAAAGCTGCTCTACAAGTAACTTGCTGCCAACACAGCTCTTTTCACCTGTGTTCGTGTATGTTTGCACAAATTGATAATTACATACGTGCAAGCTTAAACACACTCATTTTGCTTCATTCAGATTGTATCTAATTCTACAACAGCCACCTACCTACCTATCAACACCTCCCAGCCACATCCAAACAAACACATTTTAAAATGGGTTTATTACAAAACTGTTGTAGAAGAATTTCTACTGAAGTACCTTCAGGTCTGAGCCCAACTATGTATCCATAACTACTGCTTTTGGTGCTGCTTCAGGTATCATTTTTCCACAAGTGACATTCCCACGTGACAGCCTTCCATCTGATCAAGGCAGAAGTTATTTCTACAAAGACATTCTACCACTCTTCAGCAGAGCACCTGTCTCTCTCCAAGTATCGATACTAGTTCTTGAAACCCTATTTTTCAAGATAACCCTGAATTTAAGAATCTATTAAAACCTGCAATCAACATTCCCAGCAGCTAGATTTCCAAAATGTTACGCACAGCTTCAGCTCTTAAGCCCTTATGTCAGGGCAAATGAGAAATTCCAGTATGAAAATCCATACAAGCTACTGTTAAAACAGTTAGGGTTGTTTCTTTTTGTCCTTTAACCCTTTTACACTTTTTAATATTACAGCTGTGCCTGCCTTCAATCCAGAAAAAAGCACCACCATTCCTACTCATACAAGTTCCACAAGCCTACCAGCTGTAAAACCCATAAAATAGAGTTAACACACAAACAGGAAGTTCTATTCAGTAAAACAGGAATCATCCCACTAAGATCTAAATCATGCAGACTTCCAGGCGTTCCTTTCATGCAACCCATGGGACAAGTGGGGTTACTTCAGTTTAAGAATAAGCTGCTGCAGTTTAGCCTAAGTCCCTTTCAGTTTGACTCCAAATGGTCCCACGTGGTCAAGGCGCAGCTGCAGCTCATCACTCTGGTGTCCCTCCTACGCCGGCTGGGCTGCCCACTATGACCCATGGAGATTCTACTGCCTTCTAGCTCCTCAGTATCACTCTGAAACCATGAACACGCTGAAAAAAGACCATGCAGTCTTCCCAGCTGTGTTCAGGGTGGCCCTACTGAGATGCGCTGTCTCCTTCCTCCCACATTTGGAAGCTCTGAAAAACCTGAACAATTTCTCAAAACTTCATAAGCAAAAAATCAAGCCCATGTGCCCACAGAGCTGAGAGAAGCATCTAAATTTACTACTGCATTCCTCTCTCCAACAGCAGTCTGAAGAATGGCCATGGCCACGTTAACAGTCTTATCTCTCTAGTCAGCTCCCATTGCTGGGGTGCATTTCTACTCTCCACAGAGAACAGGAAATTTTAAGAGTTGCTGCTATTCCATATCCAAAGGGCCATGAAGTAGGAAAACTCTACAATCAAAAAACCCTTCAGTTTCTCCCTGTTTTCAGTTTAAAGACCAGGGAGATGAGTGAGCAAAAATAAGCTCTACTAAGATCAATGTTCTTTTCCTTGCTTCACATCTTTTCTAAAAGTGGAGAAATGTCTTGCAGCTGGAAGAATTGGAATGTCCTTTGGAACAACAGAGAAAGCTAATAAACTGGACATAACTTTACAGAAAGTCCTGGTCTAAGAATTAAATGCACACAACAGAACAGAATTAAATGCACACATGTCTCTTCAAACTTTTCACATCATCTAAATACAAAAAACCCACAAATCTCTGAAATCCAATGTATCAATTATTTACTTCCTTTTAAAAAGCTGCTCCTGAACTCCTCCTTGCTCTAGCTCTCACCAGTTAGGCACTATTCACCAATTTTTCCCAATACTTGGTTTCCATAACATCTAATTAATACGTGAAGCTCTAGAGCTCTGCTTAAAAAACAACAAAAAACCCCAAACAAATAAACAAACCCACCAAACCAAAAATTAAACCAAAAAACTTCCCACACTTTAACTTTTCCCTTGCTGCTCAGAAATACAGCAGCATTGTATTTGCAAAAGCAGAGAAAAATCTTCTTTTGCACACATTACTACAGACAGATGTCTGCAGAGAGATACTAAAATAAAAAGCCATGCTTTCTGACCTACAGGAAAAGGGTTTTTCCAAGCTTCAGATTTTAATCAAAGCCTGGTCAGAGCTCTATTCTGAACAGCCCGATTTTCCTTCTGAGCCAAAACCAACTTCCATCTAGTACTTTAACAAAAAATGTACCAGTGAAAGCCTCACCACAGGAATCTTTAGCCCACTCTGTTTAAACAACCCCAGCTGGTAACTTCAAGTCAGCAGCACACACAGAATTAACAGAATGCCTTTCGTGTTGCTCTGTGATAATTTCTGTGCATCTCTGATCTAGTGTCAGTGTTTTTTCTAGTCAGCATAGCTCCCATCATTCAGTCATTTAGAAAGGAACTGGGGCAGAGTGAAAACTTCACAAGACCACAGAAATTTCCTGAAGAACAACACATTACCTGCCAGATGAACTCAGAACCAGATTTTGCAAAAGAACAGTGAAAATACTCTCCCCTTGTAGGACTCAGTGTAACTGCATAGTTTTAGAAGCTGCAATGCAAGACATGTATGTAACTTGCTTTCTGAGAAAACAGGACTGTGTTGTTTTAAAGGCTCCAATAAACAAGGACGTGGCACCTTTATTATGCTCTTTTCTTTACACATATAAGAAGTATTCAGATTTATTTGTATTTTACTCTGGGGGTAAGAAGCTAATGTTGCCAAAGACCATAAATTTACTCTAATGGATAATTTAGGATCAAACTCATCAGAAAATCAGAAATGTTAGTCTACATTAATAGTCTGAAGTTAAAAATGTAACTCTGAAAAACAGGTCACTCTCACTCAGGCCCATGAGCTCTCCAGCCAGCGCAGCAAAGACCTCAGCATGCCTGGCACAGAGCAGGCATGTTCGTATCAGTCACCAACACCTGCACATCTACAGCTACTGCTCCTCCTCAACCAGCATCCCTGGGCCTCCCCTCCCTTGAACATGGCAATGAGAGCTCTTAGTTACCCTTCTTCCTGGAAGGTAATGCAGGTAAGTAGTGGCCTACTACATTTATGGTTAGTATTAAAATAAGTTTTATTTTAAGTAAGATTTGTTGATAATGATTACTTTTACCTTCAAAAAAATCTCTGTAGTTAAAGCAAAAACTAGAACATAATAGAAACCTGATAACCAGCTTAATAACTTCTCACTAATTCAATAATTATTTTTTTCCAAAAGACATATATAATAAAAATTCCATTGCCCATAATACATAACCAGAGTTGAGTTTTTTTGTAACGTAAGGAATAAGCATTTTAGAGTCATTTCTGTGGTCAGCAGGCCTGGCCCCAGGCCGTGTAGGAGCTGGCAGCACAGCACACACAGCCTGCTCTCAGTACTTCTAGGGCAACAACCACAACCAACTGCTGTCCCCCGCGCTGCCCGCTGGAGATGCAGCAATAATTGCACTGGAGCCGCCTTGCAGGCAGGTCCAGAGCTGCAGCTCCTGCTCCACAGGCAGCAGCTGGGCAGGGGGACAGGGAGCTGCCCCCGGGACGGGCACTGCTGCACCACAGGATGGACAGTCCTGGGTTTGCAGTGCTCAACTCACCTGGGCTATAAAACATCACAGTAACAGACATACCTGGGTCTTTCTTGGTCCCTTTGCCACCCTCTCGGCTCTTTTTTAGAACGGCCTTTAGCATTTTAAATGTTGCTCCTAGAGAATAACAGAGAGAAACAAAAATAAATGCAATGTCCATTCACACAAGTCAAAACAAAAAACAGGATCAATACAAATAAAACAGTGAAGTAATTACAAGAAACCTTTTGGTAGTCACAGTTATTTCTTACAGCATCACTTGGTTAAGCAAAGTAGTCATGCACAAGAAATATTTCAATACTTTAACTAAGCAACTAAGAGTTTGCTGTCTTCTGGTACAGAAAAGTAACACAGCATTCTCCATGCTCCACATCCAATTGCAGTTACAGGGCTAAACCTGAGTAAGTTGCTCTAAGATACTCCAGCAAAATAAACTAAAATGAAGCTCTAACTCCTGACCAGAGTTCAGCCGCCAGACTGGCAGCAACAGGAGCAGCCTGGTGTCACCTGGGAATGCCAACTGCAAGACTGTGCAGCAGGGATACCAGCAGGACATGGGACACCCTCCACCTGTGCCCACACACAGCACCCAGGGAACTGAGGAACAAACTCCTCCAGCCCCACAAGGCTTTCTGCCTGCCACACGGCACACTAACAGCCAGCCTCAAGTGAGCACAGGTTGGCTGCAGCTGACTGCAGGTTTCAGAGAAGTATGAAGTAAAAGAAAAATGTATTTGGGCTGATCAACCTGAAAGACAGTTCTTTCACAGAAGCAACCAGTTACAAAGCAAGGAAAACAGAATGGAAGGAATTATGAACATCACTTCTTTCCCAAAAAGCTTTCTGGGAGCATCTGACAATTGTAATTTCATTTGTTTTCTCTACTGAAATATTCAAAAAATACCTCATTTAAGAAAACTTTCCGTACAGAACATGCAACAAGAAGGGGGGAAAAAAGTAATCTGACTATGCTGTCTAATGTAACAGACTGCTATGAACTCCACATGAATCAACAGGAAAAGTCTTCCATCCAAAAACTATGGATTCCTCGGAAAGCTCTCTTTATTTGATGAAATAAAGCAGAGAAAGAGAAATCAGTACAACAGAATTGTTCAGCTCCCATGAATAACCCGAAGCATACGCAGCTAACAGTAGCCAGAGGACTGGAAGGTTTCCAGGCCTGGCTCATACTCCACGTGCAGCTCCCGACAGCTTCCCACAGGTGACAGCCAGGCACGCCCCGGGCTGGTCCCCAGGCAGGCAGGGGCTGTGCTGGGGTGGCGCTGCCGGGGCCACCCATGGGCACCCACACGCAGACACCGCTGTCCTGCGCGCTGCCAGCGCCAACAGGCTCTGCAACGCCTCCAGCTGCTTCCCAAAGCAGGGAAATTACCCAGCCCTCTCCAGCTCAGCATCAAGAAAACTGAAAAAGCTCGCAAACACAGCCCCAAAACCGGATCATCTAACTGAAAAATGAAATACACTGAAAGGAAGTCATTTATGATTACTTATTGGATACAAAGCAAAATAAATTAATCAAATTAACCATCCACCATGTTAGAAAGCCTGCATTATGCAATGGTAGGACCTGAAGGTGCTAATGAATTTCAGAATCTAAGAAAGGTACTTTACATACATAGCTAGAATAGAGTGGCAAGGGGGAGAAAAAAAAAAGGAAGACCTGAAAAGTCACATATTATATTTAACTTTCTTGTTTTGCAAATACAAGTGTGAATTTTCTATTAACCAGGACAGACAGGCTTCATATAGAACTGCAACTCTACAGTATATGTCATTCCTATTCCTAGAATATAGATAAGGGCTAATGAGAGACCAAATAAAAGGAATCAAGGACAATTCCATCCTAGATTTTCTCTTTTTGGAATTGAGGCCAATTTCCCTACTGTGCGAAGAGTTCTTCACTGATCTGTTCTAACACAGAACACGACTGGCATGCAAGATGGTTGCTTATTCAGACCACAATCAGTGCAGATATGAAAAGTGCCTACTACCTGGAAATGAAGTCCACTTCCTTCCTTTTCCCCTACAAAATGAAATGCAGAAATAAAGGTAAGTACTTCCAAAGCAACTCACCTTTTGCTATGTGAGTTATGCACACAGAGAGAGCTAACCCTAAGGGCTGCAACAGCAAAGCAATAGCAATGCTCTTTGCTTGCAAGCTGAAGGGTATAAAAATAAACTGTCTTCTGAAGCAATGCTAAAACCACCACCTTGGGTCCAGTACAACATCATTGGCATTCCAGAGCGTGCAGGTGAACGCTGAGGGAATGAACCAACTGCTACAGCTTAGAAATACTTCAGACAGTGTTAGCAAAAAATAAAAAAAACCAAAGCCAAAAGATATACCGACGTTATTTGCACCTACTGTGATGCTTACTGACATACATGCAAGGGCATTTCAGCTTCAGGTAACGTATTTGTTCATACCCATAGTTCACACCTCAGTAACACCAATTAAAGTGAACAGCAAGAGTGTGCATTTATAATTTCTCATCCCTTGAATCAGACACAAGATACTAGATCTTGTTCTGTTTTAAAGGTAACTGTATTAATGGGATATTTTACAGTAATGCTGGCACGTTGTCTTTCTAAGCACACTGCACTTTCTCTCCTTCTCACAGCTAAGCTTAAGTAGAAAAACTCCCTGACTCAGACATCAGGAACCCTTTCAGCTACTGCAATTGCTTCACTTTGGTAAACAACTCCAGTTCATGATTTCTTAATTCCAATTTTTAAATTCTGCCATAAAACCACTTGTTTGGTGTATGCTGGGTTTTTTTAAAGATTTAGAAACTATCATTCCCATTTAAAAATGGGTATTAGATGTGGACTTGTTATCCCAGAGCATTAATAATAACAATGTCTCAACAGAACTCTTCTGCTTGTTGAATTGAAGACCCTGTCAGCTGCTGACAAAGGTGGACTCCAGCTCACACCAAGAGCATTTTCAAATGGATGCTGTCCTCCCACCAGTTCAACTTCAGATGCAGAGGACATTGCATTCCATACATGCTTCCTGCTCAGAGCATGAAGGGAAGGGGCAGAAAGTCCCTTGATTCAAGAATTTATAATGATCAGCTTCTTCTGAACAACTCCAAAGCATCGTCAGCTTTATAAAACAGAAATCTTAGGTCATGGAAAGAGTCAGGAGCACAGGCACACGCAACAGTTCATGTCTCAATCTTTGTAAATGAAATACTTCATTACCTGAGGAATCCCCTCTGAAAAGCAGAGATGGAAAAATCTCCCCACATTTTCACTCAGCCTGCAAGTCTCTCCTTAAAACTCAGCAACTTCCTTGCAAGGGAGTGTTTTCCATGTAAAACTCCTGCTGAAGACACCAACATCAGGAACAAGATGATTCACAGCTCTTGTTGCACCTCCCTCACCTTTTGGAGAGGGTTATTTTCAAAGATTACCCACAGGAGTTCATCACTACTGCAGAGGTCAAATAAACCAAGCCCACATGGCAGGTACACACCTGAGCTAATGCCCATGGACTCCTGACATTTACACTCCTTACATTTACACTCCTTACATTACTACCCACAGCTGCGTTCAAGCTTCCAGATTTAGATCCTGAAAACCAGTGAGCATTTATTTGCAAAGAAATCCAGGGTAGAACATCTTAGTCTACTGTCTGCACGGAAGTACTTAAGTATTTGCCACCTTTCAGTGTGGGGTTTATGAAACACATACTTCAAATAATCTGCATTTTTAAAGTGTATTTTGCATTTTTGAATCCCAAAATCCTAAGCTTCAAAAGAAAACTTCATTTAGTCAGAACTGCTTTCACTGCCTACAAATACATTCAGAGTGCCATTCTATGTGTCACACAGAAAAGTTCCAACACTTCCCTTTTCTGGCAAATTCAAAGTCCTTTAGCTGAACTGCAGATTTCAAATAAGAGGAATATACAGCAAAAAAACAATACTTAAAGGAGCAAGGTATTACTGATTCAACAAATCAAGTAAGTAAAAAAATCCTTCAAAATTACTATATTTTGTAATAAACAGAGGGCATATCCCCAGATATGTGACTACTAATTCATGAATGAACAGACATTTGAAGAGAATAGTGTTTTTACTTTTAAGACACAATTTCCAGTGAGATATATTTGTGTTATGATGATTCAAATGCATGAACAAAAATGATAAAGCATACACTGGAGCGGTCTGTCCCTGACCCTTTGTCCCTACAGCCAAGTAAAAAGAGGCATATATAATGTTTCCAATGCACTATATTTAGCCAGACCCACTAAAGTTAAATAGTTATTATTGAAATATTTTTATACAATACCCTAAAAAATTTACCCTTTGTAGGCATTTCTCATGCACAAAGATCAATCTAAGTACAAACCAGATACAGATACAAAACTGACAAGCCATAGTACATTTGCATCATTTGCTCTTCACTCAATCTTCTAATCATTATTAAACTTACCAGTGAGATACTCCACATTTCCTCCCTCTCATCTGACCCAGTGAAAGCTATGCAGCAGTTTAAAAGGAAACTGCAAAACAACAGCAAGGTTTCCAGTTTGTTATTCACTTCTGAAGTGGAATTATGCCCTGAAGCACTATTAAAATACAATAAGAGGTGAAAGATGAGGAAGCGTGAGAAAAACCTCATTATCATGTTAGCTGTTAGAATGTGCTTCTGCAGTAGCTTTTTTCCCACCAGTCTAGATCTAGATTTAATTTCTCAGATGCCAGAGCTGTAACTATTATGCCCTGCAATCACCTAGTTTTCTGCTATGTTACTCTTTTACCAAATTGCTGATTATTCTGGCCAGTATCGCCAAGGGCTGCCAACACACAGGGGAAAAGCTGGTGGCTTCACTTGACTGCTGTCCAAACATCTTGGGCAGGTGCCAGACACTGCAAAAACTACTCTTGATCATCTTTTCAGAGATTACTGCTCCTCACTACTTGAGAACACCCTGAAGCACTAAAAAACTGATCTTCACTGAAGCAGATGGAGAGCACTCACGAGCCAGAACCATTCACTCCAAAGGTCACAAGCCCCTGTCTGAACCAACCCAAAGGATTCAGCAATCCTGCAGATGGAGAATCACGAGTGGAATCACCTGTCT
Organism: Agelaius phoeniceus; assembly: GCF_051311805.1. NCBI lineage: Eukaryota > Metazoa > Chordata > Aves > Passeriformes > Icteridae > Agelaius > Agelaius phoeniceus. The sequence goes on along the minus strand of NC_135271.1, from coordinate 50,853,834 downwards.
GGCTGCACAGGAAAGAAGAGTAGCAGCTGCCAACACAACCTGAAAATCTTACCTGTTCACAGCTTTTCTGCCAAAGCAGAGGTGTTTTAGACTTTTTGTTCCCATTCTGCTGAGACCCTCCAGAGAAAATGCCAAGACCACAGCTATCTAGCTTTTTCTACAGTCTTCCCTTTCTTCAGTTATGACTTACAAAACGAAATTAAAACTAACTAATCCAAACAAAATCCCAAACAAGGTCAGTATTATGTCCAGAATACAAAAGAGGTGACTTTTTTTCATCATCACAGCTAATTTGCAGGTTTTCAAATAATCTAGTATGCTAGTATGCCTGAGAATTTTATTTTTTTTAAGAAACATTACACTAATGACAGCTGTATTTCCTTGAATGCTAACATAAGACGGTGCTGATAAAGCTTCTTTCTATTTTAGTTCCTTATCATATCTAGTTCCAAATCTCCTATATTCTTCATCCTTATCAGGTATTTTCAGGATTTTATTGTCTGCTTTTTCATGGAGTTCTTCTCCTGTTTTACTAATAGTTTTCTCCTAACACTACAGATCTCTATTCAAACATGGGGAACATGCACCTGTATTTGGTGTCAATCTTTTCTCCCCCATGTCAGCTACCCTTAGAAATTCTGGGACAGTATGTTTACTAAAAACCCAAATCACAAAATACCTGATCTTGAAATGGCTGGGAATCACAGCCCCTCACTTTTTCTAGAAATCAAATGCAGAGCTCTATCCAAAATCTGTACACAAACAACACACTACTTACTTCCTTCTTACAGGCAGAGATGAACATATATATTACTATGTAAACACTTTAGAAGGTTTTAATATGGCTTTTAAAAGTACACTACTCTGACGTCCAATTGATATTGATGTTTTCTTCCTTAGGATAACTATCCTTAGCTTTAGTTACTAGAGGTAGAGTGATACGTGTGCAACGGCTTGAAATATCCAAAATGACAGAAAGGAAATATTAGGACTCACTAGGACTTCTCTGACAAGGGCAGAGTCACAGAATGGTTAAGGTTGGAAAGGACCTCTGGAGGTCACCTGGTCCAGCCCCCTGGTCAGGGCAAGTCACACAGGAAAATCTTGGAAACCGCTATCAAAAATACAAAGCAAAATTACTTCCTTCAGAGAATGTAACTGTCTAAATTGATCCCTGTGCTGGGTGTGGCTTTGACAGTTAATAGCAATTCATATAACATGACAGTACCTCCTGCAACCCTCCTCCTCCCAAAAATAATAAAAGAAAAGCAAGTGCTAAGTGACCCTAAAATGTGGGAGTGAGCAGCAACACAAGGAACACAAAGCTCAAACATACTGACCTATCCAGGACACATCAGCACAATTGCACAACTATACACATATGCAAGAAGAAGGGTATATATCTTGTGGACAATTAAATAAGCAAACTTTGGAATTAAACATTAACATTTTTGAGGATGCCTAAAGAACAGACATGAAATTCACATAATCCAGAAAGTATGTTGGGTACCTATATATACTGCCTCTTCAACCTCAGAGCATCTCAGAACATATGACAGCTCACAGCAGCCTGCAGGAAGGGGAACAATTTTATTTCCATTTCACCTAGGAGGAGCAAAGCCCAGTTTTCTCAAGGTCATACTGGTGGAGCCTTTACAAGATGGCCAGTGGGGTCAGCCCTGTGCTCCTGCTGCATTGTGTCAGATGTGATTCATCTTCTCTGTGCTTACAGAGGAGATGACATAGGAAAAAAGAAGGATCTCACAGCAGATACAGGAGGAAGGAATGCCACTCCCCCGAATCACGGCAAACTGTTAGATTAGCTTGGCTATTTCCTGAAATCTCACTCATCAGAAGGAGGCAAAACAAAAATATTACTCTCCCTGCTTTCCACCTCAGATCCTGGGATGCTGCCTTTTTCTGTCTCTCATGAAATGCAAGCCTTCCATTTTTAATTACCCGCTTGTGCTGTTTTACGGAGCAGACTCGGGCATTCTTGTGTAGTGTAAAGCTCAAGCAAACACTCTACCATCCACGCTCTCCCAACTCTTTGCCCTGAATCCCCTCACGCCAGTGTACAGGGCAGTGGTGCTGGGAGCCCTGGTTCCAGCACAATACCGGCTGTTTGCACGCTCCTGCCCCATGGCATGGCACACAAGCCTCCCCGAGCCCCAGCCTGACACAGGGGGCTCTCCTCACACACACACAGCCCAGACTAGGGAGGTCATTCACGTGAACCAGACACAGGCGTGCAGTATGACTAACTCTTATCAGCCCTGCAGAGCTCAAATTAAGGACAAGAACATGGAATACCCAGAACATCCCAGAGTTCACTCAAGAAAATTAAAGGCTTGTCTACACAAGGGGGAAAGTGCTTCACATTTACACCCGCCCCCATCCTGCAATAACTCCCTGGTGTAGACAAGATCCTACATGCTTTTACCAAAAATATTAAATACTCGGCAAGCCTGTATTTATTAAAATTTTGCAGTTGTCCTGTTGTTTTCAGTAATTAAACAGCCAAGCACCACTATAGTTTCTAACTCAGATGCCAGAAAGCATTCCTTCCACAGGAAAGCGTCCAAACCAAATAAATTTAAATCCTCACAACCAGAATTTGACTACTAGTGGAACACAGACTTTTACACTTTAAAAAAAAAGTAATTATTCATTAAAATCTTAAGTCTGTGTAAATATTTACAAGTTTGCCAAGACAGTGCATACTGCCTCCCCTTAACCTGCTCCTGAGACACCTACAAGCCCACTGTACATCACATGAGTAGAGTTCACTGATACACCAAGAGAAGCAATGCAATGCAACACCAACAAGAACTCACTCAGGTCAAAATCCTACCAACAGAAGAAATACTGCAAAGAAACAAAATTCAGTTTTTCTCCTGGGGAAGGCTGAGAATTGAAGAAAGGAGGCTCAAGCAAGGCTCACTGAGAAGAAAAGCACCTGTTTTTCCTATTAGCAGAGATGATGAAAACAGGTAGACAATAAACTTTTTCTACCAGATTGTGGGACAGTGTGAGATTCCCCAAATGCTAGTGAGGCAGATGCCTGGGACATGCAAAAGGAGCTTTCTGGAGAAGCCCAGATCCCCAGTGAGACCCAAGGCAGTTCTGGTGGCACACAGAGTGCAAGAGCCTTGGGGGATCCTTCTGCACGGGCATGGAGGAGCAAAAAGAGAAACAAGTCCTCCCTAACAAACCATTCAGCATTTTCTTCTGGTGCAGACTTTTACCAAGCTTTGAACTCCAGCAGAAAAAAAAATAATTTAATGTCACTTTTGTTCTTCTTTCCTTATTGTCTTAAAAGGACAAAGTGCAACACTTTTGGTCGGGGAAAAGACCCAATATTAATTAGGTCTTTTTTCCCCCTCAGACTTTCAAACTATGCCCAATACCTCCAAATGAGTATAAAACACTTTATAAGCTGCTGGTGACATACCACAGTGGCACAAAGAATGGCTTAGACAGAGAATAAATAAACAAAAACATCCACACCAGCTCTGTATTGCTAGAGTTTTGAATATACCAGCATCACTGCATTCTGAAACTGCACAACAGTTTCAACAATGTTCCTATACTCCATTCTACCTTTGTCAAGTGTAGTTTATCTCTAAAGTAAAGCAAAGTCTTCCCTTTATGTCTTGTCTCCTATCTTTTCAAAGGAATTCTTGCATGAACATAAACATTCTGTATCAGTAGTTAGGGAGCGCTGAAAATTTTATCCTATCATGCCTATGCTCTGTGGCAGAAATATTCCTCTTCAAACTTTCAATTGCTGGAAAATTTTGTAGAAAAATCCAGGAACTCAGTCCTTACTAACACAAAAAAAAAATCCCTTTGCAACCTCAGTGGCATTTAGCCCAGTGTAAAACAGACCTTGAAGCATATTAACTAAATAATCAACTGAACTCAAAGGCATTTCTGGACAAAACCAGTCTCCCTAAAACCCACACTGAGAATATTTTGTGTTTTGTCATTCTTGCTCAAAAGCAACAACAAAAAAATCCCAAGTAACAAAAAGCCTCACACAACACAGGAAAAGATAAAAACCCACACACAACACAGAAAAAGAATCAAACCTAAGCCTCTACCAACTTCCACCTTATTTAAATTCCAAAAAGCAAAGGTCATATTGTGCTTCTATTTACTCTTACTTGGATATTGTTCAAATACTTAATTGTTAAAGCATGGTCAGAAATATAGATCCTAAGGAAGGGACACCTGCTGAGACAGAAATGGATTCGTTTAATTGTAAATGACTGAAAAGAGAAAAGCACAGTCTTTAGACTACACAAATTCTAGCATTTTTCTAGATAACACAAAGCTGAAAGAGATAAAATCTGAACTGTCTTTTCAGCAATTAAACACCTCTGCTGTTTTAAGAGGAATAGCTTTGTATTTAACTTAAAACTACCAGTTTTTGACAAGCTGTAAGACATATTTACTACTTAAGGTAGCGAAGTTCCACCAGAATCTAAGACAACGTTTAAAGATGTAAAACCACTGTGACCTACCCAAAGGTCCACAGGCCTGACTCCATCGTGGAGCTGCAGAGTTCACATTTACACACAAACACACACATCAAAAACCTCCTGTCAGGGCGTTTCCTGTGTGCTAACAAGCTCCAGCTTCTCTCCTGCTGGAGCTAAATTTAGCCATGACTAAGATTGAGTCTTAAAAAAATAAAAAAGAAAGCAAAAACCTCCAAACAATAAACCAAAAAAACCTCACTAGCAAACACAAACAACACAAAACAACAACCTACACCATATACACAACTGCAGTGTAGTGCAGCAAACATTTTACAGGACCCTTTGGTCTTAAAGCAGTTAATTATCAAATATATGAGATACGCAGCAAACAAGCAGCAGCCCTTCACCCTACACACATCTGAAAATGCACTTTAAGGGCTCCACAGAACAGGTGACACCAGCTCCCACTGCTCAGCAGGTGTATGTGACAGCTAGTGACATCCACAGGGCAGGCAGAGGCTCCACCACAGCCGAGGGTGCCTGGCCATCAGAACGAGAGCACGCACCGCAGCCTGCATCAGGCCAAAAAGGTTTCCTACAAAGTCTTCAGGCTTTGCTGCAAACACTGTAATTCTTGAATATTGTAATTACAGATTTGTTTGAGCTAGATGGGGCACAGGCAGGCAGAAAGGTAAGAAACAACTCAGGGACAAGGAGCTTCAGCACTCAGGCTCCTGCCTGCAGCCCCGCTCTCCCATGGCCACACTCTACTGCCCTGTGTGCCTATGGCTTGTCCTGAGCCACCCTCAGGATCCCACACTGCCCTGTGTGCCTATGGCTTGTCCTGAGCCACCCTCAGGATCCCACACTGCCCTGTGTGCCTATGGCTTGTCCTGAGCCACCCTCAGGATCCCACACTGCCCCGTGCCGTGTGCCTATGGCTTGCACTGACCAACCCTCAGGATCCCACACTGCCCCGTGCCCTGTGTGCCTATGGCTCACACTGACCAACCCTCAGGATCCCACACTGCCCCGTGCCCTGTGTGCCTATGGCTCACACTGACCAACCCTCAGGATCCCACACTGCCCCGTGCCCTGTGTGCCTATGGCTCACACTGACCAACCCTCAGGATCCCACACTGCCCTGTGCCCTGTGTGCCTATGGCTTGTCCTGAGCCACCCTCAGGATCCCACACTGCCCCGTGCCCTGTGTGCCTATGGCTCACACTGACCAACCCTCAGGATCCCACACTGCCCCGTGCCCTGTGTGCCTATGGCTCACACTGACCAACCCTCAGGATCCCACACTGCCCTGTGTGCCTATGGCTTGTCCTGAGCCACCCTCAGGATCCCACACTGCCCCGTGCCCTGTGTGCCTATGGCTTGTCCTGAGCCACCCTCAGGATCCCACACTGCCCCGTGCCCTGTGTGCCTATGGCTTGCACTGACCAACCCTCAGGATCCCACACTGCCCTGTGTGCCTATGGCTCACACTGACCAACCCTCAGGATCCCACACTGCCCCGTGCCCTGTGTGCCTATGGCTTGCACTGACCAACCCTCAGGATCCCACACTGCCCCGTGCCCTGTGTGCCTATGGCTCACACTGACCAACCCTCAGGATCCCACACTGCCCCGTGCCCTGTGTGCCTATGGCTCACACTGACCAACCCTCAGGATCCCACACTGCCCCGTGCCCTGTGTGCCTATGGCTCACACTGACCAACCCTCAGGATCCCACACTGCCCTGTGTGCCTATGGCTCGCACTGACCAACCCTCAGGATCCCACACTGCCCTGCGTGCCTATGGCTCACACTGACCAACCCTCAGGATCCCACACTGCCCTGTGTGCCTATGGCTTGTCCTGAGCCACCCTCAGGATCCCACACTGCCCCGTGCCCTGTGTGCCTATGGCTCACACTGACCAACCCTCAGGATCCCACACTGCCCTGTGTGCCTATGGCTTGCACTGAGCCACCCTCAGGATCCCCCCAGGGCCCTGACAGCTGTGACACCTCTGTGTCAGGCAGGCTATGCGCCACTGTCACCTGGCACCCCCCCTACATTCTGACAGAGCTGGGCCACCAGGCATCTTTTCTTAAAAATAAAAGGTGATAAATTCCATTAACACTTGCATCACTAATCGGCGGGAATTCTGCTGCAGAGCGAGATGAGATTGAGAACAATTCTACTGTAGGCTATGGTGGTTTTTTCTCTTTTAAGACCACCCTGTATTACAGAACTCTAAAACATGGAGGAAATCTGCATTTAATGATAATCTACAAGTTCCAACTTGCATCACCATGAATTAAGGGCAGCTGATATAAACCAGTCCAATATTCAAAATACATATCTGTAACTTTGTATATATTTTATATATTGCAGATATTCATTATGTAGTTACAATATTTAAGATCACTAGAACTTTAAGCTGCATATAGTTTTCCAATTTCATACACACCCAGATACAGCTGAATTCTCTAATGCACATGAGGAAGAACTAGATGACTTCAAGACCAGCTGCATTCACAAAATTATTTTGGCCATTTAGACTGCAAAAGTGCCTGAGAAGTGCTTCACAAAGAGTGCCTCACCGAGTCAGTCACCTCACAAACACTGCAAACCATAACCCTGCACCTGTTGACATAGAGTGTTTACAGGAAAAGGTCAGACAGGCGTAATTCAGTGAGCACTGACACCAACTTCCACGGCATCCAGTAAAGGCAGCTTTTGACTTGACCAGACACTTAAATTTCAGTAAGGGCCGTGGCAGAACTCGCCGCTGCCATCACTGCACATACCTCCTGCAGCCCAGCAAGAATCCCAGGCTGAGGTGTCACACCAGCCACGAGGCTGACAGCAAACTGTTCTGTGCCAGCACCCGAGGACCCAAGACACCACCGGGACACCTCACATCTGTCCACAGCTGGCCGATCTGCATAGCCGGTCACTCCAAAAGCCAGAGGAGCTTCTGCTTTCAAACTGGCACCTTCATTAGAAATTAGTATTCCAGATCAAGAGGAGAAAATATGTGAAATATTAAATTGATGACACCACCTCAGGAAGCAAAGCCCATGTGCCAGCAACGCTTCCAATCACTCAGTGCAGAAATACCTCTCACAGGCACAGCTGCCTGGCCCTTTGTTCCCACACTCTAATGAACATCCCTCAGGCACAGGAGTATCTCCATACTTTACAAGGAGGCCAAGCACTGAAGCTAAGATATTGCAAAATTGAATATTCTAGTAACAATGTACCTTTACAGATTAGGCTTATGGCTTAGCAAACCTCCTCTTGGTGAGAGGGGGAGCAAAAACAAAATTCCAGAAACACAACAAGAGAAACAGGACTTTCAGAAGTTAAAGTAATTCCATGAACACGAACTAGAATGCATATAGTTCAAGAAGCAGGAGTGACGATGATGGATGAAAAAAGCCTACACAGTGATGTATCACCTACACAGCACAAAAATCTGAAATCACTACACTGGATAAACCTCTCAAGGTTTATGAAGCTGGAAGACAGGGAGGGGGAGCAAGAGGACATTTTAGCTATGAAAGGAGACCAAAAGCACCCTGTTTGACTGAAGCACAAACCAAATGAAATAGAAACTGTGCTCCAGTTCAGACTCTCCTACACTCCAGTGAGCAGGAGATGGACACCACAGGAGACTCCAAAATATCTGTGGAGAGCCCAAACACAGCATAGAGATCATCCCCTGAGCTCTACAGTTTTATACTTAGATAAATAATCTAGTCAATTAAGCATGCTGAAATACCTCTACAGAACTTCTCAAGTACAATGACTACAGAAGGATTAATTCAGTCATGCTAAACAATGAATTTTAAAAGGAAAGGATAGTAGGAGACAGCAGAGCAAACAAACATATTAACATTAGACCACACAATAGATATTCTGCATTAATGAGCAACTGATCCCTTTATTTACTTCCCTTCAGGATAAGATCAGAGAGGTTAAGGCTCCACAAAAACAAACTTATTAAAAAAAAAAAAAAAAAAAAGATGCACTTATCAAACTAAACTTAAACACAAAACTAAATGTAGTGAGGATCATGTAATGTTCCAGAGGTTGCTTCTGGGGTTTCTTCAGTTTGGTGTTACGCTATGCCTTCAATACTCAGAGGTCAGTTTTCTAACAGTGGTGCTTCCTATACACAAACATATTGTTAAGAAATAAGACCTTACACATTTGTTAGGCCATATGCTGAGATCTTTTTTTTCCATTGCTGCAGCTTTGTGATAAAAAAACTCTCCAACCTCCACATCAAGTCTTGGGAGCTGAAAGCAACAAAAAGACTTGAACTAACCCAGTTTTCTCAGACTTTCCCACACATAAAACCTAAAGCTGACCTTTATCTATTTTTCCAGAAAACATGAAGATCTAACTCCTGAAAGAACCTGAAATACCACTTTTTAGTCAAAACAGCATCCCTACATATAAACCTTAATTTTAAAATAATGGATATAAATTACAATTTACAGATATTTATGGATGTCATTACAAATAACTAACAGATCAGGCTGATATTCTTACATGCACAGGAGTTTGAAAACTTGCTAAACAATCTTTCACCTTCAAAGAAAGGTTTAATCTTGATAAGAGGAAGAAGTTCAGCTAAAGAAAAACAAACACCTCTGCTAAGACTGCTCAGCTGCCATCCAACATATAATTCAGATCACAAAGTTGCCATGGCATCAACTTCAGGACTGTGGTCATACACACAAAATGTCTTTTTTCCTACATACTCTTATGGGAAGCTGAGCAACTCTGGCCATGAACCAAATATGTTTTGGCTCTAAAGCAGATATAATTCATTACCATTTGGACATTCCAATGGTTAGCGACACTGAGAAAGCAAGGCAACCAGAACTTCAGAACATCCACATAAACGAAGCGCTGAATGCACTACCCAAACAGTGGCAAAAAGAAGCAGTACTTATGTTTACCTTGCTCACTGGCACTATTTAATAATATATTCCCATTTTTCACTTAAACAGCACTTATACAGCAGATCAGAACAAGTGGGAAAGGTTCATTTTTGGCCACTGTATAATAACAGCGGAAGGAAATTTTCTAGGATCTAAGGCATCACACTTATTTCCCAAATTCCCTGGTATTTTCAATTTTTAAGTATCAGGCTATTTTTAAGCAACAGCTATCAAAAATACGAGGTAACATAGGACTTCTGCATATACTGAATAATCCTGCAAAACTCTGAAGTAGGCTGGATGAGTAAAACATTTAAAATACTCCAGACCAGCGAACAAACCTCTTGCCAACTGTTTTTACACCCAGCAGTCACAGAAGCCCAAAGTAAACCTCCCACATCCTCAGCTGTTAGCTTTCCAAATGGTGCAAAAGCACCGGCTTCGTCAGAGACCGCCATGTAAGGCAGAGCAGGCGAGCGCCACTGCCACCCGCGGGGCTACAGAGCAGGGACCACGGGCAGGGGACACATCCGCATCACACCCAGGCGCATCCAAACCTCCTTCCATCCCCCGGGGTCCGACCCCACACAAAGGTATCTCCAGACACATTCTGGTTTTGAAAACAGCAACTCAGGACCCAGTCCCCTATCTAACAAATATGCATTATGAGGCTATGGCAAACAAATACTGAGAAAGCAGAAAGCTTTAAGAAAGTCTGCTTTAAAATACACTGTTACTATGCACTATCAGTAACTCACGTATTAAAAACTAATCAACTTATTGTTTCATCATTTTATGCTTGAGATCCCAGCAGGGAACACTGATGACTTCTCGGGCAGGCCCTTCTGCCCCAGCCGTCAAAAGAAGGTCGCTGCCCACAGGCACACACGTGTCCCGTCCCATCCCATCCCCGCACGGCCGAACCCGCAGCCCGGCTCTGCCCGGGCCGTTGTGCCTCTTCTCAGGGGCTCTTCTTCGCCTTCCAATACCGAAACCAAACAGAAACACCACCAAGAAAGCAACTTTAGAAGAAAGCAGCTTTTTTTTTTCCCCCCCCAGATCTTTACTGGTAAAGGCACGAAAACCGCCCCAGTCACCGAAACGTGACAGTGCGGGCCGGAGAGGCGGAAATCCCGGCCGGGCCCCGCCCGGGCAGCGCCTCCCCCGGACCGTGCCGGCCCCGGCCACCCCGGGCCACTCACGAGCGGTGGGCCACCCCCGCCGGCCCCGGGCCGCGCCCCTCCGCGCCCTGCCCCCGGCCCGTGCCTGCCCGACATGCCCGCACACGCTCCTCCGCCAGAAAGTTTCACCGGCGGCTCCGCGCCCGCCGACCCCGCGCAGCCCCCGGCCCGGCCGGGCGCGGGGCGAAGAAGGAAGGAGAAGAAGAGGCAGGGAGGTCTCACCCAGCGGCGGGCCCGGCCCCTCGCCTCGGGCTCCGCGCGCGGCCCAGCCCGGGCTGCTCCGGGCTCCTCCGGGCTGGGCAGGCGCGGCGGCGGGATGAGCTCACGGGAGGGGCGGCGGCAGCGCCCGCCCCCCGCGGGACGGGCTGGGGCGGAGCGGGGCCGGGCTGGAGCGGAGCGGGGCCGGGCTGGAGCGCTGGGTGAGGCGCAGCGAGGCAGTGCCCGCTCGGCCGGGCCGCCCTTCCACGGGCTGCGGTGCTGCTCCACAAACGCCGACCGCTCAGCCCCGCAGAGCCGGGCCCGGGCCCGCGGACCGTGCGCTGCTCGGAGCGCCCCACCATCCGTGCGCTCCGCCCGGCTGAGCTCTGCTCCTGGGAACCCACTGGCACAGCTCGGGGCAGGGGGCTCCTGCCCCGAGCCCCGCACCGGAGGCCATCCACTTCTACCCAAAGCAGCCTTCCATCAGAAACACGAAAGTAATCGCATCGGAGCTTATAAAGGCTGCACACGGCAAAAGACGAGTGGAATATAAATAATATAAATAATAACGGCAGCTCTGGAACAGATTGCACAGAGAGGTTGTGGAGTCTCCCTCCACAGGTGCTTGTATTCAAGAACCGTCTGGACACAATCCTGTGCCATGTGCTCTGGGATGACGCTGACTGATCAGGGAGGTTGGACCAGATAAGCCACTGTGGTCGCTTTCAAACTGACCCATTCTGTGATTCTGTTAAGATCTCTGACTGTTCCAAGTTACTTTCTGAACTGGACCACACAAGGCATTTCTGACAGCCAGATTTGAAATGGCAGGTGTAGGAGGAACAAGGAGTGTGGCCCTGCCCACAACACAGAAAAAGACAAACTGCGTCCTGGAAAGCAACACTTTCAAAAGGGTATGGGGCTGCCATGGCAAAACCACATGACATCAGTGCTGCTGTTCCAGAAGCAGCCAGTGTGTTCTTTACCTGTACAAATGAACGATCCCAAGCACGTGTAGAGGTGGCATTACCTCTGAACAGCATTCCCGATCTATCCATCCATATCTTCCAAGATACTGAAGAATGAGAGACTGCAGAAGAAATCCACAAAACTGATCTGAAGGCTGAAGATGATGCCGGGCAGCAAGAGTGTTAAAATATTTAGCTCCTCAAAAAGACATTTCAGATGGTAGCTGATGAGAAAAAACCTGAGGTAGTGGTAATTTTACTGTGGGGCACCCATGGTAACCCCAATAAGCTGTAGCAAAGTAGCCACCAAAGAGCATTATCTCTGGCTGAGAATGTCACACATAGAGAGATAACTGTCTTACATCAGTGGCATTAGCACTGAAGTGCCTGGTGGTATTAACTATGTTAAGTATAACACAGGTTTCGCAGTGGTGATCTGCATGCCGTTGTTATGAGCACATCAATCAAAAGTGTCAGCAGAAACATTCAGCTCACATGTTTTTCTCTCCCAACCTGAAGCTGCTTGCTTCTTCCACCCCAAGTGTCCAATGTTGTAGCTATTCCCTGCACAGAGGCCAAAGTGCTTAGCTTTGCTACACACAACCTCTACAATTTCATATAATTAAATACAAAAATAAATCCTCCTCACACCAGAAAGGAAAATGTAGGGGCAATCCAAAATACATTTACAAATTAATAGATAAGGATTTGCTGTTTTCTGTGCAAACTCTAATTTACTTTCATATTTAATTCATCATGACAAAGCAAATCTGAATTTAACCGCAAAATTACAGTGCCAGAATATTCTAGAACATTTTCTACACCATGCAAGCATTTCACAAGATGTCTTCCAATGTGTCTGTAAGGGGCACAAAGACAATCCATGTATGTGTTCAGAAAGAAGTGACAGGCCGATGCACAAGCAGCACAGTCTCTGCAGAACATTGGCCATAACTGCCTTGTTTGGTGTCAGAAGAGCAGAAGAACTGGAGACAAAGCCCTCAGGGTGACAAGAGCAACAGCAATAAGTGACATTACTCTTCTTTCACTGTCACTTCAGCAACTTGGTAGCCGAAGATTGGTTCCAGAACAAGGGGAGGATGCTGTAAGCACCTCAGCCAGCAGCAAGTGTACGGTGTCTTTTCCCCAGTGGAGAATCCGCTTAATCACGTACTCTTCCCTACATTTTGCCAGTGTGATGAGGCCTATATCTGGAAATAAAGGAATTTTCCTTCTAAGAGGAAATGTCAAAAGTTTGGGCAGCATTTTATGATTTTGTGTCTGAAATCTGAGACAAGAAACTGAGGTATGACTCCACTGTTGTTGGATCTATTCCTCAGCAGGTCCAGCACTAGCACTCTCTTCCTCTAGATACGAACCCAAAAGTTTTGAAATAGTACTTACAGTCAATTGGATTTAGGTCCTTCTTCACAGGAAAGCTCACAATGGATTCTAGTGCTTCCCAATTTGTCTCAGGAGAGCAAATGCTTTTGATATCAGGAACGTAAAGATTTTTGCTCCCATCAGTAGCTTCCTTCTGGGAAGTATTTAGCTCACAGCTGTTCTACTTTAACTGTTCTGCCTTGTGCTCCTTCCACTCATTTGTTCAGATGATTTATCCATTCCTAGCCACTGAAATTCTTCAGCACATAATTCCATGGTAATTTCTTCTTCTTCTCACAAAGGTTATGGCTCTCCTCAGTCTCGCACTTATCATGCAAGCTTCTAGTAGTTTTTTTATTTTAGGAAAACAGGAATCAGATCACACTGAAATAGAATGGCAGCAGTGTTCATTGTATTAACATATATGCTGGGAGCTAGAGAAATTCAAAATCAGACTTTTCCCCTTTTTCAGCTCCGCTTCAGTGTTGTTTATGTTAGTTCGTGCTTCTCATCTTAACCTACTATTCCCAATTCTTGGTTTTGGAAGGTGTTTTCAGGGAAGGTAATTTGTAAATTTCAGAGGTTTCCATTCAATGCAGATGCTTTTATCCCAGCAGATTCATTCTCATGCAACATAATAATTTGGTATTAAATCCTTAATTTACTGATTTTAAGGTAGTAGATTGTCATGATTTTAAACCCATCTGGAGATGAAACATCATGCAGCTGCTCCCTCAACCCACTTTCTTCACCCCCACCCCAGTGGAATGTGGAGGAGAATCAAAGTAAAACTTGCATATTGAGATAATAACAGTTTAATAATTGAAAATAAAATTAATACAGTCATAATGGTAAATAATAAAAAGGGAAAAAACAAGTGATGCACAATGGAATTGCTCACCATTGACTGAATAATGCCAGACCCCCCCCGCTTCCCAAATTGAGATAGGCCCTTCTGGGTACCTCCCCCAGTTCATAGACTGGGAATGAAATTCTATGGTATGGAATATCCCTTTGGTCAGCTTTGGTTACCTGTCCCAGCTCTGCTCCCTCCCAGTTTCCTTTGTGAGCCTCCTCACTGGCAGAGCATGAGACAAGGGGAAAAAAAGTCCATTTGTGAGCTGTAAGTTTTTAGAACAGCATATGCACTTCAACCAGCAGAAGCATGCAGTGTAGCCACTTCTGCCAGCCAAATTCCTAAATTCCTTACAGCCCAGCTCTGCAAAGTGTTTGGACATTCTGCCATCTCCCTGTTACCTCCTTTATTGTCTTTTTTAGTCATTACAATTCAAGGCATCAAAACTAATTTTAGAACCAGCAGCTAGAACTTTTGACATAATTGGAGAGCTCCTTGTGACATATTTACAAGTAGTGTCTAGAGAAACCTCAACAGACTTTACTGGAGAAGAGTTCAAATGCACACATACCAGAGATGAGCAACACACCTGTCACCTTTGACTGGTATCTGTGAACAGCTTCAGCATAATCAGTCTAAATTTGTGGTTTTGATTTGTTTTACTTTTTAAGGCTGAGATCCACAAAACAAACCAAATTAAAAGTTTTCAATTTCAGCTATTTTTTTAATAGATAACCATACTTTTCATTATTTAATATTTCTTGATTGTAACATATAAAAAACAAATATTTCAGGCTTATGCAGCTTAAAGGTAGCTCAGTTTGCTCCAACTCTCTCTTTAACTTTGAAAAAACATACTGAATGTGAAAAATTTAAACTAGAAAGAATTTAATAAAGTTGTGATCAATGAAAGTAGAGAGTTGAAATTAAATTTTAATACCAATCTTCATTGTAGTGACTATTCTATTTCAGTATATGGTAATTACATTTTTTGCAACTAAAATGATAACTATTATATAAAATATTTTTATCATAACTCAAGAAAAGCCTTAATAATTCCTTTAAATAACAACAACTTCTGAATTTCTCTCCAGAAGTCAGGCCCAAATATAAAAGAAATACACTGTGTCTAGAGAGGGGTTCAGGAACTTCATCTCTCAATACATAACTGTTGACTGTGGGATGCTATATCCAGCTTCCTAATGTTGCCTATTTCATGGAGCAATTAATTTGTTATGAAGCGACCACATTCAGAAACACACTATGTAAGCATCTACAAACTGAGAGAATCATACTGAATGTACTCAATACCAATACAGTCTGCACTCTTTCCTGTTCCTTGTGCTGCCTCACCTGTACCTGACTCCAGCTGGGAACCCAGAGACTGGAGGAAGGGTGGGGAGTCTGATACTTTTTGTTACCATGGAATTATGGTACCATGGATACCCTTTGTATCTTCACAGCTTCTAGGCAGTCATGTCCCCCATGAAATACTAAATGAGGATTTTATAAATTTATCTATCCTTTTCTTTGAAACTTTTTCAGCAGATTAAAATACACCTCCTTGGCAGAAAACAGCAGTATTTCTGAGAGCAGCTCAGCTGGCAGAGCTGGAACAAACTGTAGGCATACAGCAACCTCTTGTGGCAAATCCACTACACCTGTAATAATTAATAACCTTTGAAACAACATAAGCTTCTCTTGATATGAGTTATAAACCTCTATAAAATTGCTTTAATGAACAACTGGAGAGTCCCTGTTAGCTGGACACTCAACAATACTCTGTTGTCATTTTATTGCAAAAGTTCCATACCTTTTTGGTAACTTCTCATGGGCATCTCCTCACAGCACTGACGCCTTCTTCACAACACATCCAACAAACTCCATCCAGCTCTCTTCTCAACCAGTAAACCCACTCTTTTATAGCACTCATCCTTATTGGACACAGCTGTGGCCTATTAAGGGCAGGCTTGTTCCTGATCTTTGGTAATTAGTACAGCTGCAACTCCTCAGGGCTGAGATTACCTTCTGCACTATCTTTATTTTCTTACATTCTATCCCCCCACAATACTCAGACTTCAGAGCTGTGGTAGTCCTTCTCTTCAATTCTGGAATGAAGTAAACATTGGTAGCCCATTATAAATGCAGTATCAGACCGAAATTTCTGCTAATAATAGAATCTAGAAGTTTTTCTTTAAAATTGAGCAGGAGTGGCATAATGGCCACAAGTAGAACCTGTGGCCGTGTATGACAAGAACCATAAACATACTATAAAAGTACACATTCCTCCAGCCATCTGACCAGCTGGCTCTCCTGTGCAGGCTGAGGAGGAAAGGGCAGCAAGAAGGTGCAAGGAGGGAAGAGGAGGAATGACAACATGTGAAAACAAGGGTATTCAACAAGAGCAAGATTTCCAAACCAAGAGGGGCCTTCCTGGGAACACGCTGTGGGAAATGCACCCAACAGGAACAATATGAGTATGGCAGATGATTAGACCACTGAATTTGGGTTGGTTTTTTTTTTTTTTTTTACATTGTAGAAATAAAGTCTTCTATCCTGGAATTAAAGGTGAACTCAGGAAATTATTTGACTTATGTATGCACCACTTACCAGGAGTTTTGGGGCTGATATGGCAGGCAGAGGTTACTGTGCTTGAAATTATTTGCAGATTTATGCATACCACTTAGAGAGGAACAGGCTGAACAAGTACATCCTGCAACGCACAAAGGCTCTAAACAACAGCTACTATTTGTTTATTAAAATTAAGTCTTGATTAAGTCTTGTGCTGTAGCTCTGTTTTATTGCAACTTCCCAGTCTCGCCATGTGTAATTTCTTTGCCATTTCATCTGCTGCAGTTTCACACAAAATTCAGGAATCCCTTCATTTCAGTTCAGGCCTTGGTCTGTGCACTGAACAGCATATCCTGTAGCTCCTGCTGGACCAGTGACAAGCTGCACAGTCCTGAATTCCCAAGCAGCTCTGTCCAGCACCACCCAACCCAGGAGCACCAAGTGCTTAAGGGTAGAGTCTCTTCTTTGCCCCAGAGGAAACTCCTCCCTGCAGAGAAGTCCAACAGAGCGTGTGTGTCTCAGGCCATCAAACAGCACACGTGACATTACCAAGCTGACAAAGACATTGAACCAACCAACATGTATTGAAATCTCTTTTCACAGCTTTCATTGTCCCTTGGCTTCCCATCTCTGTAAGGTGTTTTGAGGGCTACAGCTAATAACAACTGCATATTAACCAACATTGTGTCCTCCAATATGGTGAAACAAAGATCAGGAGCAGAAATACTTTCCTGAAATCATGTCATTCTCACTGAATGCCTACATTGTTTGAAATAGTCCATGAAAAGCCTGAAAACAGTCTTCCTGCAGAGGTTTGATTTTTCTAGCAAACCTACTGCATTTGCTCTTTATGTGCTGAATTTGGTGGCAATTCATATTTAAATAATGAAAGCTAAGTATTACAGCTTGAACTAAATAAAACAAATTCCCTGCAACAGAAGGCACAACAGCCTCAGCACAGTATCATCAATGATGGTGTAAACACAAACTGGACACCACCTGACTGAGCAGGACATGGAACAGAACACTTGCCAGGATTTCCTGATCTGCAAGATTCATCCTCTAGCAGAAGAGGAGATTGCACCTGCTCTAAAATGGGCAAACCCACAACACAAAGTTTATCAAAACTAGACCTCCTAGGTTCTTGTCTGGACCTGTTTTAACATGTGAAAGTTTTACCCAGGCAGCACCTGGAAGATCCTTTCCATTCCAGCCTGCTCTCTGGCAGGCCATTGGGCACTCCCTCAGCACCCTGCAGCAGTGCTCCACATACAGGGGAGCCCGGTACTGCTGCAGGGCACACCTGGATTTGTTGGGTTGGGTGGGCTGATGCAGCTCAGACACATGGGCTGAGCTCATGCTGCAGAACTCCTGTTTGCCCACAGACACGGTCTTGCCAGAAACGCGAGTTAGGGAATGTACTTAGTTCATCTCTGGGACTGCACTTGCCAAGTGTGCACTGCACAGAGCAGTGCCTAAGGGCTTTTTGACAGACCTGTTCCATCCTTAGCAATCCCTGTATGACTGCCTGATTTGTGCCACAAAGGGATTTACCACAGTTCCCTTCTACACCAAGCACATCCCTCCTCCCTGAATGCACTGCCTTAAACAGTTACGTAACATTCATACAAAGCTTCATACAAAGTGATGTTTATAAAGGCCTGAAGAATCAGACCCCTACAACTTTTCCCTAGTTATTGATTTTCTTCAGAAATAAAAAACATAAAGATTAGAATTCTAAAGATTTTACAAATATTCTTTGTATAGGGAGCATGTATTGGCCATCAGTACATTAGAGTGCACTGTGCTAATTTTGGCTTTGAGAGCATGGATAGTCATTTGACACATGGAGAGCTTGGACTCAAGTCCTGTTTATTCACTGACATTCATATCAGTATTCACTGCCATAGAGCCAGCCTGGGGAATAGAAGTGTGCTGTAAACAATAGAAAAGCAGACTGGTTTCCAAATCCCATACCTACAACTTCAACACCCATAAAGTATATTGCTGCTGTTGTCCAGGATAACACTGATAGTATTTCACAAGTGGCTATCAGTCAGTTATGGAACCAGAGATAAAAAACAGTTGTCTTCAAAGGAGAAGCAGTATTTTAATTTTTTCTATTTATTCAAGGTGTAACCAAAATATTTATTGCACATGCTACTTATCACCACCTCCTGTGATCATAATCTCTAATCAACACAAGGGTATCTGCATTTGATGGATGGATGAAAAGATGCAGACATTAGTGTTAAATAGCAACACTAACTCTGGATAACCTTCCCAGGATCCCTTGATTTTAGAGGGATTATCTCACATATTTGCAGTAACTTTCCACTGCAGTCATGTGGAAAGCGCACCTTAAAAAGAATCTTCATTGACAGTATAACCATTTTTTGAGTATCACCCTTAACATTAAGCATGAAGTTAAGTATACAATTTTAGTGTACAATTTCACTGCTATAGTTATGCATGGAGCTGAAGCATATTTAGAACATGGGTAGGATTAGGATAGGTATAGTTGGGTTCCTCTCTTGAAAGAAACAACCCAAGAAAAAATTCAGATACGCTGCAAAATGATGGATGGATCTACACATGGGAAAGCCACTCAGATTTCAATGTTTAATGGTACAACAGAATCAAGCACAAAAGGCTCAAAATTTTGTGCCACCAAAAGGTGGGGTTGTTGGTATAATACTACCCTGGTTAAAGCTGTTTTTGTTATATGACTTTGGTACCACCATAATATGGGACTAACATTTAAACTCAAGGTAGATATTACTGAAAGTAAAACAATTACATCTGCCCTAGTCAAAGAGGATGAGAAAATTTAATTCCCCAAAATTTTTGAAATTAGACCATGTGATCAAAAATGCAGATCAGCAACAAATGTTGTTTAATCCACCTTGGTTTCTTAAACAAATAGAACTAGTAATGCAGATTAATATTTCTACACATAAACCAATGTGGTCACCATCCTGATGTGCTCCCCATGCAAGACAGATTGGCTACGTGGGCAAAACGCCACAAGGAATAAGAAGAATTGTGACTGGAACCACAGGGAGTTTTAAATTGTACAGATGCTGAAATACTTATAAATAACCTGAGCACAACCATAAGTGATTTAAGCAAATTGCAACACCCTCTGTGGTGTTCTCTACCAGCATTAAAAACTAATCAATGGCTCTTATCTGACACATTGCCTCAGTGGGAAAGAATCAATGAGCAAGCTCATAGTTGATCCCAGAGGCACTTGGTGCAAACCAAGGTGAAGGTTGTTTTTCTCTTAGCTACGTCTGAGCTCAGTTGCGGATACAATCAACAGCAGCAATTTTAAGAGAAGGCGAAGAAGGCACCTCCACCCACTGAACTTCAAAAAGTAATTTGGAATAATGACTGAATTTGCAAAGGAATTCCAGCCTTGGTGGCATTTAGTCCGTTATAATACCATCAATAGCACAGTCCTGGTACTAATCCATATAGGAGCCTCAGTGTCCATCACTCAGTCGCTGCACTAGGCCTGAATCATAACCGAACCCTACCCCAGAGAATTCCCCGTGTGCCCATGGGGAATGGCAAACCATCAGTGTTAATACATGCACTGCATGGGAATAGGGACTCACCTGTGCACTAACACCAAAGCCCTGACATTCGTCTGGATTCAGAATAGTGTTTGTCATTTTGAAATCCATCCTGATGAAGCTCATGAACGCGTACTTTAATATACTGGAAAACTACGTGCTTATATGAGAACAATTTGTGGCTTCATATTTGTAGATAACCTTATTGTAGATACAGATAATTACTCTAATGTTTGTGTTCCAAATTTCACCAAAATCAATGGGTGGGATTTCAATTATTCCGTTCCTGTCACATTATTATCAGCTATTGCAGTATATTTATATGCTGATTCAAGATCTGCTGCCCACCCCAGTTGGGATGAATCTCACTTGAGTAAGAAAATTATTATAGCAGGATGATCTGCAACAACTGCTGAAACAAGTTCAGAAGAATGGATAAAATACTTTGATTACTGTCCATTGTGATGTGGAAAGCACACAAGGGTTGGAACAAGTGAAAAGTGTCCTACCACAGGGGTGGTAAGACACTTTTCAGATGGTCACTAACCATCACTACAGGGAGTTTAAGTGAGAAGTCTTATCTTGTTGTTCTCCTAATACTAACCCTATTATGCTTTGTCTGAATTGCAGCACTATGTATTTGCATTTGGGAAATCATGAAGCAATTGATTTACCTGTCAGCCCCATGATTCCTTTCAGGAAAGTATGTGACAGTTCCAAAGTGAGACTTATGATATGTATAAGAAGCATCATAAGTACAGAAGTGGGGAACTGATGTTTAACAGGAACAAAGTTCCAAATAATAAGACAGAGAACAAAGCAGTTAAGCAATAGGAGCAATGGCTGCAGGAATGTAGAAAACAAAAAATTGATGTCCTATGTCCTTGAAGGGGAGGAAGCAAAAAGATCACACCCTTTTTATTCAGGACTTTATATGATGGGCCAACAAACCCCCAGGTCTGACTGCTTCTATGGTGAGAACTTGCCCTTGCCATGAACTTTCCTCATTAGATTATAACAGTAAAAGCCAAATCTCTAGCTCAGCCCCCTCTGCCCACCAAGAGCCCACTGCTCACTGAGCACATACCACGACTTCTTGGGCACTACACCTTGAGACTGAAACAGAGAGAAGCTAACAGCAACTTAACCATGGAGTGAAGTAAGATCTGCTTGGCCTGAGACTGTAACCTATAGGTGTGCCTGCCTTGGTCTGTCTCCATGCTAGCTCTGACAATTCACCACCCAGCAGCCCTTTCTGCACACAACTGTAAACAGATCAAAAACCTCCACTCTCTGTGGGGATCAATTTCTTGCACACCAAAAGGGTCAAATAATCAGTTTTGAAAGAATCAGAATCATATTCTTCTGCAATCACTACCTTAAAAAAAAAAAGGTCAAATTCTGATTCAGTGCAGCTCCACAACCAACTCCCAACAGCAGGACAGTATTATCCCCTGGCCCTATTGTCCCTGCTGTCACTGCAAGCAGGTCATGGCTCAAGGACATTGCCTGGACTGGGATTTACACTTGTTCCTCCCCATTTTTAAGCTTGACCCTTCATGATTGTACTACTGCCAGGCAGTGCTAGGTCTCATACACCATGCTACCGAGTCCAAACTCCAGCCATAGCATTCTCTGCACCTTGGCTCCTCCCTGCCACCTGCCCCCTCCTATGCCAAGGGTTCAGCTCCAAGTCAGGTAATTCTTTCATTTATCCACCCTAGCCCCAAACAGGTTCAGACAGACTGCTTCCACTCAGTTCTTCCTGCTTGCTGGATCTCTGCAGAGGAGCTGGGTTTCTTACAGAAAGAAATGCAAACAAAAAATACTTCTTTCATTGCACAGAAATCCTTCACAGGACTTTGTGAATTACTTATCATGCAGTAAGCCTCAGGCCTGCATTCAGCATGGAAAACCTCAGGCTCAACTGAAAGAAGCCCCATGTCTCTCAGTCATGCTTTCTTAGAATAATGTTCACATCAGCTTTGCTACCATTAAACTAAAAAAAACCCCAAAACAAGAGGGCTGACAGTTCCCATTCCTTCACTCAAAACTCACACAGTAAGTGAAACTTAGACTTTTTGGCATTGAGTAATTACTATATACCAGTAACACCAGGTTAGAGAGAAGCCATGATATAGTAATAAATCCTGAGTACATTTAGTAACTCTTCTCATATTTTATTGTCAGTAACAGAAACACAGCAAGATACAAGGCACACAGCTTTTGAGCATTTCACCACAGTGTGCCAAGTGCTATATAGAATAGAAACTCACTTTTAAGTAAACATAAGTGTTTTAATGATTATCTTAACATTTCCGTGGCTGTTGAATAATGTAAATTCTTTTAGGCAGTATGAACTTCTCCAAGGTAGGTTGTGGCTTTTGGTGAGCCACTTGTAATGTTGCTGCATGGATTTTGTGGCTCATCTGTAACATTAAAGGGGGGAGAAAAAAAGTTGTGATAGAATACAGATTTTCAGCTATTCTCTTTCTAAATTTTATCCTATTAAAGTAGTTTAAAAGGAGCAGTAAAACCTAAACCCACAAAAAGTTCAAGTGATCAATACACAGAACTCATGCTAACTTGGTATATTTAGTTATAATTTCTGTTTTCAAAGTGATATTAGTCTGACTACCTTTCGGGAATTTTTGATTTTTTTTCTTCCCTTGTTTAGTAGCTCATAGAATGATCTTCCAAGATAAAGAAAACACAGCAAATAATCAGTATGTCAGAGTTAACAGTAAGTTGAATCAAATTCTTATTTTCCCAGGTTCAAAATCATAATTATTACAGTAACTAACTATCACATTCTAAAGTAGCAAGGAAGTTTCATATACAAGATTGTGGAAACCAGGAGGAGAAGGAAATGGTGGGTCAGAACAGAGGGGATGAGGACAGGTGGAAGAGAAGGAGGATGAGTCGTATCTGTTCTTCATTAAAAAGTCTAAACAAAAATTCAAGATTTACAGGCTAAATCTATAAATACAACTGTTGATAAAAGGCTTGTGTTGAAATTATGCAACTGATGTTTTACTGGGCTCTAGGGATGAGGAACTCTTGTATGCTTCAGAGTCTGAACATTGCAAGTGTAACAAAGGGATGACAGCTGTCAGATCTTCAGATTACTATGCAAACCGAAGAGCTGCTTGTGAAATCAGCTCTTCCAAAGGGCAGGGGTAAGTCTGCACCAACAGCCTAATAAGACACAGGACAGGAGCTGTAAGCATGTGATAAACAGAAGGGTCCATTACAGCTGTGGGATACAAGATTTTACAAGATCCCGTAGTATTCCTAAGGGAGAAGTCAAAAGGTGCCTGAGTGAGTGATTTCAGGCCTCAGACGGCACAGCAAGAGGACATGCTGTGGCTGTTGTCTCGGGGATCATTCCCAGAGCAGGACACTGGGTCACCATCCTGGTGTCCCCAGCACCTGCCACCCGCCTCCCTCAAGCAGCTCCGTATTTCTGCTGGACCCTTCTAGGAGTCAAAGTGATTTCCATGGTAGGATAAAGCACTGAAGACAAGGTTTTGCTCGGCACTGTAATGCCAGCTGGGCCAGACACTTAGATGCCACTGGTAATTGTTCCCCATATTTCACTCAGGCTAGTGCACGATGCCACTTGACAAGCAGGACACACCCCGCTGCTTGGCTGTGCTTCTCTGCACAGGTGAGCACAGCTACCCAGGGCATGCTGCAGTAACTAGGAGAGGAATCACAGCAAGGACAGAAGCCCAGGTACTTTTTAGCCATCTAGCAGCTCAGCCACGCAACCACTACAGAAATAGGTTATCCCAAGAACATTTAGTGCCAGACGGAACACCTGCAACTGCCAGACACCAGTTTAAGGAAATTTCACTTTTTAACATTTTTTCCTGTTTAGCTTTATAAAGAAACCCTGACTTTTCTTTCAGACTTACTTTGTTCAGTGCTTCTGCTACCAAGACACCCATGTTCTGAGGTTTTGCAAAACTGACAATAGCACTGTAAAGCAGAAGAAAAAAATATTTAGCATTTCCTTCTCACAAAAACGCAAAGCATTTGTCACTTTCATTTTCCAGACTTAATACAAAACATTTTGCAATATAAATTTAGGATTTGGAGCTAAATCTTTTCATCACGTTAAAAACTATGTCATATCAAAAAAGGCATGCTGTTTCAGAATGGAACAGCAGAAAATCTATGACAGGCTCATATTTTTATTCAGATATCCAAGAAACTGTATATGAAATATCCTTGAATATCTCGAAAAGAATTTTTTTTTGTACACTGTGAAATAACTTCTCAGAAGCTGAGCAGTTATATCCCAATCTACAAAACATTTTCTTGATTCCAATTTAGACCCATGAAAAAAATTTACCCTCTGCTTTTGGAGAGTGTTTCCTTTCACAGCAACTATTTGTCACGCAAGAACTTTTTTTTCACAAGATTACCCTATTAACTTCTCCATATTCCAATGAATTACACCATGTTACCAATATTCCACAAATAAACAAATCTGTGGATATGAAACAATTTACTTCAGCAAGAGGAAGAACTTCAGATGGCACATTCTCCTGATGATACCATTATATCCACTGACACATCTGTAGCTTAAAATGGAGTAGTGAAAAATCATTATAAACCCCAAATATCATAAATGTAACTCTTAAAAAAGCAGATATTGCTTAAGTTAATGATTCTGTGGATTAGGCAAGACATTTCCTACTGACATTTCAATTTAGCAATTGACAGTTTGCTACACTGACAAATATGTTATTTAAGATCTGTTTATACCATTAGGTAACTATGACTATGGAGAAGACAGGTAAAAAATTACACCCAGACAATTGGCAACAAGTGAAAATAAAAAGCTTCTAATCCCAGAAAAAAAACAACAACAACAACAAAAAATTTCAGGAACATCACAAGTCATTCAAATTTTACTGTCATATCCTTATATTGGTTAACTTAACTTTTTGTAAAGTGACATTTAAGAAAAGTGCAGTATTTAGGAAAAATGTTCAGTCTTTGAAAAAGCTGCAAGAAAATACTTGTTTTAATGACCACATCAACTGGTGACTGTTATTTTACTCAAAATAGAAGTATACCTTCATTTTCAAGGCAAAACAGTTTGGTTAACCTTATAAAGTAGCAAACAGCAAAAGCCAAATTAGATTTTAGATTGAAATAGGGAGTATAGCCTATACAGGAGATAAGACTCTTCCTTGGGGGAGTTGATGTGGGTTTAATTTCCTTGAGAATGTGGACAGCCTAAAGTTCATTCCTATTTCACTGGAAACTGTTTGACCATTCCTTTATTAGGCACAGGTATGTAATACATTGTTTTAGTTTCTGTTCCATAAAACATGACAATAGAGATGAGATTCAGCCTTACCTTTCATTGCAAGGCACTATCCTTGGGTTTTGAAGTTGTTGGGTTTTGGGGTTTTTTAAGTCAATACTTATTTCAATATCAGTATTATTTTATCTACAATTTGCACAAGATAATTTAAGAATTAAACTCTTGTAGAATAAGAGTTTTCTTTGTTTTCAAGGATCATTGCCTATGAACTTGAACTACAGGGCAGGGGGAAACAGGCCCTGCATTGTAATACCTTGACTTTTCTTTTCCTGGAAGTTTAGCATTTTTCTCAGCAGGTCCACTTTCTTGCTTTTTAGACACTCTCATACCTCCAGCTTTAACTGCAAGAAGAAAGTGAAATGTGAGTAAAAATACCTACAGAACTGCATACCACATTACATACACAAGAAGAGAATAATTTTACCCAGGATTACCATTAACCAGAAATCATCTTTCAGTATTTAGCTCCATGCTTTACTTGTACACACACATACACAGGAGTAGCCAAAGAGATGCAGCAAAGGCTTCAAAATTCTGTGTCACAGCAGACTCAAATCAACTTCCAGACACCATAAACCAGGAAATCAAGAGTGGTTTCAGGCACCACTAACTATATTAAACCTTAACACCTTACTATGTTAATATGCATTCTTCCCTAGAAACTATTACATCTCTGATTTGTATTTTAAAAACAAAAAAGAAAACTGAACACCATCTGAACACTTTCAGGTTTTTGAACAATGTGACTAACAGCAATAAGGGCTTCATGATCAGTTCAGGAGATCCCAGAATCAATTTTATAATGCAGAGAAGAACCAGACGTATACTCATCTTGTACTTGAGTTCCAACATGTTTAATTATATTTTATTAACATATCTGCCAGTCACAAAACCAATTAGTACTAATTAAGCTACAGGCGACCTAACAACAACAATTTAAGTTCTGAGGCATATCTGAAAATTGAATTCTGAACAAAGAACACATAAAGTTATCTAAAACATTCTCTTGAAAGAAATACTTTCTCCCTCTTCAGGAGAGCATTTTAAGTTTTAAAACTGTAAGTAAGAAAGAACAACCTTAGTGTTCTTTTCTCATCCTTTTTAGCAGGTTGCTTCCCCTCTCAGCAAGACTCCTATTCTGATCGTGAACAATCAAGGCTAGAGTTTTAATTTGAGGGAAGGAGAGAATAGGGAAAGGATTCTAGAATTACTTAACTAGCAAGCATGAGAAATGCATTTGTATCCATCTGTAACTAATGCCCATTTTCTACCAAATCTGACTCCTAATCTGACTCCTGACCATGTATTTCCTGGTTGCAGGTTTAATTTTAGAAACAAAAATTCTCCCTCAGTCATGTCCAAGGGAGCTTTATAAGATCAGACTTATGCTATAGCTAGACTTGGCTTTTCTTCTCTTCCTAAAATGACATACATACAGTTAATTATACTGCTGTATAAGCAGCAAATTCTTTGCCCAGCCATCTTACAGCTGCAAATACACTGGAGACCTAGACTGAACCTAGTCCTTCTGGCAGCCTAACTGCAAAATTAAAAGTATCTGAAATGGAAGTTTCAACCATTTGTTTCCAAGTATCTACCAGCAAAGAGAACTGAGACTCTAAATACCCTCAGATCACAAGGTGTGAAACTCTTCCTTGTCTTTGAGGCATCTTCAAACTAAAATGACAAAGCATGTTAAAAAAAAACCAAACCAAACAACCACAAACCAAATATCAACAACAAACCAGACCAAACACACAAAAAAAAGCCCTGACATCTTTCAAGATCTCAGAGATATTCTCAACATAATTTCTCTTCATATAAATTCATCCAGAACACAACACAGGTTATCCCAAGTGTTCTCCCACACATTGATAGGCTCTCATCTTTTTAGGAGCCAGTCAAACCACAAACAGGAAAACCACTAAAATTTTGGAATTACATAAAAAAAAAAAAAGGTAACTGAACCTAGACCTGCAGCTTTTGGTTTGGGACCTTCCCTCACATGCAGGATTGGCAATTTCTAGATACATGCATTGTTTTTAGTTTTAATTTAGCAGGGCAAGGAGATCCAGACAGAAGCAGACATTTTAACACTATGAGGCTTCACACAAAGCACAAGGGGAGCTAGACAAGGAGGAGAGAAATACCCAACGTGGGAAGAGATACTGAAACATAGACAGTCTGGAATTGTGTCTGTTACCACTAGGCCCACAAAACAATGTTATCTATAGTGATTAAACATAACCCATGTTCCTTTCCATCTCTGCACTGACTTGAAACTAGCCACTAGGAACAGCCGTCCCACCTGTTCACACACTTCCATGGTGGGGCAAGAGTTAAACACAGATGCATCTGGGATGCTCCACAAAGCTGTTTTGTAATTTGGTTTCCAAAGCAATAGAGAGGTATGGCAAACTTTTAATACAGAGTTCAATTTTGTGATTTTTATAAGTGACCTGTTAGCCATGTAATCCAACAGTTAAGTGACAAAATCCTTACTAATTTCCATTTTTAAAAGACCATGCGTTTTTAAAATAAAACAAGAAAGTAAGGAGGTACACTCCTTTTTATGCTCTCCTCTCAAAAAAAAACCAAAAAAACCCTCCCAAAACAAAACAAAACTAACCAACAACAACAGCAACAAAACAACATAAAAACAAACCCGAGTGAAAACAAAGCTTGGCTGAATACTGGTCAGAATAAACCACTTACTCTGCTACCTCCACCCCTCGGCCAAGCTGGTCCCCACTGCAGTCACACATAAGCTCCACCAGGACTTTCTTGGAGACTTGCAAATCTCCAAGTTGCAGAATACTATCATGCAAGTTCAGAAAGACCAGTACCTGCGCCAGGTCACTGACTGCAGCGGTTTAAAGCCCCTTTCAGGTACAGCTCAACTGTCCCTGCCACACACACAAAAGTCCAGGAATGGACTAGAGACAAGATGAAAAATTTATTTACATCCCCAATTCATGTAGAAGTATGCTAAAAAAACCTCCAAACAAAAATATTTCCAAGCAAACAAAACCGTTCTATGGGGTACAGGGAGACAGACAAGTATGTGCTCCTCAGGCACTAACTGCTCCTAATAAACCGAGGGGAAGTCCCAACTAGTTTAAAGACTTGTAGTGACGGTTCCTCAGGTATCAAAGGCTGAGCCTGCAGTGACTGTGCTAGCAGCGACTATCTCCCAGCTCCAAAGGCTGAGCCTGCAGCATCTCTGCGTGTGCCCCAGAACAGGCACACACACACACACAGCTCACTCACTGGTGTGTTTGAGAGACAGCTCCGCACAGCTCCCGGGATGGCCCAGGAGCTGCTCACACTGTATGCATTTACACGCTCCCCTAACAAACACATGCGCTACTACACTCGCCACTACGTCCTTAAAGTCGCGGTAGTACATCCTCAGAGCCGCCACACAGGCAGAGCGGCGGCTGGAACAGCAGGCTCGAAGGCTTCCTCACAGAGAGATCTATCTCTGTGAGGCGGGGGGGGCGCTTGGTGGAGGGGAAGTAAATTCTTCACCTTACTACAGGAGGTGGGGGATACGGCTGCAACATTAAACACAGACATTAAACATTATATCTCAATAACGCCCGATCACCGCGCGGCGCCAGCCGCACACCCGCCGACCGAGGGCACCCGTGATGGGGCGGTGCGGGACCTGCTGGGAAGAGCGGGCCGCGCACAACAGACCCGCCTCCCCAATTCCCGGTCCTCTCCGCAGAGCAGCTGCATCTGTGTGGGACGGTGCGGCGGCAGAGCCCCCCCACACCGCGCCCGGAGCGGCCCCGGCCCCTACCTGCGGGAGGGCGGCGGCCCGGCGGGACACTCTTCCTCAGCACCATGGCGGAACCGGGAGCGCCGGGAACCAAGCGGGGCAGGCCAGGGCAGGACCACGGAACTGCGCAGGAAACCGCGCACCGACCCGAGCGGCAGCGCCTTCGGCGGTTCGAAGCGCTTGGGGTGGGGCGGGGCGGGGTCCTGTGAGCGGGGAGCGGCGCGAGGGGCGGTACGAAGCCGATAGTGAGGGGCGGCAAGCGCTCCGAAGGGAGGTGTGAGAGGCGGAGCGGTGTGAGGGGTGGAGAGCGGCATGAGGGCAGGTGAGAGGAGCAGGGAGCGGCGTGAGGGCAGGTGAGAGAGGCGGGGAACGGCGTGAGGGACGGCGTGAGGGGTAGGGAGCGGCGTGAGGGGTAGGGAGCGGCGTGAGGGGTGGGGAGCGGCGTGAGGGCAGGTGAGAGGGGCAGGGGACGGCGTGAGGGGCGGTGAGAGAGGCGGGGAGCGGCCTGAGGGCAGGGTGCGGTGTGAGGGGCGGTGTGAGGGGCGGTGTGAGAGGTGGGGAACGGCGTGAGGGCAGGTGAGAGAGGCGGGGAGCGCTGTGAGGGGCGGGACTTTTAAAAACATTGCTAGAGTCAAAGAACTTGATTTAGTGAGGTAAATCTTACCCTCTTCAATCAGTAGTATCTGCTTGAGACAAGCAAAACATTGTCATTCATATGCCGTCTTTTAAAAAATCCATTACCTTAACAAACATTGACGTTTTACACTGCATATTAGAAACACAAAACCAGAAAATAGATACAGCCAATCTGGAATTATTTACTGTATGAACCCCTCAATATTTTCATTTTCGGTATTTAAAATGACAAAAAAAAAAAAAAAAAGAAGGAATTATCTTTTAATGTTTACCATCTATGCTGTAAATTATACTGCGGATGAAGAAATGTTCATCACAAACGTTGTCAGTTTCTTGAAGCTGTCAGTGGCGGTAAGATTTTGTATTTCTATTCCACTATACCGGTACCGCCGGGTCTCCAGAAGGATGAGGCGGGTGCCGGGCAGGTGTGAGGCAGCAGATGCATCCCACGGCGCTCTCACAGCGTTCCGAAGGGATGTGAGTGCCCCGGGGAGGGCGACTGGGGCAGCGGCTCCTGCAGCGGCTCTGCTGTGGCTGCGGCCGCGCTGCTCACCGTGCCCGCCGAGGGAGGGCGGCCCTGCCTCTGCTGCCGCGGGCTGGGCTGGGCTGCAGGCAGCTGCTGCAACCATCGAGCACACTGTCAAAAAGATTTCCCTAGACTGCTGTAAACATGTTCTGCTTTGCTGTGCTAAAGCATTTCGTCACAAAAACTTGCTCTTTTAGGGATTCTGAAAGCAAAACACGAAAAAAGAAAAAAAATTGTTAAGTCTCGTGATTTATTTGGAATTGTCTTATTATTGGATGTCAATGATTAAGAAAAAGGACATAGGGAATGTAAAGATAGGATGTGATTAAGTCAAATCAGAAGAAGGGGGAAATAAAGTAAAAAAAAAAAAGGAAGAGAAAATAGATTAAGAAACCAGTAGGTATTTATAGCACAACAACCACTTTATGAGTGACTACTGTTGGCTTGGATCTTTAAAGCAGAAAAAAATGAAAGGACATCCAGTCTAAACTAGATCTCTCTGATATTTAATTCTGTATGTATGAGGCAGGAAATAGTTTTGAAATGCAGCAATTTCCTCCCTAGAAAAGCAACTTACTTTGCAAATATTAAAGTTGATAGTGCTGCAAATCTCTGCCCATAAGCATTTAGCCTGAAGTGGATGATGGCAATTTTGATTGGGAAAATAAATTCTTTTACGTAAAATGATCTGCAGGAGAGAGAACAAAAGAACCCTACTCTGAAGTACTTGGCCAGGAGTAAGGGGTTTTGATATCCATGTTTCTCTGCCTCAGCAGAGAAATACTGATTTTTTCAGTTTGTTTACCTGTGCCGTTTGTTACTGCACAGATTGGAGAGGTGAAATTTCATTACTTACCACATAAGGCAGTCATGTAGCACAGCTTTGGTGCGCTGCCTAAAGCATTAATAATGATAAGGTTTAGTGCCATTGTACATCTGTTCTAGGAATTCTTGGGACAAGCATGGGAACTTGGTTTAAATAAGAAATTTTAAGTTCATGTTGACTTCTTACCATATTAAATATAATATGCCATTTCTTTTTTTCTTTTTCTTCCACTCTCTTTACTTAATTTCCTTTGTCACTTGGTATATCTTTAAATCAGAGGCTGTTGTGAAGTGAAACCATATTTATATAGTACTTTTTGGTGCACCTTATTCTTGACAGGCAGCCCTTGGCACTACCTCAACAATGCCACTGTGCCAGCTTAGATTTGTAAACCTGATTTTATGTAATGATTTCATTTATTTAGACTTTTTTTCTGTTTTCATTTAGACTTTTTACCTGTAGGAAATTGTTAGACTGGTTTGGCTGGGTAAGAAGAATTAGCAAGAGAATAATCCTTCTGTGGCTGTGGGATAGTGCAGTTGAAATCTCTTGCTTTTCCTGCCATCCTCAGTCCCATTTCCCAATCACACAAATACCAAACTTCAGAGATGTTCATCTGATGCTGGGGATAGGTTTATTTTAATGATAGTAATTTGTGAATGACTGAATTAAAAATGAGTTTATATTGTAATGGTTCTACATATTTTCAGAATGTGTTTTTTTTCATAACACAGGCAGATGTTACAGATACGTGGGGACAGACACAGAATTTTAACTGTGATAAAGAGACAATAGTCATTTAAATTTTCCTGAGTGGTGCTCTCAGCATCTCTCACATTCCTGGAAATTTCTCCTTTATAATCTATGTTCTAGAGGCAGGTTATTAGCCGATTGCAAAGTTTGAAAAGTCACTGGGCAGGAACAAAAATCACTATGCTCCCAAGCAGACCGTCTGTTCTAATCCAACTAACAGCTACTAGCATAATTATACACCAGTGTCTCGGGATGACAACCAGACAGCCCACATCAAAAACAAGCAGTTAGCATACAGACATATGGAATACCTTCCTCATGTGTCATATTTTAAACCGCATCTCTCTGTTGTTAAGATCTACTGCTCGTGACTCTGCAGTATTTCCCCTTCTCTGTCTTATTCCCCGTATTGCTTGTTTTCAAATGTCAGAATTACTAAATTGTGGCTACTGACACAAACTGATACTGGTTTTATATCTGGCAACTGAATGGTGAAATACTACTGCTGCTTTCTTAAAGTCAGTGACAGGTAGGCAATACCTTTTTCAGATGAGTCAATATAGCTTGTTTTAGATGCTCCAGGAGCCCAATGGAGACAACAAATATTCTGAGGCAGGTACATAGTGCTTTTTTGTTTTGTTTTTTGTTTGTCATGCTTTAATTTCTCCCACCCATGGTTTTATGTTCTGTTCAGCACAAAGTTAATAATATTAGAGAGATCATTTGTGTTAAGTGTCTAAAGCAAGGAGAAGTAAAGGCAGAC
This sequence comes from Agelaius phoeniceus, assembly GCF_051311805.1. Lineage (NCBI taxonomy): Eukaryota > Metazoa > Chordata > Aves > Passeriformes > Icteridae > Agelaius > Agelaius phoeniceus. The sequence goes on along the minus strand of NC_135271.1, from coordinate 50,821,025 downwards.
ATGTTTTCAGTGGGGTTTGTATTCATATAATTTTTCACTAGTGCATGTAGTATATATTTGATAAAATCTGGAGGATATGTCTGGCTTCACATCTGTAAAGCTTGCCTGATTTTTGTAGGGAACCTGACAAGTTCAGGTCTTGGTTCTGATCTGGATGCTGATCGTTTCTCAGACCACAGGAGAAAAAGAAGTCTCCAGGCTGGAAGGTAAAGGGCAACATCATTAAGCAGAGAAACCTTACTGGCTAATTTTAATCATAGATTTTTTTTTTCTCTTTTCCCCACAGAAGGACTAAAAAGATATACCTTTGTCATCACATGTTTTATCCACCTAAGTGCCCATGTTTAAAAAGTATTACTGGGCAGTGGAATAAGTGAGTGAATTCTAAAGAATTAGGTTGCAACACACAGACAGAGGCCTTTAGAATTTCATCTTAATGGAGATCAGTTTCTTCTCAGAGTGCGATTGCTTTTTGCCAATGAATAGGCAGATAGTTCATTCCACAATCTTTCTGACTTTGAGAGCTAGCTGAAAATTAGCACATTCCATAGCCTGCTACTTGTCTTATTCTTTTACACAGGATTCATATAACCTGGGACAGACCAGGAGGTGATGTTTCATACAACAGAACGGTATGTATGACAGCATTTACTAGAATCTGGGGTGCCCTGAAGCAGTAAGGAGATAGGGTGCCTGATATCATTGGCCTGCTCTAGGACTAGCACTGGTCAGTGAACCAGCTGACCATGACAAGCTGACCCAGCTCTTTGGATGGCTGCAGAAATGCTACTGCTGCAGTCTCCCCAAGGGACCCCTGCTTTGTTTCACACAGCACTATCAATTTCTACTGGCGTGACAATGAGTCTACTATGGCTGCACACTAAATCTTGTGATGTAATTACCAACTCTACTCTGAACTAAAATGCCATTAACCAAGCCAAATAAACATTACATTTTTTTTGATGGGGTAAAAACCTTAATAAGAGCAAAAATTCAGTATTTTTTGAAAATGCATGCATTTTAAATTAGTGAATGTCCTATAAGTTGTATCCATCTCAATACAAAATATTTAGAATCTCTAATAAAGTACCGATGTCTTTGGATAACAGACCTCATGAATATTACATCGATGCTAATTGTGAGCAAATGAAGAACCATTCTGCTGATTTCTGCCTTCCAGGCAGACAGTCACTTACCCCCCCTCCATGGCAGTGTCTGGAGAGGTTTCCAAGTGGGGCAGCCAGCACTGAGTCCCTCCCTCACCTCTACCTGATGGCCACAAATGAATCCCTGCACTCTGTGATGGGAAATGACCAACCTTCCAGCACGTCTCAGTGACAGCTTTCCCCTTGTGCCTGCTGTTGTTGACAGCTACAGGAATCTACTTGTAGCTACAAAGTCATGTTCGCCTTGTTTTTCAAGAAGATTATTCCTGTTTATGTTACCTTTTGTGTTAGTCTTCGATACAGTAACTCAAATGAAGAATGCATGCTTGAGTACTGTCCTCAGCTGAGATGGATTCTCTTCAGTCTGTTAACTGTGATGGAAAAACTCATTAGCCTTTTCCCAGTGCTCTCCCATCCTTCTTCAGAAGACTGGAAACCCTGAAAACCCAAGGAAAATGCAGTGATGTGGAGCAATAATGGTGGTTACAGAGAGGGTAGAGGTAACAGACTGTAGAGCACAGGAGAGTTTGTGGTTTAGTTACTTAAAATAATCAAACATATTTATTGGAAACAAATCCAAGCAGACTGTAGTCAGAATGGAGACCATCATTTCTAGGACAGCAAGGTGACCTCAATTTCCTTCAGAGAGCAAGAGGAGGGGTAGAGGGGTGATGGAAAGAAAGCAGGCTAGAGTTCTGAAGTATCTTGGATTGCCAATACCAAAAGTAAAAACAGAAGTCTGAGGAATCGTGCTCAGGAAGGTGCTGGATTTAGCACTTTGAGCCACCAGCCTGACACATTCAGGACATTTCCACTGGAGAGAGCTGGGAAAATGGCCCAAATGTTTTGATATGTTTAACCTGCTTAAGAACATGCAATTAGACTTAATTTTCATGGTATTTGTTTCTTAATATCACACAGAGAAAATAATAAGAAAAAAATGAACAGGGAACAGCTTTCCATGGATGAGACTTCCATATTTATTGTTATTCCATGTGCATAGAAAATGGCAGTGAAGTTCCTTATGAAATAGGCAGGGAATGGGAGAGATATGGATATACTGGACTAGACTTTGTGCTTCAAAATTACACTATTCATTTTTTAAAATTTGGGCTCTTCTTAGAATTCACAACACTTTCTTGGTTTTGGGGTTTTTTTTTGGTGCATGATGTTTCAAATTCCTTTTCCAATGACACACTGCATTACAAATGGATGGCACTTGAGACCAATGTGGCATTTCCATATTTACACCAACAAAGAAATTTACATGACGCAGTAGCATACAATCCTGACATTCAGTAATAGCAATAAAACAAGGGCAGCCATTGGATTTTTTCTGTACAAACTATCAGAACAAGACTTTTATTCACATTAAAAAAATCGGCTTTAATTTGCTCTGACCTACACACTTTCCAAATTCATCATACTCAATTCTCAAACCTTTCATCACATCGCCCACACCCTCACCAGACTACAGGAGCTACAAGTAATGATACCTAACACCTAAGCAGAGCAAAACCATCCCTGCCAGCTTTTTCTCCTGACAATTCCTCACTCAAAAAAACCCCAAAAAACCAAAACCAACCAAACAAAAAACAACCCCAAAACCAAGCCACCACCCCCTGCCCCCCCCCCAAAAAAAAACCAAAACACCAATCATCCTTTTTCCTTCTTTTCTTTCACTTTCATATTTCTTAGCCAAAACAACACGGGGCCATTCCAGTCCTTCTCAAGCCAGACAAGAAGCACGCTGGGCTCTTCTCTCTGTGCTACACCCAGGAGTCAGGAGAGCCTGGGTACTGTTCTGCTCGGTAAGAAGATCGTCTGGTGGAATAAAAGTCTACATAATTGGTGGTTGATTTCAGTCCATACTGTGTTGTGTAATCTGAAGTAGCAGGAAAGTGAACTCGATCGTCAAAGTAAGGATCCTCGTAGCTGTGTGGGGACTGCAGGTACAACCGATAGGCATCGTAGTTTTTCCTGGTGGTATCTTCTTGGCTGTAGTACAATTGCTGATGCTGCTGGTAAAATGATATCAAAATAAACTTTCAAAAATATAATTAGCTGAGAAAATACTGTACCCAAGTGCAGCTCGACCCATGACAGTAATGTAGGTTCCAAACCTCCATGAAATATACCCAGGGAAATGGAGGAAATGCCCCTGAGTTTGCTTTGTGTCTCCTCCTACATCACTTGAAGGGAGTAATTCCAAAAGTGCACAATTTTAGAGCTCAAGTACAGTAAGTACAGAACCTGGCCACACCCACCAAAACCAGCCCAAACCCAATCATAGTCAGAAAAGAGGTCTCAGATCCCACTGTAAGAAGGTGCTAAAACACGTGACTCATATGGAAGCAGCCAGGCTCCATCAGCCCTGAGGCCCTGCCAGCTCAGGGCACTGAGCCAGGACAGTGGAACGGGGCATGTGGCCAGAGCCCCAGGCTTGGCCCCTCCTGCTGGGCCTGGGCAGCAGCGCTACCTGAACACACCTCTGCGCTCACCTGCAGCCGCCGGTTCTGCTCTCTCGCTGGTGAGGAATAGGAACTGATGTAAATTGGTGAAGCTTTGCTAGAACCTGGGAGAAAAAGGTTAATGCATAACTTCAGTCGGTATTCATTCAGCAGTAAGTCTATTGCACATTAAAATTTATAACATCATCATTATAATATAATGTACATAATAATACAATTTTCTGTTCTAGTATTTTAAATAAAAATAAGAATTCCAACTGCCTCTCACCTCCCAGTATAGAAAGGGATCTGTGTTTACTCTGGTACTGGGCAGTTTTACAGAGGACAGCAGAGCTGGTGACACCCTGCCCTGTGCCACAGCCAGGGAATGCAAAGAATGGAAAGGGAAAGCAGCAGCTGGTAGCAAGCAGCCTGCTAATGCAGTAGTCTGTGTATGACTGTGAACTCTTCCCACAAGGGATAGTTCCCTGTTCCAGAAGATGGTCAGCTGGTCTCTTACCAGTGTAGATGTCTTTATGTGCAATGACATCGCCCTGGCTACTGTAATACTGCATAGAAGGGTGCGTCCTGTCGTACTCGGAGCGAGGCTCTCTGATTCCCAACAAAGCCGGGGACGAGGACGTGCTGCCAACTGACAGGAAAAGAGAGGTTCTCAGCATTGACAACAAAAGCCTTTTGCACAGCCAGCCTTCACCACTGCCTGCTCCAAGTGCTCACTGCCAGGGGATGGGTAAGGACAGAACAGCCGGAGCTATTCCTGGGTGAACACCCTAGAGCTGCCAGCCAGGTACCAGAGACTGCAAGGGGCACTCACTGCTCTGTGGTGCTCGCAGGCAGACGCGGGACTTTTGTGACACTCACAGCCCAGATATGGGACCTTACCATGCTAGGACATCGCCTGTGTGGAGGCAGAAGATGACACTCTGCTAATGGTGATGGTTTATCTAAGTTATACTTAAACACAATACTTAAGGCTACCCTGTCACTTGTCCAACCTACCTGGCCTCACAGGTGAGTCCTGGGCATGGTGTGCTCTGGGAGGCCAATGGCCATGGGGGGATCCCAGCTAGGGACCACTTGTGTTCCTCAATAAGCAGCTGAATCTCAACTGCCGTTGTAAGAAGTTCTGCTAAATCCTCCCTGGTCTACATATCCCTTGGGCTTTGTTGGCTCAGAAAGACTCCAGCAATGGGAGTAAAATAGTTAAAAACAATTTCTATAAATTTTGAATCAAAATATTAGTTCAATGATAATCTTCCTCCACTGATGTGTCCGTTACATCATAGCTCAGAATTCTGTGTTTTTATGGATAATTTAATTACTGGTATTTTCCTGGCACATTCATGGCTAAATATGCCATGTTGTTAAAAATCTGACATGGGTCAACATAATAATGTGTGTTTTAATGATGAAGTGACTGAAACAAGAACAACTGTTTCAGGCCAAGCGTATCTGTTCCAACAGGCATCTGCTGTGCTCAGCAGGATGCTGCACAGCCCCTCTGGGGATGTGGGCCTTTCACCACTTCCACTGACTCCCTTGGGCATGGCTGTGCTCTAGAGCAGAAAAGCAGACACTTCCTATTAGGAGTTTTTACTAAACCCTCTTTGAAATACAACATCCTCTGAATATTAAATTAGAGCTGCTCATCTACTTCCTACTTGTCATTCAAAGAACTGGAGTAACACCGTTGTTCTGCTGCTGTATCCTGGGAGAGAAAACACCGAGATAGAAATTTGACAGTTGGTGTCAGAATATCCTTTTACACTTGGGTAGAATCCAGTCATTCCCTGAGCATAAGCTGTACTGGCTTTCTTGGTGGGTGAGAGGAACTCTGGCATAAACGCCACAACAGGTTTACTTCTTGTAGGAAAACAAATCCCTGGTGGAGTCCTTGTTTTTCAAGTCAACCATGTCATAAAGGAATGTGTGAGGGTTATTACTTTTATGTAAATAAGCAATTAAACAAGAGTGTTGTAGGAACTGGTCACTAATTTTAGTAGTCACAGCAGGTAGGCATTTCTCAGTATTAACAGAGATCTGCTGCAGATAGTTTCTAGAAGAGTAAATTGGGTAAAATAAAATGCCATATGATGACAAAATAGAAGGCTTCAGGTGGTTTTGTATCAGCTGTCTTGAAGATCTAAATCCTAACACTGAACACATTGAAGGAACAAAGGTGACAAATAAACAAGGAAGAGTCAGAAAAGTAAGGGTTTTGGGTTTGGTTGCTCATTCTTATGGAACATGACATAGTTGGGAATGAAAATGAGCTCCTCGCTATGGGTGTGTTGCTGTTTATGCTGCCAGGTCCCCACGTTCCATGAGGCCACTCCACAATCCCCACACAGCACAGGAGAAGTGGCTTTGAACAGGGCAACGGTTGGTAACAGCATCCAGCTCTATGCATTGAGGATTTCACTTTGCAGGAACAATTCAGGGAGTACTCAGAGCATGTGAAGTACTTTGCTTAAACACCAATGTTGCGGTGTGAAGCAATATCCTGTTTCACCTTTCCCAGTCCCTCAGGTGTGCCAAGCTCTCCCTTCCCCTCCCCCTTGCCCCCTTGCTAAGTGCTGTCCATCAATCTTAACATTCCAGCAAGGCCCTCGTCTGGTTGGTGCAGTTCAAAAGATGCTTCTCAGCCCTGGGGTCATTGGCCAGTCTGGGTGTCATTGTCCCCTGAGACTCCCCGCCTCCCACCTGGTTGGTGGCACACCTGCCCCCTCTCCTCCCGAGCTTAAAAAGACACGGGACCATGCGGTTGGCATTCTGTTGGAGCTGGTACAAGATTCAGAGATCTGTGACCAAGGGATAAAACTCTGGATTGAATCCTACGGCAGAATCCGTCTCCTTTTCCTCTTCACCTCACCTAAAGCCTTTCCACCAGAGGTAAACCTGAGTTCCTGCTTGCCTGAACTTGTTCCAAGTGCCAGCTGCTACATCCAGCCAGCCAAAGGTGTCTCTGAGGTGAAACACCACAAACGGCTCAGGTATGGTCTTTGCTGCCTACTTGCCTGTCACCTCTTCCCTTTGTTATGTTGCCTTTGGTCAAGCAGCAAGGGCCGGAGCCCAGGCACGTTCCATCTGGTAATATTGGGATCATATTCCAATACACCAAGGAAACAGCCTGACCTCTGTGTTTTAAATGGGATTAATACCAAACTGAGAGGTGTTTGAATTAAAAACACGGGACAGCAGGTCCCCTTCACCCTCCCTGACTGACCTGACTGCATGACAGGTGACATCTGCTGATTTGCTGTAGATAGAGAAGGATGGGATTTGAACCTCTCTCGTTCCAGTGTTGATACAGGTGTAATAAAGTGACTTTGATTCCATCCATCCTATGGAGTGGCAAAAAGAAAAACACATCAGAATAAGGTGCAAGTTATAAATAAATAGGAGGAGTTTTTGTGGCACCATTTTCCAGTGTAAGCTAATTTTACAATTTACCTTTTTGTAAATGCTCCGGAGGTCTCGGTACTGCCACAGCGTGTTCAGTACCTGGGCTGCCGCCTTGACAACCTTCAGTGAGGACCTGAGGAGGTGAAGAATATGGCAGTGTGAGAAAGCCACAGAATTCCACTTCAAACAAACAGTGTTCCTGAGCTCTGTAACAGCCTGAACCTGCTGCTGTGGGGCAAACCAGACCCTGCATCACCAGCGTGAGCACAGCCAAGCCAGCAGCCTCACCACAGGTGGGGCTCCTGCTGCCCCATCCACCAGCCACAGGGGCCTCCTGCTGCTGACCCACCACACGCTCACAGCTTTCATTTCCACTAGACAACCACAGTGCCAGCAGAGAACTTGTCTCATGGCCTCCCTGGAGCCCTGATAGAGTGGGCAGGACCAGCTCCCCTCAGCCAGCACTTGCTTGGCAATGCTGTTCGAGGGCATTCCCCTGGCTACGTTCTCCTGCCACTGACCAAAGGGCTGCACTAGGTACAATTCATAGTTGCTGGGATACATCCTGACTAAGGTGCCCACAGAGTCTGACTTGGAAAAGCTCCAAATATTTTATTAATCTTGTAGGTGTTGAAGAGGTGACTGGCTAACTCATTGAACCTGAACAGGTCCCGTGACCATGGTAACTGTGAGCAGCTGTACAAGCCTCCAGAAGCCTGGGACAGAGAACACTGCCCAAGACAGTGGTACCAGTGCCTCCTCCCTCCCAGTGAGACTCCAGCTGACAGCTCCTCAGACCCAGACTGCAAAGGCAGATTTTTTTTCACTCAAAAAAAGCATTTCCCTCATTGTTAAGCATTGTAAATGGACACAAAGAGCTCAGGTATGGTCTTTGCTGCCTACTTGCCTGTCACCTCTTCCCTTTGTTATGTTGACCAGCTTCTCTATCCCACCGGTGTCGGCGAGGGCCTTGGCATTCTCCATGTTCTTGCTGGTGACCTCGTGCAGGGCGCAGCAGATGGCGGCCACCGTCTCGTCCGACAGGATGCTGGGCCCGTTGCCTCCTGGCAGCCGATTGACCAGGTCTCGCATCGCGTACTTGCCTGGAAACACACCCACAGAACCAGGTCAAAACCGCAGCTTGGTCCTTCAGGCTGGAAATTGCAGGATTCAGCATAAAACTGCAGCTGAAGGCAGTGAGAAGCAGCACAGCACCAAAATCCGCCAAGAATTCACATTTTACACACAGCCCAGGGAGACCACGTGACAATTTTTGAATTTTTTTTTTTCCTTTTAGCTTAGAAGTGTGGGAAGCTGAATTCTGCACTAAAAGAGGAACAATTTTAAACAAGAATTATTTGGAGAAAGAAGAATTGTTCAAGGAAAAATGTTAGGCTACTTATTATGACTGACAGAGCAATGCATATTGCTGGTCTTCATCTATGGGAGGATTAAAGGAATCCTTACAGTAACTGGAAATTCGTTCTTCTGGATGTTCTGTTCACCTTGTTTGCTACCTGTCAGTGCTCAGCTCTGTCAGGCTCCAGTTGCTGACTGATGCCAGAGATAAGCTGCACACAAGGGACAGTAACTAAGATAAGGTCAAGGTTTCTTCCTGTTTGGGCTGTACTCTTAATTGAATGATTAATTGATTTTATAGTAGACATGTATTTGCACATAACAGTGAATAATGAAGGAGCTTTGCACAAAGTCATTTGCTATCTATTTGCATAATGTGCCTGAAAGGAAAAAAAGAAACAAAGGAATTCTGCAGGCAAAAGGAAACACTGGGAAATTATCCCCACAATGGCATCTGCAGCAATACCCTGCCATTGCAAATGCTTTAGCAAGCTCAGCCACCTGCTGCATGTTCCAACATATACTGTAATTTGCTAGAGTCCTCATCTCTCATTTCCTTCAGTGTGACCCTGTGAGCCCATTGTTCCTTTCCTATACCAGCAGAGAAGCTCCTAAAGATGATTTCTAGCATGGGATAGTGCAGATCTTGCTTCACATCTGGCAATGTTTTATCCAATGGTCTGTTTCAGAGTGTGTCTGAGGCCAGAAATTCTTTCAGAGGTACAGCTTTGACAGGGAGAGGGAGCAGGTGGAGGACCATTCCTGAGCTGAAAAGTTTTGCCAGGAATGGAAGAAACATACTGACAAAAGAATATCACCTGAATCTGACCTGCACAGGGCTGGTGCTATGGAATAGAATTCTCTCTTTACACATTCCTGATTTGCGCTGCCGGAAAACACACTCTAAATATCTCAGATGAGAAGCTTCAGAAACAGATAACAAAGTTCTGTCCACCTGTATTTCTCTTTGTGAGAATAACGATCCTCCTATCTCTATGAACAGTTGTTATAGCCTTGACCCCACATTCTATACACAGAAAATGCTTTTGTAACAAAAATGAGACTTTCTTATATCACACCATTTGTTAACAGGGTTCACTGAACCCACAGCAGCCTGATGCTGAAGCATGCTCAACACTAACAGATTGAGAAAACTCAGGAAAGCTGATTGACATTTTGTTGGGGCTTTTTAATGCTAGATAAAAAAGGCACTGATGAATGCTTAAAGGGTTAAATATTAGAAGTGACAAGATCGTAAGTTTTTTCTAGCAAGCACCTCTGTTGATGACTTAGTTCAGCAAAGACACAGATGATGCTCTATATCTGTGTTTTCCTGGAGAAGATTTCTTCCCTCTCTTCCTGTTCAAGATTGTTAACAAAGCACGGCTGTTGTGGAGCAGAGCTGTTCCAGCCCCCAGGAACACATGGGAGACCTGCACCCCCCAAGCAGGGGAGCACTGAGCTCCAAGGAAGCAGAGCTGTGTTCCCATCCTATTTGGCATTTTTGGCATCGAGGGTTTCCTGTCTGGTTTGGCTGACTCCCATCCATGAAAGATGGCCAGAAGCAAACTAATGTGGCAATATTGCTCTGGAAAGCTGCTGCTGCCAGGAGGACTCACTTATGTGACACAACTGATGTGACACAGAAACATCAAGCTTGCTGTTCCCATTAGTGGAATCTCTCCTTGGCTTTCCCACCCAAGGTCTGACATCCCGGAGCTGCTGCTCCCTTGAGGACGGTCTGTACGTACCAATGAGCTCCTTGTTCCGGACGTCTAAGGCCATGTTCCTTAAGGCAGTGGCCACAGATGACACCACTCTGTCGTTGTCCATCCTCAGCAGCTCCACGAGGATGGGCAGCCCCTTCTCCTTCCTCACGGCAGCGCGGATGTAGGCTGCGAACTGACACAGAAGCTCAGTCACCCACCAACCCTGCACAGCACTGCCACTGGAACTGCCTCGGGCTGGGCTGGGCCTCTCAAGCATGCTTGGTCCTTTCCAATAAAAGATGACACGTTTGATGTGTGCTTTTTCTGTGATTATAAAGAGATGGCTCTTTGCCATTTTTCACTCATTCCTCTTACAAAGAGAGAAAGTATCTGAATAGATGATGATTATTGAAAAGGGAGCAGGGGCGTTGGGTTTTGCTTGTATTTTTTTTTAATACCAATTTTATAATGGTCAAACTGAAAAGGGCTTAGCTGGCTTGCTGCAAGCAAAGGAAGCAATTAATGCTTGCTTTGTTTCTTAATTTCTCCATAACAAATACATGACACAATATAGTGTTCTCATGTGCTGCTTTTGTAGCACATTATATATGCAATGGCCAGAATGTATGGAAATAAATAATGGGTTATGGAAATAAGGTAAATTTACTTGTCCTGGTCTTATTTCAACAGCACCTCCCCACCAGAATTCACAGCTAGAAACCTGAAAATTGTTTTGATCTGATAAGATCAAAACATGAAGCTGGAAGAAGCTTTTTCTGTTTATTTAAAATAAATACCAGCTTCCATATGGCTCTTATTGCCCCTGCTCTTTGCCAAGGCTCTTCACTGTGGAAACATGACTGCAGCACATGAGCACTAATGCACAGACAAGAGAGGAATGCTCAGAGGCACACAAGAAAATGGCACGTCCCCCCCAAACACATTCCAGGGTCTTACAAGAAAAATCAGCTGGACTACAAAGAGGAGGAGGAGCAGGAATTCCCTTACCTTCCAGTTGCCTGCAGAAAGGTTCTGGAGTGATCCTGCAGAGCCCTCCAGAGTGGCTGGGTTGGAGCTCTCTGCCAGCAGCGTCAGGTATGGCTTCACCACCGATGGGTGCCAGAGCATCTCCACTCCTTTAGGAGACTTGGAAAATCCCGGGATAGGGCCAACTCCATCCCACTGAGAAAGGAACGCAGATTTGTAACTGGACAAAAACTCTGTATTTTCATTCCATGTAGGGCTGTTTTTGCCAAGCTATGTTCTTCCCCACCATGAGTCAAACCCCATCTGAGGTATTTGCAGTACGTTGAAAATACAAACCTGATCCTCCTGGGAAGTTTTTTTTTTCTTCTTCTTTTTCTTCCCCCAGCAGCTTGGCTCGGAGTCTTTGCTGGGTGACTCTTTTCCCAACAAGTCATCCAGTTCATTTATTCCCAGCAGCCGTGCCTGAGGTACCTCCAGTTCCAAGCGGTAGGAAAGGTTCCTCAAGGTGCACACACAATTCTCCACTGTCTGAACCAAACCAGAGAGACACCATGTCACCAGTTCTTCCTCACACAGACACCAACCAGACCAAACCAGGTCAGTAGAGGAGAAAAGGCACTGGGAGCACAAGTGCTAAACTCTAATGCTGGGCCTGGGGCTGTTGTTGTGGCTGCTTCTCTGGGAAAATGCAATCTCTCTCAAATCTGACAGTATTTATAAGAGTGGTCTCTGCTATAGTGGCTTATTCTTTAGTATTCTGAAAATGAAAAGCTTGAGAGCTTATTACTGTTTTACTAAGAAACAGATACTGCAACACTGCTGAAAACAAGAAGTGACCCTCTGTTACACAGCTGAGTTTGGCTGTGCCTCAGTAACCTGGGGCTGGGAGTGATGCCAGTTGAGCTGAGGACATCACCGTGCTCAGCTGAGCTAAACAAAGCCCCAAGATCAGACACACAGTTTAGCACTAAAGTATCTGTACATGAGACATGCACACACCTTGCTATCATAATCTGAGGTGTTCACACAGGTGTGGATCACGTAGAGCAGAGAATCAACCAGTCCTTCACAGGACCGCATCTGCTTTCGTGCCTCTTCCCCAGCGGAGCTCAGGTTTCTGAAAGTTGGAATGACAAAGGAACATAGTGTATGCAAGGATATACAGATAATCACTTATTAGGCAGTCTGCAGAAGGTTTTTATGCAGCTGATTAGTAATTGGTTAGCAACTCTTAGTGACTAACTTGGTAATTTTCATATTTTTCTATTAGGAAAAAAAGGACAATTGGAAAAGCTGTCTACATGATAGAACTCTGTAATTTATAGACTAAAACAATTCCTTTGTCTTTACAATACAAGAAAGACCTGCTCGATAACATGATTACTCTTTAAAAGGGAGTATTCTAGAAGAGCAAATACCTCAGGCATCCTGTTGTATTGCGCAGAACAAGGGAAGTCTGAAATTTAATTTTATGATCATCATCAAAGGAGGAGCTGTTCCATCCCGAGTGGGGCACTATCACAGTGTTTGTCAGCGTGGACAGAGCATCTCTAATGATTGTCATCTTCACGGCATCACACGAAGACAAGTTCCAGAGAACCCCTTAGAAGACATTTCCAGAGCAGAAAAGTCAGCAGAGAATTGGCAAACAAACATGAAGCAACACTGACAACTTAAAAGACATTACTTTAAATATGTGATGTGATTCTAGAGCAGGCAGAACATGGACAGCCAGCATCCAGAAAGGAGGAAAGCAAGGTGAACAAAGTGAACAGTGGAGGAGGGCATGGCTTTGGTTTGGTTTTTTGCCAATGATAAGGATGGTCTGCCCTGACATTCCTGCTACCTGGCACCATATACCAGGGATGTCAGGTGCTGAGGAGCAGAACTGAACATACAAGAAGGGATATAAAAATCCTACGGAAACTTTCTTCCTGGAAACAACAGCAACAAGTCTGGAGCATGTCCCATCCATCCATCAGCTGCATGTAACTGCTATCCATCTTTTATCCTCGGGCAGAAATCTCTAGTCCCCTGCCTGGCAAAGTTTCTATACATGACATTCAGACACAGAAGTATGAAACCTGATGTAAATTAACAGCAGAACTGTATATACAAATAACCTACTGAACAGCACTGAATCTTCTTTGTCATCATGAAACACAGCTTAAATAATTTTTCTGAAGGAGTCATCCTTGATTATAATTCAGATTAAATACCATACACATTTACATAGTTTGGATCCATCTTAAGAATTCTGCAAGATCTTATTTAAAACTGTTGTCAAGAAAAGATAAAAAAAAGACAGTAATAAAATGAATGTTCAAAATCAATAAAGAAATACCTGCTGTGTGTGCAGGAGACTCATATGAGGGAAAATCCACCTAAGTGGAGCTTTAGTGCAGCTACCTCAGCATTTACTTCTCCCAATGACTCTACACTCTGTGCTGTTTTAACTGATCAAGATAAGTGTCCAGAAAAATACATTGCCTTACAGCTCTCTGCTAATTTCCCTTCCAAGCTTACCTGTCACCAGCTCTTTGACCTCGGCATCAACTGACTTCCTCAGCAGCCGCAGAAGGGCAGGTATCCCTCCCACGTTCTTCATGGCTATTTTGTTCTCATCAGTGGACTTCCCATAAACGAGGTTCCTCAGCGCACCACAGGCATTCTTCTGAACCTCCAAGACTCTGTGATCCAGGAGATCCACCAGGTGCTTGATACCTCCTAGCCTACAGACCTGGAAAGTGGAATGTCAGGACCATCAGCACCCACTGATCTCACTCACCTCACACTACAGATGTAAAAGGCTTTTGTTTTTATGAGAACAGTACTTCCCATTCTACTTCCAGAAGAAACAGCTGCTGAACCTTATTGACTTGATTGCTACATGGGACTGAATCTCTCCCTCCACCCCACTGCAGTGGCTGAGGGTTGTTTTCAGCCACTTGCTGTGTGCAGAGAATTGTTATTGCATCAGTTTTGTTTCCAGTTTTAAAAGTAATTTCCCATACCCAAAATATGCTTTTAGGGAACACTGGAAATAAGAGCTGATTATCACTGTGATCATCACCAGATCATCAAAACTATCACCTTTTCATCTCCCAGCAACAGTGAATTATGTGGGCTGTCTTCTTACAAAAGTTGAACCAACATTTTATTAACATAAATAAAATTTATACTGAAAATAACATCTAGCACACACACACAGCATGCAAATGAAAAGGCAAAATTCCCTCAAATCAACAGGTCACAGCTGCTTCGCAAAACCAGCAGGTCTTTGAATGCAAAGTTTCAGGAGATTTCAATAATAATCTGAATGTTCACTCAGATGGATTCTGCCCCCACATCACAGTGGCATAAACAGTTTCCTCCATGTTCCTCTAGGGTTGGGCTCCTTTCCTTTGCCTGACAGCTCACTCATTCCCTATGATGCCTTAAAACACCTTGATAAAAACCACTGAAAGCACTCCAGAGCTCCTGCTTGTTCTTGTCTCCAGTCGCCAACAGGTTACACATAGCCAAGCTCTGGCAAACCCACTTTAGAGTTCTGCTGGATGACAACTTTAAGGCAAAAGATTTCCATAGAATTTCCATGCAGCTCTTATGACAGGAAGAATCTGAGTGTGCATAATTACAACCCCCAGGCACTTCAATATTAGCATCCACCTGGTACACACAGGAACACAGGAGGGTCACAAATACTGTGTCATGATGAAAAACAAGGGAAGAGGCAAGAGGCCCTGGAAGAGCAGCGCAAGCAGCACCTACCTCTGTCTTCACCTTGTTATCCCCAAAGCAGAGGTGCTGCAGATAGGCAGCTGCGTTGGCCTGCACCGACGGGAACTGGTGCTGGAGCATGTGAATGACCTCGGGCAGCTCCGGATCTCGCCACGCAAACTCCCTTCAGTGGGCAGCACACAGAGAGGAGGCATTACTCATAAGGGATGGGCATTTACCAGCTACAAGTACTGGAGCATCTCAATGGCTTTCCAGCAATTCGGTTTTGTTCTGGACTAAGAGGGCCAGAAGGAAACCCAGGTATAATGGGAAAGCAGTGGGTCACATCACCCTTTAGTCTTCCAACTGGAAAAGGACACTATATCCAGTGTGCTTCTGTTGGCTTATGGACCACACAAATACAAATAATCACTAAGGTAACACCAACTCAAACATTTCAACCTACAAAAAATCTCACAGAAGTTAAATATATAATGCAGAAGATACCCCCTCAACAGTGCTGCCTAGGGGCATCATTTCTGCACAACATTTTTCTCTCAGTGCTTAATGTTCTCCCTAGGCAGAAGCCAATTATACCTCAACAAAACCTGCACATCCTGAAGTGTTATTGTCAGAATCAGATGCAGGATGTTTGCTTGATTTGAGTTATTCAGGGATTGCAAATTTAAAATCATTAAATAATATCTCCTCCATTAAACCACAATGATTTTGTGCAGACCAATCCTGGAAAAGGCATGAAACATGCCCAGTTTGCAGATTTAGAAACATAGTAATTAATATTTGCCGGGCCATTTGCCTTTTGTAAAAGAGAACTGGAGGGGGATAAAGTAGTATCTTAAGTTTTCTCAGGGTCAAAAATCCAAGTAAACAAAAATCTAAAACAAACCCAAAACCAAACTCCAAAAACAATCAATGAATCAAACAAACAAACAAGCAAACCAACCAACCACCCCACCAAAAAACCAAAAACCAAACCCAAAATAAACAAAAATATAGCAAAGTATGTTCCAAGAACAGTAGCTGGGCAGCTGTTCCAAGACTGATGCTGGCCTGGCCATTCAGGTCTCCCCAGGACTCCCAGTCACACAAAGGGGAAGCTCAGGTCTGTGCCCACTTTGAACTGCTCAACAATTCAGAGCTTTATTTTCCATACTAATGATAGGAAAACCCAAGGGGAAACTGGCTTTCTCATACAACTAGTTGCTTTCCCTCTCATTCCAGAGTGGTGCTTCCTAACAGCCCCCTCTGAGGCTGTGTAACATGCTCCCCTGCCACAGCCAGGTACGCTCATCAGAAACTGGAACAGATTAAATGTGAGGTAAAAGCTATTCCTCTGTAATAACTATTCCTCTGTAACAAGTTAAGAAGGTGTATCAGCAGTGACAACTGAGTCAGAGTTTCTTTAAAGTTCCTTGCTATGAATGGGAAGCATCCCTGCTATAAGTAACTCTTCTTGCCACCATACCAGAGCAGGCAGCCTCCAAGCTTTACTACCTTGAGGTAAGACTATCCTATTAAAATAATTTGGATGAATGCACCATTCAGTTAAATGAAACTAGTTCTGTCTCTTGGTATCTATTAATAAATAAAATATATCAATTTCCACTAATAAATAGAATAACAAAATCCATTAAAGCAGCATTTTCATTGCTGAGCTGACAGGACTGGCCCAGACTAGATAACTGCCCGGTGCTATGAGCCTGCTATAGATGGGAGCAGGGGAATGCAACAGAAAACTTCAGTCTCACCATCTCTGCTTGAGGTTTCCTTGGAGCCCAGCATGTCCCCAGGACAGCCCTGGAGGCACAGCTCAGCCCTGCTCCTCCACGATGAGCTGGTTTCTCAGTGAACCAGCAATCTGGGGAGGGACTGAAACTCCTACTAATTCCAAATCCACACCGAATATGCACATAAGTCCTTCCAAGCTGTGCACAGCCTGGGCTTTGGTACTCCCAGGTTAAATACAAGGTTTTAGTGCACAGTGTCTAGAGTAAATTACAATGACGATACTACACTTGTCAGAGGCTCACACTCTGCACAGACATGTGCAAAATTAAACCAGTAATTATTGCAGAAATATGTGTGTTCACTTTCAAAATGGCACATTTATAAATAGTTTTAACACTTTGTTTTGAAATTTAAGCAAGTTGTTCATAAAAAATTAATTCAAATAAATTAGGTCTGTCCTTTTGAATTTTCAAGCCCCAATTCCCATTCATAGAAAGAGAAAACTCACTGCAGTGTTACAGGTTACTAAAAAATATTTTCAATAATCCAGACAAATCTCATAGAAGTTGTGTTCCCTGTAATAACTTCCCCACAAAAACAAACATGAAAGAAAAATGCAATAATGAAATGTGTAGGGGCTGTTTTTTCTCTCTGCAAGAAGCAGCCCGTGTTCCCTGTTTTGGCAATAAAGTAATTGATTATGACTCAATAAATACTGTGAGCATTTAAATGGGCCGGGGCTGACGGGCCGCGGGCGGGAGGGAGCTGCGCCCCGGCTGGGCCCCGCGCAGCCCTGGCGGGCACTTGCCTGGGGTCCTTGTGGATGCTGTCGATGGAGGGCGAGCGCGTGGTGCCGCCGTCGGGCGCGGGGTGCAGGCGGCCGTAGCCGGGCTCGGGCAGCCGGAACGGCACCGCCCGCAGCGGCTCCGCCAGCACGGCCGCCGAGGGCAGCCCGTAGGTGTTTCTTTGGTATGTGAGGGTGCTACGCTGGCTGGAGGAGCGCTGCAGGTTACCCATGCCTAGGATAAAACAGCGTCAAACCAACCAGGTAACAAAAGGTAACAAGTGCCCGCTGTAGAGAAGGGGCGACACCTACTTAACACTGCAAGCAAAAAAAACATCAGTCTTGAAAATGTGTACTGTGCTCCAGGTTGCAAGTTGATGCCAGATTTCATGGAGCAATTCCTCAGTGTCCCATGCAAATGGAGAGAGAGGTTAGTTACAGAATGAAAGGGTTGGTGGGATCAGACTCGTGCCTCAGCTTCCCTCAACAAGTATTTAAAGCAGGAAATGCATCCCATGCCAACAAGCAGAAATCTAGGTGCAAAGTGTTTTCAAAGTTCATAATATCAATTCACCAACTGTACCAAAAAGGAAAAATAAGTAAGCAAAAATGCGTATTGTTTATATGATAGTCTGCTTTTCCTAACTACACTTTCCCTGTAAAAGGTAACATGTGGATCATTGCAAAGACGAAGATGAGTGCTTTGGGAACAAGAACATGCCTCTTCCAATCTGAACAGAGCTGATGTGGTGGCTCTTGTTCTCCCAAGGAAAGTGGTATTAAGTAGACAAGTAAACAAAGAGTTCCGGTTTCTAGCTATGCTTCTTCATTGGCACATCCTGACAAACTCCATTTATTCCAGGTTGTGGAAGGCAGGAGAATTGGAAAAACTGGTTGCTCCTTCAGCACTATTCTCTGGGTATTGCAGTTATATTAGCAAACATTAAAAAGGCATTTTCAAGTGTGGGAAAATATGGCATATGAATCGGACAGTTCTCTATAAATAATTCTAGAGAGTTACTTAACTAAATCACTCTAATATTTTAAGAGTTTTTGGAAACCACTATACAGATTATTAATCAACCTTAAAGAACAAACTGCATTGCAACATGCATTACATTTCTCTCTACAGAAAATAAATCCTAATACTAATCTAATGCCTATACTCTTCATATTACATGAGTGGCACTTCTATGAGATACTAGAGGAATATTTTGGTTTCAATAGACAATCCTCAGCTGTAGCATTTACCCTTATGCTTTGTTGAGAAGTTGGGTAAAACAGTATTTTTACTGTGAAAGATGCAGTAGGTAATTTTAGTGGCAAGCTCTTGTTTTACTGTATTGATGAATAAAAAAACCCCATGAACCAACTCAATTCTTAAGAGAGAGATGCATAGAGAAGGCAAGAGAGGAAGCAATAAATTCTGTGTGTCGTGAATACACTTATCTAGGATGTAGCTGTGCATGTGCTATCAAACAGAAAACACTCTGACCCCAGGCTGACAGTGATGTACAGCCCCAAGCATTCCCTGCAAATATCACAGGAGCCTTTTAATTCCTGCAGGTTATTTTAAGTCCTTCAAGCCTAGCTTGTGTCTCCATTAATGGACCCCCTCTAGTTCCTCCTCCTGCACTGGCATTCCGTGTCCCCGCTCCCCGTGCCGGCCGGGGCCGGGGCCGTCACCCACCGGAGCCGGCGCGGAACAGGGCGGCCTGGGAGCCGTGGTGCAGCTCGACGGTGCCGTGG